>NW_016806571.1:2082974-2258628 GCF_001698545.2 Rhinopithecus bieti
AAAAAAAAAAAAAAAAAAGTCCCACCACAGAAGACGGGAGCATCACCAAGGGTACCCATGCTTAGAGGTGGTAGAAGGTAGGACTAGACAGGAGGTGAAAGCTAATGCAGATGATAAGAAAATGAGTTGAGGCATCCACACTGGTCATGCCATGTACATTCCACTCTTTACCTCTCTACCAGTTCAAGTCTGTCATTGCACAGAAGCCAGCCTAAGAATGAGGGGCAGGGCCAGCAATACCCATCCCAACTTTCCCTCATTCTCACTGAAAACAGTGAGGAGCACAAACCTCAAAAGCTGTTTCTATACCTTCCCTAAGGCTGGTTGTGGGAGTATAAGTGTAAGGAGTCTAGGAGGGAATTCAAACCAGCAAGATGAGCCCACAGTCGAGAATCAACAACATTTAGCATGTAGCCTCCATAAAAAATACATATAACAGCTCAACAGAATTACAACTATGAAAAATTTAATAGATGGTAAGAAAAGGACTTTTTTTTTTTTTGAGATGGAGTCTGGCTCTGTCACCCAGGCTGGAGTGCAGTGGCCAGATCTCAGCTCACTGCAAGCTCCGCCTCCCGGGTTTACGCCATTCTCCTGCCTCAGCCTCCCGAGTAGCTGGGACTATAGGCGCCCACCACCTCGCCCGACTAGTTTTTTGTATTTTTTAGTAGAGATGGGGTTTCACCGTGTTAGCCAGGATGGTCTCAATCTCCTGACCTCATGATCCACCCGTCTCGGCCTCCCAAAGTGCTGGGATTACAGGCTTGAGCCACTGCGCCTGGCCAGGACTTTTCTTAAGAAGTTTAATTAGTGTCTTCAAATATAGTATGGCATCAAAATAACGAAGGAGGAGCTATCTGTGATAAAACAAACCAAAGTCAAACCCTGGAAATTTAAAAAAATGTAATTATTAAAATAAAATTTCAGTAGATGCAAATAGAAAAATGCTACACCTGGCAGGTATTAACAATAGGATGAGAACAGCAACATCAGTATCAGACAAAATAGAATTGAAAGCCAAAGCATTAAAAATATCAAAAGAGGGCATTTCACATTGTCAAATAATTTACCAGCAAGATATAATGATCATGAACCTAAAATGCCTCAATATCATTTTGAAATACCTAAATATTTGGTAAAATCACAAAAGAAAACAAATACACATCACATCATAGTGGTCTGTTACAGTCTCCTACTATGATGTACTATGAATAAAAATATAGAGTATTTAACTATAAAATTAATAAGTTTATGCTAATAGATATACATACAACTTACACCTAATTGAGAATACACAGTTTATTTACTTAGATAACATTTACCAAAAAAATGCCCTTACAGAAGCCACAAAGGAAATTACAGCAAAATTTTAAATATATATATACAAACCACTTATCTTACCACAGTATGTTAAAATTAGAAATTTTTTAAAAATTGAACCCAGACAGCTAGATATTTTAAATCACTTCTAAATAATTCATTGGATAAGAAAATAACAAAATTGAAGTTTCAAATTGTTTTGGAATGAATGAAAATGAAAGCACTCCTGTCCTATACAGACTCTGTGTAGTCAACTTCACCCAATAAATGGTACTGAAGAAAGGGAAAAGATTAGTGATGATCTTAATCATAACTAAAATACTATGTTCATTATCCTCTGATGAGGATGCCCTCATTGTAGAAAAATTTCTTTTGGAATGACAAAATGATTTTAATATGCTGTTCTTAAAAGAATAGCTACATAGAAAGCAACTATCTAGGATAACTCAGTTATTAAAGAGTCCAGAAGCATTTAGAACTTTGTGAAGCTTTGCAATGGTTTACTGTATTCCAGCATTTCAAATCTTTTTTTAAACAAATAAATAGTAAAGTAACTAAGAGAATAATGGAGTTAAATTTAGGCATAAACTCTAAACATAAAAGCAATGTACTATATGAAAGGTCTTTGAAATAAAACAGGATGGAGAGAAGGTGATTCTAATAAAATTTTATCTCCAGGGACGTACATAATCAAATTCCTCCAGTATAAGTGCTTTTCAATTATATTCTTATATCTTATTCATTTATGTGTATTCAGAGTGTTTTATTCTAAGACTCTATCTATGGCTGAATAAACTTCTTGGTATCTACAGGCTTTACATTTTAGTGGAATATTTGCATATAAATGTTTTCATCAAATTACTAAATCAATGACAATTTATGGAACATGAAGACCTGAATTAATAAAGTCATTGAAGCAGAAGGAAAAGGCTTCATTGATCTTGAGTTCTTAAATATCAAGCTTTATGCATTCTGAACTTACATGAAAATACATTTCTAATGGCAAAAATTATAAGTACATAAGAAATAAAGATAGATTTATATCAAGGAGTTAGAGAAGACGAGGCTTAGGAGATAATTTGAAGCCTATTGGTATAGGGACTTGAAAACTTTAGTTTGAGTCGGACCTCAGAGATTATCCGATGTTCAGTTAATCCCTTAACCTTACACTAACAGGAACAGTGCCTCAAGAATCCCTCTAATATCTTATGACCCCTTCCTGGATAATGAGCACAAAATAGGATTCATAATGAGGAATCTGGCCTGTAGTCAGTGGGTAAACATTGGGGATTCTGAATTGAATTTAAAAAATGACACAGTCATACTTGTTTTTGGGGACATCTCTTATGATGAGTTTAGGATCAGCCAGGCTAAGGAGATCCTTGAAGCCAGTTAGAAGTCTCTTGTATTGTGTCAGATTTGAGGAATAAAAGCCAAGACAAGAAAATGTCAAGCAACTAAATATCCCCCTATTAACATTCTGTAACTTTGAAAAAAACATTTATTTATTTATTTATTTATTTATTTTGAGACAGAGTTTTGCTCTTGTTGCCCAGGCTGGAGTGCAATGGCACGATCTTGGCTCACAGCAACCTCCACCTCCCGGGTTCAAGCAATTCTCCTGTCTAGTTTTTTATTGTTATTATTATAATCATTATACTAAAAGAAATTTAGGATCCAATAGTGTCACATATTGAATGACAAGAGGAAAGTTGTCATTGTTGTCATTATTGAAGAATTCCACCAATGGAGAAAAATTACTTCGTAGGAAGAACACAGGTTTTGTAATCAGAGAGCATGTTCAAATACCAACTCAGCCACTTGCCAGCTAACTTCGATATTTCATCTGTCTTAGTGGAGGCTATCGTCCATGACAGCCTTCAGCACTGTGATGTGTGATGTTATCCTAAGGCTCGAGCTGGTACTACTACCTTCCTCCTTGCGAGAGCAGTAGGGAAAGGGCGAACCTGGGAGTCCTAGCTTCATCATTAGTGTATATTCCTTCAGTTGCATTATTATTTGTTTTGGGTTTTGAGACTGCTATTTTGTGGGGCTCTGAGTATCCTCTGATATTCACCCAAAAGGCAAGCTTCAGCCAAATTTTACAGTGTATTAGGAACACATCACTCAGTTCCAAACCAATTTCAGTTTCCCTAATCTCACCTCTGAGCTCAACTCCCCCAGAACAATGTAGGTAATAAAACAGGGTAAAACTAGAATCTCCTTTTCTCAAGTTATTTCCTAAAAGGTCCCCTTGATGCCTTCCCTTTCCAATTCACCACTTTCTACCTATATAAGTCCCCAGCAGTCTTCTGCTTCCCAATGAATCCTCATGGGTTTGTGTGTGTATGCGTGACTTTCTGAGTATGGTTTCTTAAGAGGAGTTCCTTCAACTCCTTTCCCTCTTCCGTCCATCTCAAGATTTTGGCTTAGGGAAGAAGTCATTAGGCAATACTAGTTTGACATTTTATCTTTTTAGAGATGAGGAAGGTGAAGAACAAATACACTTTAGGGGCTAGGCTAAAGTCACATATTTCATAAATGGTAGAGTTAGGATTTGACCTCAGGAATCCTCATTCTAGGGCCTTTGCATTTTAGCATGCTGCTATGGGGATATTAAATAATTTGAAATTAGAAAACTAGATCAATGAAATAGAATTGATAGTCCAGAAGATGACCAGTATATATGAGGATTTTTTATGCAATAAAAACAGCATTTCAAATCAATGTTGAAAATTGATTTGTCAATAAATGGCATTAGTAAAAATTATTAAGGTTCAACCTTTCACTACTATTGATGCCAAAATAAACTTCAAATAAATCCAAGAAATAAAGGTAAAAAAATGAAATCATAGAGGAACTAGAAGAAAACACAGAATAAATTTTTTTAGTAGAGAAGACTACATAAGATACAAAATTTTTATGTCTTCTGAACATCAATTCTACTTCTGGGACTATATCCTACCAATCAACTTACACATAACCACAAAGATAGGTATACTGGCTGTTTATTGCAGTATCTTTTAAAAATTGTTGTTGCTTTTCTTGAACAGAGAAGGACTTGATACAACTTAAAAGTGTTTTATGGGGCATAGGGGTTTGTTCAATAAATAGATACAGTAAGAGGTATATATATGCAATAATACAAAATATAGCCATTGAAAAAGTAACATAGATGTATACCTGCTCATATTATATCAAAGACAATATTTTGTACCAAGTTCAGAAGTTGTCAGTCATTTTTAATCATTAGCTTGAAAAAGGGAGAAATGAAATCAAACCCTACCAATAAGACATACTTCTGTATTGGTGGTTAGTTATCAAGGTTGGTAAGTGTGTGGGGAGGGGATGGTTGGTGAGAGAATAAATCAGTTTAGCTTCTTTGGAGTGGAGGGCAATGTGATAATATCTGCCATCACTTACTAGCTGTGTCATGCTGAGCTTTATTTTCTTCATAGGCAAATTGGAAATACTATACCTACTTCCTAGTTTTGTTTCAATGAGGCATAGTGCCCAGCACATAGTTGGTATTTAATAAATATTAACTCCTGTCTTAGCTCAGAATGCCATAACAAAATACCATAGACTGGATGGCTTAAAAGAAAGAAGTTTGTTTCTCACAGTTATGGAGTCTGGTGAAATCCAAGATTAAGGTGCTGGTAAGGTAGGTTTCATTCTGAGTTCTCCTCTTGTGGCTTGTAGGTGGCCGCCATCTCACCGTGTGCTCATGTGACTTCTTCTTCGTATACATATATGTGCAGGAAGAGAGAGACAGCAAGCAAGCTCCCTCATGTCTCTTCTCACAGGGCTCCACCCACACAACCTCATCTAATCCTAATTACCTTCTAAAAGCCCCATTTTCCAAATTCCATCACATTGGGAGTTAGGGCCTCAATACATAAATGGCAGAGGGGTTGAGGCATAAACATTGAACCTGTAACATTCTACCCCTGGACTCCCAAAATTCATGTTCTTCTCATATGCAAAATATATTCTCACTCCATTCCAATAGCCCTGAAGTCTTAACTCATTTTAGCATCAGTTCTTAAGCCTGAAGTCTCATCTAAATAGTATCTAAATCAAATATGGGTAACATTAGAGGTATAATTCATCCTGAGGCAAAAAAAATCCATTCTAGTGATGAGCCTGTGAAACCAGACACATTACATGTTTCCAAAATACAGTGGTGGGGCAGGCATAGGATGGGCATTCCCATTTCAAAGGGGAGAACTACAAAAGAAGAAAGAGGTGATAGCAAGTCCGAATCTAGCAAGGCAAATTCCATTAGGTCTTAAAGTTCAAGAATTATCCACTTTGGTTTGATGTTCTGCCCTCTCTAGGCTCATTGGAGTGGCAGTGTCACCCCCCAGCTCTATGGGTGGCCCAATCCCTTCTGTTCTGTGGGGGTAGCCTTATTACCTCAGCTGAGGGTAGGGGGAAGCTCCATCCATTGAATTCTCCGAAAGGTCCCCATCCATGATCTGCTGGGCACAGTACTACCCTTTGAAACTGAGGTGGAGGCAGCCTGTCCCACCGGGCTCCAATCATAGTGAGAGTGGTGGCAGCCCACTCTCTGAATCATCTTTGGGTTCCTTCTCTGTTCCTGAAAGGCAGCACATGTTCAAAGCAAAATACTCTATGGTTTCATCCTGTAAAATCCAAAAAGTCTGATAGCCTTCCTCCATTCTCTACTACCTCCTCTGTCTCCTTTACTTCAAACTGGCAGTATCTGTAATGGCATAATCCGATCTCTATTCCCAGCCTCTGATGATATGGCTGATTAAGTCCGTGAGTTGCACCCACAATCTCTTTTTCAAATGGTTGTTTAGCCACACCCTTAGTGTTCTCTTCAGAACAAGCTTTCTTCTTCTTTGGCAATAATGATAGGTTGAGAATTTTCCAAAACGTTTTGCTTAAAAATTCATTATTCAATTTATGTTTCTCTTTTTGCATGTTATTATAAGCAGTCACAATAAACTAAGCTGCTCCTTCAAACACTTTGCTTAGCAATCTCCTCAGCTAAATATCCAGTTTCATTGCTTACAATTTTTACCTCACACAAAACACCAGAACATAGTTCAGCCAAGTACTTTGCCACTTTGTAACAAGAATTGCTTTTCTTCCAGTTTACAATAACATGTTCCTTATTTCCATGCCAGAACCATCCTTAATGTTTATATTTCTAGCATGCAACTCAAAACTCTTCTGACCTCATTTACACTCCCACCAACAGTGTAAAAGCATTCCTATTTCTCCACATCCTCTCCAGCATGTGTTGTTGCCTGACTTTTTAATAATCATCATTCTAACTGGTGTGAGATGGTATCTCATTGTGGTTTTGATTTGCATTTCTCTCATGACCAGTGATGATTAGCTTTTTTTCATGTTTATTGGCCACATAAATGTCTTTTTTTTGAGAAGTGTCTGTTCATATCCTTCACCCACTTTTTGATGTTTTTTTTTCTTGTAAATTTGGTTAAGTTCTTTGTAGATTCTAGATATTAGCCCTTTGTCAGATGGATAGATTGCAAAAATTTTCTCCCATTCTGTAGGTTGCCTGTTCATTCTGATGATAGTTACTTTTGCTGTGCAGAAGCTCTTTAGTTTAATTAGACTTCATTTGTCAATTTTGGCTTTTGTTGCCATTGCTGTTGGTATTTTAGTCAAGAAGTCTTTGTCCATGCCTATGTCCTGAATGGTATTGCCTAGGTTTTCTTCTAGAAATTTTATGGTTTCAGGTCTTAACATTTAAGTCTTTAATCCATCTTGAAGTTAATTTTTGTATAAGGTGTAAGGAAGGGGTCCAGTTTCAATTTTCTGGCATATGGCTAGCCAGTTTCCCCAACACCATTTATTAATAGGGATCCTTTTTCGCCCATTGCCTGTTTTTGTCAGGTTGTCAAAGATCAGATGGATGTAGATGTGGCATTATTTCTGAGGCCCTCTGTTCTGTTTCGGCATTGGTCTAATACTGTTTGGTACCAGTACGCGAATGCTGTTTATGGTTACTATAGTCAGCCTTATACGTATAGTTTAAAAGTCCCCAGGTAGCATGAACCTCTGCAGCTTTGTTCTTTTTTGCTTAGGATTGTCCTTGGCATAACTGGCTCTTCTTTTATTCGCATATGAAATTAAAGTAGGTTTTTTTCTAAATTAATGTGAAGAAAGTCCAATGGTAGGCTTGATGGGGAATGCCCCATTGATCTAAATAAATTATTTGGGTAGTATGGCCATAAATGACAGTGGTTGGTGATTCCTCCAAGGTCTAGAAACCCGAAAATACCTTTGACCCAGGCAATTCCCATTACTGGGTATATACGCCAAAGGATTTATAAATCATTCTACTAATAAAGACAAAACGGACAGTGTATGTTTATTGCAGGCACTGTTCACAATAGCAAAGACTTGGAACCCAACCCAAATGCCCATCAATGTAGAGCTGGATAAAGAAAATTTGGGCACATATACACGCATGGAATACTAGGCAGTCATAAAAAAGATGAGTTCATGTCCTTTGCAAGGACATAGGATGAATGCTGGAAACCAATTCCATTCTCGCAAACTAACACAGAAACAGAAAACCCAAAACACCGTATATTCTCACTCATAAGTGGGAGTTGAAACAATGAGAACCACATGGACACAGGGAGGGGAACATCACACACCTGGGCCTGTCAGAGGGTAGGAGGATAAGGGAGGGATAGCATTAGGAGAAATAACTAATGTAGATGATGGGTTGATGGGTGCAGCAAACCACCATGGCACGTTTATACCTACATAACAAACCTGCATGTTCTGCACATGTATCCCAGAACTTCAAGTATAATAATAAAAAAGGGGGTATTTTGACAGGGCATGGTGGCTTACACTTGCGATCCCAGCATTTTAGGAGGCTGAGGCTGAAAGATAGCTTGAGAACAAGAGTTCAAGATTAGCTTGGGTAACATAGCAAAACCCTGTCTCTACAAAAATAAAAATAATCAAACAAACAAACAACAACAACAACAACAAACTTTACTGGCCTCTACCCAGTACCCATTGCCCAGTTTCAAAGCTGCTTCCACATGTTTAGGTATTGGTTACGGTAGCACTCTAATTCTCAATACCAAAATATGTCTTAATCTGTTTGGGCTGCCATAACAAAATATGAATTGGGTGGTTCAAACAACAGACATTTATTTTCTCACAATCTGGAGGCTGAAAGTCCAAGATCAAGGTGCTGGCAGGGTCAAGTTCTAGTGAGGGCTCTCTTCCTGGCTTGCAGATGGCTACCTTCTTATTATGTGTTCACATGACCTCTTTTGCAAGCATGGAAGGAGAAAGAACAAGCTCTCTCACATCTCTTTTTATAAGGGCACTAACCCCATCATGTGCACCCCACCCTCACGACCGTACCTAACTTTACCACCCAAAGGCACCATATTCAAATATCATCACAGTGGGGGTTAAGGTTTCAATATATGACCTTTGGGGGAGACACAAACATTCAGTCCACAACACGTCTACATGCATAAGCACAACTCTGGGGAAGAAAAAAATACTAGCTCAGACTTCGGTTTCTGTTGGAGCAGATTTTAAGAGGTAGATTCCAGGATTTCACGGTTAAGCTGGGATTTAATTTTTACATCAGAGGATATATTCCAGGGTTTTCTTTATAAGCCTTGAGGCAGAAGCATGATCATCCTACCAGGCATATAGCAGGTTTATTATCCCCAACAGAGGTTTGGAAAGAAACCATTTCCTCATTGATCTATTTCAGAGACAATAAAGAATTCGGGAAAGGGGTTGGGGTAATGGGGATCAAAGCTAAGTAGGTCTTGGTCACAGGATACGTTACAAAATGCTTAACTAAAATTTTTCTTAGACTTTTTTGGCAAACCATCCAGAAGATGGAAACACAGCAGGGATCTTACAGACATCTGCCTTCATTCTGGCCTGATTTCGGTTGCCTTAGTAATATGGAGAATATTTTATTTAAAAGACTTTAGAGAATTTTCTATTCCTCTCGACAGAATTCTTTCCATTAAAAAAAACTTTAGAGAATTTTCTATCCTTTTAAAATATAATTCTTTCTATTAAAAGACTTTAGAGATTTTTAATTAGAAAGACTTTCTATTAAAAAGATGACTTTAATTCTCAAATTCCAAATTGTTTTCTAAATAATTATTCCAAACCTCACTACTCTCCTCAAAACCTCTCCCTTCAGCAAATCCCCTGGACTCCTATGTCATGCAGAAATTGAAGTTATCAAGCATACTCCCCACCAGCATCTTGCTTCCTGTCAACTTTTTTATTGTACATTCCAGTCCACATGTTCATTCATATCTATTCCCCAACATCTAGGAAGACAAGGTAAACCTTAAGGTATTTCAGAACCAGTAGCTACACCTAACCCACTCCCTTCTGACTCCTTTGCCACTTCTTCATCCACCATCTCCTTCTTTTCTCTAATACCAAACTTTCTTCCCACTGGCTCCTTCTCTTCAGCCTATAAACACTCTCAAGTCGGGCCCATGACAAAAATACCCCCTCTCAACTCCATAACTCATTCTAGCTACTGTTCATCTTATCACCAAACTTTACCTAGAGTAGTTTTTTAGTATAATAATCCAGTTGACAACTCTTGTGGGCATTTTTAAATTCACTTTTATTGAACTAGAGAAGCTTTAACTGACCACCCTAAAAGAAACACCCAAAACCACAAAAAACCTGAAGAAAAGATTAAAAAAACCTAATAAGTTTTGCAGGGTTGCAGGATAGGAGGTCAATACATAAAAATCAATTTTATTTCTAGACACTAACAATGAGCATTCTAAAAATGAAATTTAAAAAATGTTATTTGTAATAGCACTAAAAGGATAAAATATGTAGAAATAAATTTACCAAAAGGAGTATAATATTTGTACATTGAAAACTCTGAAGCATATTTGAAAGAAATTAAAGAAACCTAAATAAATGGAATGAGTCACGACTTAATACTGTTAAGATAGCCAAACTTTCCAAACTGATCTGGAGATTCCAGGGAATGTACTTTAAAATTTTATCTGCCTTATTTGCAGGAATTTAAAAGCTGATCTTAAAAATCATACAGAAATGCAAAGAAACCAGAATAGTCAATCTTGAAAAAGAACAATGGAGTTGGAAGACTCACACTGCCTGATTTCAAAACTTACTACAAAGCTATCATAATCAAGACAGTGTGGTATTGGCATAAGAGTAGACACACAGATCAACAGGATAAAATTGAGAGTCCAGAGATAAACCTCTCACATTTATGGTTAAGTGATTTTTGACAAGAGTGTCACAAGATTCAATGGGGAAAGAAGAGTCTTTTCAACAAATGATGCTGGTACAATTGCGTATTAGAGTGCAAAGAATGAAGTTGGAACTTGAAGTTTCAGCCCTGCATGTAAAGAGCTTGGAAGTCATCGCTCCCAATCTTACAGTAAGAGAAAAAAAAGAATAAACTAAAAGTCAATCACTTTGCTTGGATCCATCAGGGAACTGAGGTTTCAGGGCAGCCATTCCAAAATCTGGACAGATAGTCGAACCAACCCAGAGAGTCACTGAGATCAGCTTACCTGGAGAAGGAATCACTAGTGCCATAAATTGATAGGAAAATTAAAATGGTAACTTTGACAAATTGCTGGATGCTAAGTGTGGACTAGCCTGCGAGTGAGAAACCCATGGAGGCCTCAGTCATACAAAGGAGCACTACACATTCATGGGCTTTACCTCTAGGAACCCCACCAGGTTTTCATAGTGAGAGCTAAGAAAACTCTCATGGCTCTAGCAGGTAATAGAAAAAAGTTCATATTTTGAAATAAGTGTAGACCATGCTCCATAACCGAGGCCTACTTTGCAGGGAAAAGATTTTACCAGAGCCTAATCCCAACTGGAGAAAGTACATTTTCCTGCCTCCAGCCCTCTATATCCTTCTTGTCTTATCAAAGTGAGGGGAGCTATGAAACACTTGTGAAGTTCTTATGCCAGGGACCCAGGCACACTAAAACATTGATATTTAACCATAAGATTGTAGAATGTTTCCCCTCCCAGACTTTACCAGCCCATCAATAGGGCTCTAATATACAGACATTCAAAACAGAAAATTACAGGCCAATATCTCTCATGAACATAGAAGCAAAAATCCTTTAAAAATATTAAATCAAATTCAACAATGTATAAAAAAGATTTACAAATCCTGATCAAGTGGGATTTATTCCAGGTATTCAAATCCGGTTCAACATTCAAATCAATATAACCCATCACAACACTGAATATAACCTAGCACCTCAACTAGCTAAGGAAGAAAATCATGATGATATCAATTAATTCAGAAAAGCACTTTAAAAAATCCAAAAGCAATTCTTGATAAAACTCAACAAAATAAAATAAAGATGAACTTCCTCAACTTGAAAAGAACAGCTACCAAAAGAAAGAAAAAAAATATGTTAACATCATATCGAAAACTAAATTTTTCCCCAAAGAATTGTGTACACAGCAAGAATGTCTCTCTCTCACTATTCCTACTCAACATTGTACTGGAGGTCCTAGCTAGTGTGATTAGACAGAAATTTAAAATGTACCAATTGGGAAGAAAAAAAAACCTATCTGCATGCACAGATGGTATGATGATCCATGCAGAAGATCCCAAATAATCACCAAAAAAAGTCCTAGAACTAAAAAGTGATTATATCAAGTTTCCAGGTTACATGACTGATATACAAAAGTCGATGTTTTTTCTATATACCAATAAAATGCTATTTATAATAACATTGAAAAATGAAATAAATCTAACAAAATATGTATAGGGTAGCCATGCAGAAAACTACAAAATTCTGATTTTAAAAAATCAAGAATCTAAATGAATGCAGACATAGTCCATAATTATGGATTGACAGATTTAATACTGTCAGTTTTTCATAAATTGATTTATAGATTCAATATTAACCCAGTAAAAATCACAGCAAGCTACATTATGGGTACCAACAAACTGACTCTAAGGTTTATATGAAAAAGCCAAAGACCGTGAATACCGAACACAATATTAAAGAAGAATAAAGTCAAAGGACTGAAATTTCCCAACTTCAAGACTTACTATGATGCTAAAGCAATTAAAACAGTGTGGTACTCAAGAAAGAACAGACACACAAATCGCTGGAATGGCACACAGAGCCTAGAAATAAACCCACACAAACAGTCATGTCTTCTGTGACAAAGGAGCAAAGGCAATTCCATGGAGAAAGAATCATCCTTTCAACAAATGTGCAAGAACAATTGGAAGTCTATGTGTAAAAATATAAAACAAGACATAGGCTGCGAGCAGTGGCTCATGTTGTAACCTCAGCAGTTTGTGAGACTGAGGAGGGCAGATCACTTGAGGTCAGGAGTTTGAGACCAGCCTGGCCAACATGGTGAAACCCGGTCTCTACTAAAAATACAAAAATTAGCTAGGCATGGTGGTGAGTGCCTGTAATCCCACTTACTTGGAAGGCTGAGGCAGGAGAATCTTTTGAAACCAAGAGACTGAGGTTGCAGTGAGCTGAGGTCATGCCACTGCACTCCAGCCTGGGCAACAGAGAGAGACTCCATCTTAAAAATAGATAAATAAATAAAATAAAACAAGACATAGACCTTAAACTTTTTAAAAAGTAACTCAATATGGATTGGACATAAATGTAAAACACAAAACTATGAAACTTCCAAAAGAAAATATAGAAGAAAATGATAGTTTGAACTTTATTAAAATTAAAATGTTCTTCTTTGCAAAAGGCACTTTTAAGAGAATGAAGAACCATTCACAGACTGGGAAAAAATATTTGCAAAATACATATCCCTAGCCCAGTCTAAAGGCATGTATCTCTACTCTAATCATGATAAAAACATCAGTTAAATCCCAATAGAAGGACACTTTATGATGTCCTACCACTACTCCTCAAAACTGTTGAGGTCATTAAAAGCAAGAAAAGTCAGAGAAACTGTCACAGCCAGAGGAAGCCTAGGGAGACATGATGACCAAATGTAATATGGTATCCTTGATGAGATCCCAAAATAAAAAAAAAAAAAAACAATAAAGCAGAGTATATAAAACTTAAGAAAATCTGAATAAATTATGGACTTCAGTTAATGATAATTTATCACCATTGGTTCATTAGTTGTAACAAGTATACCACACTAATAGGGGAAATATAGCATATATGGGAAATCTTTGTACTATCTTCTCAATGTTTCTGTAAATCTAAAATTTCTAAAAAGTAAAGTTTATTTTTTTAAAGTAAAGTTAGACCACTTTCTCACACTATGCCAAAAAAAAAAAAAAATACTCAAAATGGATCATAGACCTTCATGTAAAAGTTAAAACCATAAAGCTTTTAGAAAAAAAATATAAAAGTAAATATGTGCAACCTTGGTTTCTTAGTGGTTTCCTAAAAATGACAATAAAAGCGTAAGTGACAAAAGAAAAAACAACATAAATTGTTGAACTTCATCAAAATTATAAAACATTTGTACTTCAAAACATACCATCACGAAAGTAAGAGGACAAACCAAAGAATGAAAGAAAATATTTGCAAATCATATATCTGGCAAAGGACTTGTAGCCATAATTAAGAATTCTTAAAACTCAAGGATGAAATGACCACCGAATTTAAAACTGGACAAAGAATGTGAACAGACATTTCCCCAAAGAAGATTTCTAAATTGCCTATAAGCACTCAGAAAGATGCTCAACATCGTTAACCATCAGGAAAATACAAATTGAAACCACAATGAGATATGAATTCATATTCACTGGAATGACTGTAATCAAAAAGAAAGATAATATAGATGTGGAGAAGCTGGAACCCCGCTTCATTGCTGATGGGAATGTAAGATGGCGTAGCTGCCTTGGAAAACAGTCTGTATTATAGAACAAATCTCCTCCTCTCTATTTGTATTCCCACTTCCCTATCTAGCCTGGAGTCCTGCAATGGCTCTGACTGTCCTCCTGCAGTATTATCCAATAATTTATTTAAGACCTCCCCTGATACACAGGCATGGTGGCAATAGAAATCCAGTCTATTAGCTTGTCTCTCCAAATCTGATCATGACCATTCTTCTTCCTTGTGAGGACTGACCTGTCTTGTATCCTATAGATCAGGGGTCCCCAAGCCCAGGGCCACAGACGGGTACCACTCTCCGGTCTGTTAGGTTCCAGGCCACATAGCAGGAGGTAAGTGGCAGGCAAGCCAGCATTATGGCCTGAACTCTACCTCCTGCCAGATCAGCAGCAGCATTAGATTCTCATAGGAGCATGAACCCTATTGTGAACTGTTCATGCTAGGAGTCTACGTTATGCACTCCTTATGAGAATCTAACACCTGATGATCTGAGGTGGAACAGTTTCATTTTGAAAATATCACCCCTGCATCCCTAGTCCCATCTCACTCCCGATCCCCATCCGTGGAAAAATTGTCTTCCACAAAACCAGTCCCTAGTGTCAAAAAGGTTGGGAACCACTGTTATATATGAACTAGGAGTTCATATGTGATGATAATTCTTAAAACAAGCCCTCTTATTCTTCAACTGCCTTGCACAGAATAAGGGTGGAAGTGCTGGAAGTTCTTGCCTTTTGGATTCATTATGTTTTACTTGTCTTTGAAATTCCACAGAAAATTTATATAGAATTGTACTTCATTTTTTTTGTATGCGTATGTGTATACATTTGTATATATTTATATTTAGAAAGTAATTATTCATGGAGGAGAAAGGAAAAGGTCACATTCTAATTCTGTTACCTATTCATGTTTCAGCACCCATATCTAATGCCACTTACTCTTACTGCATGAAGACTTTTCTGATCCTTCTAGCCAGGTGTCTTTTTTTTGTCTTATTGAACCTCCAAACTACTTTGCACATCTTTTTCCTTGCTTGCTTGGTTTCATTTATTTTAGTAATTCATAAAGTTACTAACTTTATTGTAAACTCTTTTACTGGCAACTGATTAGATAGAATATATCTAAGCTGTCTAATACTTAGACACTTAATATAAATGATTGTATTATTATATAATTTATAAATATAAAATATATTTGTATTTATGAAATATAATTTTATAAATATTGTATAATATAAATGATTGTATTATTGTATAATTTTATCTTCATATGTTATTGCTCTAATTTCAGTAGAAGCTCTTTAAGAATGAGAACTGTGTTTCGCTTTTCTATACTGTTTGAGAATAACTTAAAAATCAGTGCTGAGTGAATGAATGAATGAACCAACTTAAGATTATCTTTGTAGTGACAAGGGAGCCCTTGGAGGGGCTACTACAGTTTCAGTTGTTATCATTGCCCTAAGAGCACTTTCTTGGTCCTGGACATCCTCCTCCAAGGAAGGAGGGTGGTAGAGTGGAGAGTGGTCTAGAAACGGGAAGCCTGGTGTTTGGTCTTGAATCTGCCAGCAGGTAGCTGCGTGGCCTTGCAGGGCTCCACTCTTTCTGAGCCTCATATAGCCATAAAATGAACGTTCCTTTCAGTTCTAACATTCTAGGATTCTTGAAACCACTGAACGTTCCTTTCAGTTCTAACATTCTAGGATTCTTGAAACCACTGGTCCTTATTACAATAAAGAAACAAAGTACCAAAATAAACTTGGGATTGAGCAAATGACTGTTTCTGTTCTCACATCCCAGTAATAACCAACACCTCAATGAATGCCTACTATACGCAGACACTGTTTTAAGTGCGTCACTTCTATTGACTTATTTATTCCTATAGATAAGACTTTTATTCCATTTTTACATGAAGCATATAAAACATATGTGACTTACATGCCTGTTGGCAGAGCCAATTTTAGATCCAGACACTCTGGCTCTAGAGGCTGTGCTCTTCATCTCACTGCTTATCCTGGGCATACGAGTGGCACCAGCATTCTCTTCTGCCCCCAGAGCCCCTGGCCTTCATTTCATCACCATTCATCTCATGGAAAGATGAAACCCTTGTTTCAGTATGAAGTGATAATTCCAAAAGATGTTGTGAGAGAACACAATCCCCCGGAGAGCAAAGAGATATTTGCTGATGACTTCACTTGGGGCAAGGACCTTCATTTTATTTGACATTACAGGTGCTGAATTGGGAAACCAAAGTGTGGAAAGGCTTCTGACCTGACTTTTGGAAAGAATGTGGCTCTTTTCTCAAAGCCTCATCAAACACGAGGTGGAAAGGTGAGCCCTGTCATTGCAACATCTCCTGCCCAGAAGGTTCTGCTTCACTTGATATTAGGGAAGTCTTCCTCTATTTGTCAGTTCTTCCTCAGGAACTGTAAATCCAGGAGCCACGAGGGCACTGCTTCCCTGTTCTCTACCACAGCTCAGAAGGATATCAGCTAGGAAAATCCTACTGAGATGGTTAGGCAGGCCTTTTAAACCTGGGTCAGGAAGAATAAGTAAACAAGGGAGCTTCCACCGTAGGAAACATGTACTTTGAGTCCAGCAAAGTAACCAGTAAGATAAAGATGACTAACAAAGATTGTGATCCGCATTCAGAGCTGCTGGCCTCCTTGCTTTTTCAGCCAGATGTTTCCCTCTCATTTTTTTTTTTCTTCTCTCCTTACCTTCCCTTTGCTCCCTTCAGTTTCTCTCTCCACCTGACTTCTTTCCCAAGTACCCACAGGACTATGTTATTGCCATCTTTTCTCTTCCTAGGTCATCAGGGAAAAGAGCCTCATATAAATGCATATAAAATATTCTGAATACCTACATATGTATAGCAGGCATTCGCACTTTGATTATTTATCCATATACTCCTTCATTCATTAGACGATTACTCAGTGCCTGTTCAGTACCAAGTCTTAGCTGTCCACCCCCTACCTCCCCAGACGTAAGGTATCTACCTTAGGACAGACGTATTTTGGTATTTCCTGAGGGATGTTGGTTTTGGCTAGAAAAGGCCCAAGGTAACATAAATTAGAGCATATGCTTGATAGGTTATCATTGATTGTGGATTTAGAGTCTGGTAGAAACCAGGCTTACAAATTACAGCCTTAGGGAAGCCAGCTGTTTGGGAAAACTAGCAAAACAAAACTCCCCTGTTGGGGCTTTTATTGGCCTTTCTGAAATTCTCTCTTTGAGCTCTGGGAAAAACTCAATCACAGGAAGGAACCAAAGAGTGTTTAGCTCTCAGTAGCTCCTCTATGTTCATTGAAGAATACCCTGTAAGCTTGGGAAATGTTTCCAGTGCCAACCCCTTAATGAATAGCGCATAGAGTATGAAGAAAGTATGATTATTAAGAATTACATAAGGTTTTCATCATTCTAAGCAAACTATCACAAGGACAGACAACCAAGCACTGCATGTTCTCATTCATAGGTGGGAGCTGAATAACGAGAACACATGGATACAGGGCGGGGAACATCACACATTGGGGCCTGTCGGCGGGTTGGGGGCTGGGAGAGGGATAGCACTGGGAGAAATACCTAATGTAAATGATGAGTTCATGGGTGCAGAAAACCAACATGGCACATATATACCTATGTAACAAACCTGCATGTTTTGCACATGTACCCTAGAACTTAAAGTATAATTTAAAAAAAGAAAAGAAAAAAGAGAATTATATAAGGTTTTGGAACAAAGATGTCCCAAAACATGCCAAGCCAAGACATGGCTTTTGACCAAGAGTGTTATTCCATTCCATTTATCATATATTCATTAAGTGCCTCCTGGGTACCTAGCATGGCTAAGGTACATTCCTAGCTTTTGTGGCACTTCCAACCAAGGTGGGGAGTCTAGACAGGGAAAAATCAGACGATAGATTGCAGCATGAGAAGGTGGAAATAGCCCTCGATTTGGAATGCTAAGACTGGTTATGGCACTGAGTTTTGCCACTTGTTATCTGTGAAACCAAATATAAAACCCAGTTCAGAACTGTCATAAGGATTCTCTTTGAATATTATGTAAATTAATAAATAGAAAAAAACATTTTTATGGATTTTAGAGAAGAATGCCAGGCAGGGTAGAATTCCTTGTAAATCCAATCCCATGGGATAAGTCAGTGTTTTGCCAACAAGTCGCCACCTATTCATGGTTCATGAAATCCAAGTAATGGGCAGTGAACAGCGTTTCTTATTTTTTTTTTTAATATAAAATGGAACAGAATAGAAAATAAAGTGCAGCACATGTAATATGGGTAAGTTTTGTTTCAGGTAAGTTTTGTCTCTATTACACATATTTTGTATACTCTATTGTAATGGGGAAAAGATTTATTACAATGTGTCACTTTCAAAAGTTAGAAAACGCAGAGGAGACTGCATGCCCTTCCTACTCCAATGTTTCTAAAACTATTTTGATTCAGCCATGCCACCTGCCTAATGCTTTAATAGTTCAATCCAGTATCGAAACGTATCTCGATTGATCCATTTTCTCAGCCCCAAGGGGTAGTACCCATAGACATCTTGATCTCAAAGACCTAGCTACAGAAGAATGATAGTCAGAAACAATGAGAGAATACTAAGAATATTTAAATGTCACAACAGGTAACAACTAATTACCCATCAGTAACAAAGACATCACAAAGAGCTGGGATCCTAGAGATTTCCAGGAGGTTCATTCAGAGCAATTCCTAAAGAATTTGGCTCATGGAGAAACAAAAGAGAAGGAGCCAGAGTACGGGACAGAGTCTGAGCCAAGTGGGGAGTGTGGTCTGTCTGTCTGGCCTGTCACTACACACAATAACTATAGCGAGAGGCAGAAAGTAGAACAATGTAGAAAATCGGTCACCCCAGACTTGCTGTATTTGTATTCTTAATGTATGGTGTTTTGTGTGAACTTTTGCCACCAGGACATTCTTACAGAAACTTGGTATCTGCACTGAGGAGGTATCAGTGACACATCCTGCCTGAGTAACTTGGTGTGGCTCCACTATTAACACACTGTAAGGCAAGGTGGGTCTCTGGGGCAATATTGAAGGCTCTGGGTCAGGGGTAAAAGTCATGTCACAGACAGAGATGAGTAAGGTATGAACCTGATCCTCCAGTTGTCACAGTAAACATCTTAATTAAGGAGTTTGGGGTGGGGGGGGGGGTGATCCATGGATAGATTTCAGGAGCTGAGTAACCTCTCGAAGTTCTGTGCAAAATTTTCCGGGCATTTGTAGATTTCTAGAAGAGGTTGTTAGCTCTTACCAGATGATCAAAGAGCTCTGTGGTTAAAAAAAAAAAAAAAAAAAAAAAAAAAAAAATCAACGATTAGTTTCTTCCACTATAATTCTGCCATTCTTGTAGTAAGAAGAATAGTCATATAACCCTGGATGAAAAGGAGGAGAAAATCTTTAGAGTGACAGAATCTAACTTCCATATGGTTTACTGCCCCAATATCTACCAAACAAGTGGTCAGAGCAGATTCTCAGGATCACAGTAGCACCACTTCGATGGGATCCATACCCTCTGGAAAATCAACTAGAAGTACTTTGACCAAATCTGAGGTCCAACTCTGATTTTCTGAAAAATGCAGTGTCATATGTTACTCCTTATAAGGTATGTACAATAATTCCAATTTCCCTCTGACTGCAGCAACATGCCCAAAAACAAGTAAGTGGAAAACAATTTGTTGTGCAATGCAGTGAATCTCACTTCTGTCACCAGTGTGGAGAGCATAGATCACCCTGTGGTAGATTCTGTCACTATAATTGCTGCTATTAAAAATATGGAGAGAAAATACTGGGCGGACTCTTTTGTCTCCATCTGGGTCATCACGTATTTTTTTTTTTTTTTTTTTGAGTTGGCTTATTGTAATTCAGAGGCTTATCTCTGCTAATTGTATATTTGATCATATTGTATCTATATAATCTGATATTTTTAAATTTGCGTTTAAGCAAATCTCACTTTATTCTTTAAAATTATAGGGCCTTTGTGCTTCTCTTTTGTTGTGGGTAAGACAATTTTGGGGAGGGTTGGTGGGTTTTATTTGTTTCAACCTCAGAATCACCCTATTGCTGGGAACTTAGGGGAAATAATTTACCTGCAGGAATTGTCCTCTAAGTTACCAAATAACTTCTAAACAATTGTGTGTTCTAAATCCAGATGTATTTATCAGAAGATTAACTGTAACCTAATTTCCCAGCTTGTGGCTTACCCAAGTCCAACCAAGGTTAATTCCATACATAATTTAGAATTGCTTCTTTTTCTTTGTGTAATAATACCTCATCTTAAAAAAAAACAAAACAAAAAAGCCACATCATGGGCTTATTTTAATCCTGATTATTTAGGGTAATACATTTCTTACAGATAATTAATATTAGCAAAATTAATTCATTCACTGAATTCAGTGGTCTGACAACAAGTGAAAAAGTTGGGCTTTAGAAAAAGTATGTTGTCCTCTATTTATTCTTAATATTTGAAATTGATAACTATCTCTATCATAATTGATTCATTACTCATTGAGTAATAAAGGATAGGAAAAGTTAACAGTTAACCACACCAGGTACATTTAGTTACGTAACATTGATTTTGGAGCGTTGTATATGATTTGTATTTAAAAAGCCCTGATTGGTTGCTAAGATAATAGAAAACAATATAAGCCAGCTTTATGACCAGTGAAAATCTAACATGACAACTTAAAAACATCCATTTAGTTTATGATGCTATATTTCAAATATACATTTAGATGATAATGGGAAAGATGATGAAAGTTGGCATGGTGGCATTTTTCAGATAGCTGAGAAATGATAACTATATTCTACCCTTCATAGCTTCATGTTTCATTGTTATTAACTGATTGGTTCTTTCGCTTAAGAAGTGAGCCAGTGGTCCATGTACCAGAGAGTTCAGATTTCCAATGTGAAACTACTTCATTTTTCTAAATCCCAAAGAATTTCATTAAAATGAAAATTGTATCTCATTACTGAGTCATAAAAAAGAATTAAAAAGTGGACTCTCTGCCTTTTCTCAGAGTATAACAAAGTTGTATAAAGTGTAGAGCTAGAATGAATTTCACAAGACACAATGAAAGAGCATTCTTTATGTTAAGTGTGACCCAACAGATCGTAGAAATTGCTAAGAACCATCTACTGCACTAAGATGTGAAATTTTTTCCTTTGATATTTAGTAAGTATTTTACTTTATTGTAGCAAGAACACTTAACATGGAATCTATTTTCTTACAAATTGTAAGTGTGTAAAGTGTTATTGCTGATGATAGGCATAAGGTTGTACAGCATATATCTAGAGACTATTCATCTTGCCTTAATGAGACTTTGTGCCCATTGATTAGTAACTCCCCATTTTTCCTTTCCCCAAGCCCCTGGCAACCACCATCCCACCCTGAATCTATGAATTTGATTATTTTATATCCCTCATTAAAAGTGGAATCATGTTGTATTTATCTTTCCGTGTCTGGTTTTAATGTCCTCAAAGTTCATCCATGTTGTCACCTATTGCAAAATGTTCTTCTTTTTTAAAGCTGAATAGTATTCAATTGTTTGCATACATCACATTTTCTTTACCCGCATTCATCTGTCAAGACAATGAATATTTAAGCTGTTTCTATGTCTTGGGTATTGGGGAAAATGCTGCAATGAACATAGAAGTGCAGATATCTCTTTGAGATTCTGATTTTAGTTCTTCTGGATGTATACCCAGAAGTAGGATTGACGGATCGTATGGTAGCTCAGTAAATGTTTTTAGATTTGCAAATGAAATATGTGTGTGTGTTTGTGTTTGTATATAGAACTTTAAAAAAGTGACCTGCAAATAATTCTTCAATTTGTTTTGATTAATCCTTCAAAATACATGCCAGGTAAAAAGAAAACTATACTCTGTAATACCAACGTCCTGTTCAAATCCAACTGTGCACTCAGGAAGCACTCCTATCAATGCTGTGCCTTAATTCAAAGGACGCTCTTTCTATGGAACAATGGAACTACCTTGGATACAGTTTCATTTATCACTTCTTATAGGAGCTGGGGCTTGAGAAAAAGACAAGTTATAAATGGCCAATGAGAACTGACATGTTTTAGTGTTAGTTAACATCTCTATCAACCAAGAGGTGATGAAATATGTGTCACCAAAAGTGAGGAAGACAGTTGTGTCCAACACTCAAAACACAGAATATAGAAAAGATTTGTTCAACAAATTCATTCATCCAGTCATTCAGCAAGAATGTCATATTGGAGATGCTTGTGGGACATCCAGATGGAAAGTTTTTGGTGTGCCTGGCACTAAGATGACAAAAATGAAAAGGCATTGCCTTCACTTTTAAGATGCTCATAGTAATGGACAGATGGACAGCCAAATGAATTGTTATAGTAAAATTAGATATTACCACATTGGAAATACATTCAAGGCCTATGGGTAGCAGTTGGAGCAGCAACTAAATGTGCTGCGGACATCAGGGAAGGCTAGAGGAGATTTTAATACTGTTTTTCAAACTAATGGGAAGGAGCCATTCCAGACAGACATAGGCATCATCCTGGACTCAGAGCCTTGAGTGAGCATGAAATATTCAGGGGACCACACAATGACTTGTGTAGCTGTAGCTGGAGTGCAAGGAGACTATTATAATAACACAGGAGAGCCATGTTCAGATCAGAGGCAGCAGAGAAGGGTTGGAGGAGACATTTTAAAAGCTTACTTCTTAGGCTTAATGATTAATGGGTGCAATAGTAAAAAAACAAAAGGGAAAAGACTATGATGACTCTTAGGTTTCCAGCTTGGACATATGAAGGACAGCAGAACCATTTACTAATACAAGGAAGGAACACAGGGAAGAGATGTATTAAGAGTCAAGGGTAGGTGAGATGATGTATTCAGTTTTAAACACTTTGTGTTTAAGATGCCTCCAGGGCATCCAATTGGATGGGTTTGTCCATTATATTTGTTAGGTGAGGGGCTCAGAGAAGGAAACTGAGCTGAAGCTATAAATGTGGTGCTCTCAGCATAGAAGTAGAAGTTGAAGCCATAGAATACGTGAAATGAAGAGTAGCAAGGACAGTGGCCAGGAGAAGACCGATGTTTAAAGAAGAGGGAGAGCAACAGCTGTAAAGCAGGCCGCAAAGATCCTGCATGCAAGATGGCAGGAGGACTAGCAGAAAGTGATGACATGAAACCCAGGGGAGATAAGGGCTTCAAGAATTATACAATGCCCATCAGGGTCAAAAGCTGTGGGCAGATCAAGCAGGATAAAGATTCAGATGCTGCCCCTGGATTTGTCCAATGAGCTCTGGCAACATTAAAAGGACAGTTTCCATGTTTTTGAGTGATGGAGAGGGCCTTTCCTATACTGGATTGCATTGAGCTGAGAAGTGAATGGAAGTGAGAAAATGGAGACAATGTGTGTGATCTACATTTTGGAGAAGTACATTGTGGGAAAATTCAGGAGGAATAAAGAGAGGAGTGGCTAGGGATTCAGGATAAAAAAATACTTTTAAGGTTGTAGGGATTTGACAAGATTCATGTGGAAACAACGCAGCATGCTTTATATGCAGTGTTCTAATCACTTTATATATTTTTTCCTAGTTAATCCTCAGAATGACCCTGAGAGATAATAATGATATTTAACATTTATTGAGTAATTAATTTATGCCAGACATTGTTATTAGCACTTTACATTTATTTATTCACTTAATCCTCGCAACCCTTATGAAGTTAGTGGTATGATCACCCCCACTTTGCAGGTGAGAAAACTGAGGAGCAGAGAAGTAAAGTTGATATCAAGGGCTTATAGTTAGGAAACAGCAAAGCCAAAATGGAACCAAATGTCTGGTTTCAAAATCTGTGCAGTAATAAGAAGGTTCTTATTGATCTTTTAAAGATGAGAAAATGGATTCTAAGAAATTAAACAATTTGCCTATTGCCATCCCAATCGCTGAGACCTGAAGCAGAAGGCACACCCAAGCCTAATTCCAACGCTTGGAATGACCATCTTGCCAACAAGCAGAACCTGGAGACAGGAGAGAGAGGGCACAACACATGAAATAAGATCCTTCAAAAGCAGGAGGGAGAATAACAAAGGCAGAGCAATTAGTCTGTTGTCTGAAACATGTGAGCAAATTCAGGAATATACAAATCACAGGATGGAAAGAAACCCTTAGGGGCCACCTTGCTGCCTTCTTAACACACTACAAGCAGAGCCAGACAGGAAAAAGGTATCTGTCTCTGCCCAGGAAAGAAGTTCCTAGCCCAAGGGGAGGTGGGAAGAGTAATGGAAATCATAAACTGTAATTCATAACTTTTTTTTTTTGCTATTACTCATCACTTGTGACTGCAAAAAGTTCTCAATCCAAATAGAATAGGTTCCTGCCTCCTCATGCAAACACATCTCTCTGCAGGCTCTCAAAGTACCAAGGAGATATTTACTCCATCAATCTCACCACAAAAAAAGGGTGAGAAGAGAGATGCAAGGTTTGATATATTCAGTGGAATTGCCACTGACAGATAGCATTCCAACTTGACTTTACTCCCAGGAAAGCTGGTGTGTTATGGCAAGGTGATGTCTCTCCACTCCCTCTAGAATATGAGATTCAACTATTTGGCTGTTTATCCAAAAACTGGGGGAAAATAAGCTCCTGAACCCTGAATCAGGAGCAAAGAAGATGCATCAGAATCCTAACATTTTCTTCTACTTACTGTTTGCCTTTCTGACTTTTTTGGAGGGCAAGGATAGTGTCATGTATGTCTTTCCTGTGTGGGTACTACAGCAAAGAGGACTTAACAGGACTCAGGACAGGACCAGTGAGATGAGATGAGACAAGATGAGATGAGATGAGACGAGATGAGATGAGATACAAGATGAATAAGGTCATGAAAAGAGAGCATATGGCACATAAACACAAGATGATCTTGCATTCTGTAACTGACCTCTTAAAGAAGCTTTATCTTCAAACCTGAAACTGAGTCTGGAGAAACAATAGGAGTTGGGTCTAGAGAAGTGAGTCAATAGGAATATCAGTCCTCTTCTCCCTCACATCTCACTGGAGGGATGTATCACTCTCCAACTCCTAGGAAGTTGATCATGTGTAACTCGGTGTAATTATGGCTAGATTTTTTTGTTTGTTTGTTTATTTGTTTTTGAGGCAGGGTCTTGTTCTATCACCCAGGCTGGAGTACAGTGGCATGATTATGGCTCATTGCATCCTCAACATCCCCAGCTCAAGCCCCTCAGTCTCCCCAGTAGCTGGGACTCACAGGTACGTGCCACCATGCCCAGTTAGTTTTTTATTTTTTAAAAAAACTTTTTGTTGCCCAGATTGGTCTTGAAATCTTGGGCTCAAGCAATGCTCATGCCTCGGCCTCCCAAAGCGTTGGGATTATAAGCATGAGCCACTGCACCTGGTCGTTTTTTCTTATTATAAGATAGAATAGGCACCTTTTTATAGGTTTAAGAATTATGTCCTTTGCCAGGAAATGTCTGTTTATATGCTTTGCCCACATTTCTGTTGGGGTGGAAAAAACAGCTTTTTGTGACAGTATCTGCTGTGTGACTAGGAAGTAGCCCCATGATATGTAAATATTTTAATGTTAAACTGGAAGTTGACCACTATCACTTACTAATTAACATTAGTCTTTTGAAGTTAGGGATCCTTATGAGGCCGATGGGGTGAAAGGCTACTATGTAGCCATCTGTGTCTTATGTTATAACTACTCTAATCTGAGGGTACATATGCCAGTCACACTATTCTAAGTTGGAGTGATTTCTGTCCCCCTTACAACTATCCTATATACCCTTTAGCTATAGAGGATCCTCTATTATTATCATCATTATTATCATTCCTCAGCCCTAGGGTTAACAGAGGAGGTAGCAAGCCCAAAATGGGCAAGTCTAGGACTCAAAGAGCTGACACTAGAGCTGGTTTTCAAAACGGAGGTCGAGATCATAATTCAGAGTGTGAATGCAGGTTTATACCAAGAGCATTATTTTAGATTAAACCATAGAAAATCTTCAATGTTCAATAATTTGTAACCTATAAAAAATGGCAATGTCATGCATGGTTCAAACTAATAGACAGGTGCTGGCATTTCACTTCCAGAGAAAGTCCATCCTGCTGGAAGCAGAGGGCAACAGAAGAGGAGCTAGCAAGGGCTAGGCGGTGCATCAGGCATGCAAGCTCCAGTAAGTGGAGATGTCCTGCAAACCATGATTTGTGCACACATAACAATGTAACAATAACAACAATGTATACAGCTAATGTTTGTATAAGTCCCTACCTACTTTTGCCAGATGCTGTTAAGCCATGTTAATTCATTTAATTCTTATCACAAGAGCAACTTTATAAGGTAGGGCTGTGATTATTCCCATCTTTAGAGTGAGGAAACTAATGCATAAGAAAGTCAAGTGACTTGCTCAAAATCACATGACTAATAAATGCCTAAGTAGGGCTCAAGCCCAGGCCAGCTAGTTTTAGATGCCACGGTTCTCAACCCTTGTGCTGCACCACTGCTTTCGCAGAGACTGTATCTGCTGAAGTCAAATAATATACAGAGACAAATCTCCAAATTTAAAACCTTTTATTTGGGAAGCAAGAATTGCAATTCAAGGTAAACACACAAACTGCCTGGTCTTCCCCATGCCTGAAGAACAAAGAGAAGATTGGGAGTTTTATCAGAAAGAGAAATGTCACATACTGTTTTGAAAGAAAACTCTTTGGCACTAGAGGAGCTTTTGGGAGCTGGCAAGCTCTGACTGGTGAGTGACAGTGGTAGGTAAAATTAATCTTAGAGGCAGGTTGTTTTAGCAGCTACTAGGCAAAACTGGTCTTAGGGTTACACCAGGCTGTTTCAGCAGCCGGGCTTGCAGAAAATTTAATTCTTGGAGCAGGTGCTTTGTGCCCCAAGTGCTTTTTCCCCTTGGCCCCTGGAGTCTTATTTCGTTCACTATGACAAGAATGACCCAATTGGTCTAATCAACCTTCACATGTTTTAGGACATGGGACTCAAGGGCTCTCTGTGCACAGTGGAACCAGGTTTAGGACAGGAAGACCCACTACTGGCTTGACGGATTAGTGAGGAAGAGGTGTCTCATGGACAGATCCTGTGAGCCTTGGTCTCATGGGCTCAGAGCCCAGGTGGGCAGAGCCTAGACTTGAGCCTTCAATGGCCATCTCCACTTAGAGAGGGTTGGGGCAGGCAAGATGGGCACCACCACTCTCTTCTGTATATTTTCTTATTTCTTGGGCCTCTCTTTTCTGTGTTCCTGTTTTCCCTGTCCTCCATTTAAGTGTATTTGTTTCTGCAGGATTCATCTCTCCATATATAGGATCCCTCACTGAATCTTCCTTTTTATGGGGAAATCTAGAATCCTTAACCTGGCATACAAAAGCCTTGACGGTCCGTAAATATATATTGAGAACAGATGCATAAGTTGAAACCAGACCCTGTAATGGACATCTTTTGAGTAATATGATAATGTGGTTTTAAAAGAGTTGTGACGGTCAGAAAATAATTAATGTAGAATTCAGAGGGTGAGAGGAGGGAGAATAAAAATTAAAGAATCTTGGCTTCCTTAGTTAAACCCCTATACTTGGGGAGTGAAGTAAAGAAGATTATTGGACACTAAGAAACTTCCCCAAGAGCTGAAAGTCCTTTCTCCCTTGTGAGGGAGATCTGGGAGAGTCACAGCCTTGAGAAGGTTTGGAACAACTGATAGGGTTAGTGGATGGGAGGGGCATTTTGTCGTGTAGTATTCATCTTTAATGAAACTAAAACGTTGAAAGTATTTCCCTACCATAACAAATCATAAAACGAATTCCAGCTCTAAATTCCTTAACATTAGAATACTCTCTAACAGACTTCACTGTAAGGGTTTACTTTCCATCCCTGATTGGGGGCTGGGGTCCTGGATACTGGTGACCAGGGCAGCCCTGCACATCCCCCACACCACTGGGGACGTTCTAAGGCAACTCAACTTTCAGCCCAACCATGGATTTTTTTAATTGAATTGCAAATGCTATCCCATAGCTATGCTTTGGATGATTTTTTATAAATTATGTGAGAAGATTATTACTTGTTTTTCATAGATGTTAAAGAGAGATGAAGGGATAGCCTACCTGAAAAAATAATTTGAAAGTTTCATAGTTTCTGCAGAAACTACATTGAAGATATAAAGATATAAAATAAGAAGCAAGAGCAAATTTTTTATAAAATAAGAAGTTAGCATTTCCACTAAAAATATGAAATCCACCTAGTAAAAAACGATACAACATGGACATATTTAGTAAAACAAAAGTAGCACAAAAATGTCCATTGACCATTCTGCTACCCTCCAAAGGAATGATGTACAAAATCTCTCAGAGGTTTGGGGTCTTTTGTAAAAACAGTTCATCTTACTTGGCCACCACCCATGACTCAAGAAGCCACTTTACCTCTCTTAAGGTGATATTTGGTCTTATAGTTTGACTATCTATATAGGTGTCACTAAAAGTAAACTAAAAGAAAAACACTTTGTACTCATCTTGGTATCCTTGGGGAAGAGTCTGAAGTGGATGTTATGTCTGCACACCGGAAGGTCCCAGACCCATAGAAGAAAGGGAACTGAACGTGAAAGGATATATTGACAGACCAATGATAATAACTAATATTTATGGACTATTAACTAAGTACCAGCACTGTGCCAAGTACCTTATCTGTATTAACTTATTTAATAAATACAAAACCCTATCAGGTAGGTACCATTGATTGTGATCTCCTTTTTACAGATAGGGAAACAGAAGCCCAAGGAATTAAATAACATGCCCCAAATGACACAGCTAGTGAGTGGCCAAACTGAACATACCCCTGGCTTCAGAGCTTGCATTCCTAGCCACGCTGGTAGTCCACATCCTTAAAAAGAAGAGATGCATGAACAAAGGAAGCATCAGTGCCTAGCCCTGCATAAATGGTGGGTATCTTCTGAGTCTGTGTAGGATCCACTTGTTCTGCAACAAAGGTAAGCTGCTCCATAGATCACCCAGCATGTGGAAGGCCTGGCTTTCTTCTTGTTGCTCTATATGGTTACCTAGAACCAAGTCAGGCTAACAGGATGAATTGACTGAACACATATGAAATTATTTAGGGGCCAGGCGTGGTGGCTCACTCCTGTAATCCCAACACTTTGGGAGGCCAAGGCAGGTGGATTGCCAGAGCTAAGGAGTTCGAGACCAGTCTGACTAACATGGAGAAACCCAATCCCTACTAAAAATACAAAAACTAGCCAGGTGTGGTGGCACATACCTGTAATCCCAGCTACTCGGAAGGCTGAAGCAGGAGAATAACTTGAACCTGGGAGGCAGAGGTTGCGGTGAGCCGAGATTGCACCATTGCACTCCAGCCTGGGCAACAAGAGCAAAAAAAAAAAATCTTTAGAAAGGGAACTTACAAATGTTTCTGCACATCAGCATGAACCTATACATATCTATTTCATACGTGATGTAAATACCAAGTTTTCTTAACTAAGCCTATGTCTCCTCTTTCCTTCACCATCCAGGATATGGCCAAGGATACTAAAATTAACCAATAAATGCTTTGTCACTGATTTATTGATTGATTGAGAGCTGGAGGCCACAGTGTGTTTGGTTTTGGCTTTTGAGCCCCAGCTTCATTTATAAGTGCTGACGTCAATACCCCATTCTCAGCAATTAATGGAACCAGCAGACAAAATCAACAAGGATGTAAAGGAAGTCAACAACACCCTCAGCCAACAAGATTTAATTGCCACTTGCAGAAAACTACACCAAACTCAGCAGAATATGTACTTTTTTTCAAGTGCTCATGGAATGTTCACCAATATAGACCATTTTCTGTGCCATAAACAAGCCTCAACACATTTAAGAGATTGAAATCAGAGTCAATTTTCTGACCATAATGGAGCCAAACTGCTGTTGTGTTCATCACACTACTTAGACAAGCAATGTAATCTTTTGTCTTAGTTTAATATCATTTTTACCAGATATACTATTATTGTGCCTTTCTTCTTATGATGTCACTTTAAAAATATCATAAATAGCCAAAATATTTTCCAGTACTTTCCTGAAGAAGTCTAATATCTCATGTAAATAAATCTTTTTCTAATTTATAGTTATTTTAGTGTGTTTCTTTTGTGCAAGGGACACCCTTATATCTCTTGTTTCCCAACCAAATCACTCACAGCATCAAAGCTTTGACCTGCCCTTCCTGAGAAGGCCAAGGTTAGCGGCCGTGTTATCTCTGGAGCTAAAAGGATTGCTGGCTTGAAGGTGCGTGGGAGTCCACAGCTCTCTGGAGCCTGCCTTTAATCCCCTAGGGATGCGTTTACTCTGCTAGAAGAAAAATAGCCTCCAAAGGCCAAAAGTCAACAAGTTTTATCATTCTTCTTCCTGGGTTATTCTGCTGCTGCTCAAAGGCTTTATGAGTGTCCTAGAGCAGTAGTTTTCTGGATTTGTCCTACTCCTGGAATGAATGCCACAGGATTTCATGGCTGTGTGGTCACCAGCGTACAGTAGCAAATCTGCCAGTGTTGTGCCCTAGCGGCAACCTCCAACAACATTTCTCCACTGCTGCACACACCATGACCAAAGCCCATCTCAGGAAGCACTCAGACACCGGGCAGGCCACATTCGAGGCACTCTCAAGACCATTGGGGCCATTGTGCCTGGTCAGCTAGTCAGCTGACAGAGTCTTATCAAAGATTTTGGAAGCCTTTCTCAGGAAATGCCAGAAGTGTAGACCTGTACCATTCCAACTGTAAGGAGCTCACGTATTTTTGTTTGCGGTTCCCATTCAGGCTATTAGGGGCTCAGTTCTGTTCCCCCAAAATCCATATGTTGAAGCCCTAACCCCCTGTGCGATGGTATATAGAGATGGGGCCCATGGGAAGTGATTAGGTTTAGGTGAGGTTATGAGGGTGGGACCCTCATGATTGAATTAGTGCCCTTATAAAAGATTTCAGAGAGCTCTCTCCCCACTCATCCTCCTTCCATGTGAACATGCAGTGAAAAGGCAGCTGTCTGAAAGCAAGGGAGACAGCCCTCCTTCTGATCTCAACCTTCCAGCCTGCAGAACTGTGAGAAAATACGTTTCTGTCGTTGAAGCTGTTTTGTTAAGGCAGCCCGAGCAAAGTAAAGCATGTGTTGAAACCCTAACCCCAAATGTGACCATATTTGCAGATAGGATCTTCAGAGAGGTAACGAGATTAGAGGAGGTTGTTAGGATGAGCCCTAATCTAATATGACTGTTGTCCTTATAAGGAGAGCTCAGGGCACAGACATGCACAGAGGGAAGACCACGTGTAGATGCAGGGAGAAGATGGCCATCTATAAGCTAAGCAGAGAGGCCTCAGAAAAAAACCAGCTCTAATCTCATGGAAGTTAAAAGTAGAACAGAGGATACTAGAGGCTGGGAATGATGGGGGACAGGAAGGATAGGGAGAGATTTGTTAAGGATACAAAATTACAGCAGGATAGATTCTAGTTCTAGTGTTCTACTGCACCTGAGGATGACTATAGGTAACAATAATATGTTACGTTACATAGTTTCAAATAGCTAGGAGAACGTTGACTGTTCCCAACACAAAGAAATGATCAATGTTTGAGATGATGAATATGCTAATTACCCTAATTTGATTACATTATATGTATCGCATGTACATGTACCCCATGAATATGCATAATTATTATTCATCAATTTAAAAAGTAAAATTTTTAAAAAGTATTTATCTACATGCTGCTTATCAGAGTTATAAACACATAAAGTAAAATCAAAAGGATAGGAAAAAATATAGTCCCATTTAACTTATGAATATACGTACACCAAAAAACCTTAAATATTAAAAAACAAATCCAGGCCAGGCATGGTGGCTCACGCCTGCAATCCCAGCACTTTGGGAGACCGAGGTGAGTGGATCACGTGAGTTCAGGAGTTCAAGACCAGCCTGGCCAACATGGTGAAACCCCATCTCTACTAAAAATACAAAAATTAGCTGGGTGTGATGGCGGTTGCCTGTAATCCCAGCTACTCAGGAGGCTGAGGCAGGAGAACTGCTTGAAGCCGGGAGGCGAAGGTTGCAGTGAGCTGAGATTGCGTCACTGCACTCCAGCCTGGGTGACAGAGTGAGACACCACCTCGAAACAAAACAGAAATCTAAACAAAACAACAACCACAAACAAAAACCCGAATCCAGCAATGAGGGGAAAAAGGAACCAATTCTGCTAGTACCTTGATGTTGAACTTCCAGAATCCAGAGCTGTGAGGAAATCAGTGTCTATTGTTTACGCCACCCAGTCTGTGGTACTTTGTTAAGGCAGCCAAGTAGCGAATTCCACATGTGCCAGCATCCCCGTTCACAAAATAACTCAGAAAACCAACGAATTCAGAGATATTGGGACACCAGAATGCAAGGGTGAGAAAGAGGAGGAACAGGACAGACCATCTTCCCAATGAGGGTGGAGATTGTGACTGAGATTTGGTGTTGGGGCGAGAGAGTGAGTGCCGTGGAAAGAGAAAGAGAGGAGAAAGGGAGTGAGATGGGGGTGAGAAGCAAGCGGTGTTGGGAGGGGAATCAGGCTCAAGACCAGAGCTGACCTGCCCTGAGGATGGGGCTCGTCCTCAGTGAGGCAGATTCAGAAGCTGCCTGTGCCGCCTGACTCTCCCACCTCTCAGCCTCCCTCGTTTCAGGAAGGCTCTTACTTCTCTGACCAGTAAGGGAGCAAATAGCTCATCTGCCTGCTCACAAGGAGCCATGGCTGTTATTAATGAAGGGAGAAAGACGTAATTATCTGGATAATTCAGGCATCCATCACCACTTTCAACTAAATTGTCCAGGCAGAAAAGGTGCAAGAGTCAAGAAGAACAGAATGATTTTAATTAATTGCCTCAATTTACCATTTTCTATTGGATTTGTTCAAATTAAATGACTGAGCTGGCCTCCAGCTTTGCCTGGGGGTCAGCCAGTGGTGGAGAAGGCCATTGGCCAGTGTTCCCCAACGGACTCCAGTGCCAGGGCCTGGTCCAAAATGAGCGACAGACACATCATTTCATACCCACTCATTTTCAGAGGTATTTTCTGGGTGTGATGCAGTGTCTCACATTCCAGATCGTTAATCCAGTAGGATCAGCCATGTAAAGCCAGTTTGGACACGTGCATGATAAGTATTAAAAAACAACTGAGTTGGCTGAGCCCGGCTTCTTACCTACTTGGGAAAAATGCATGAAGACATACAGAAGGGAAAAAAGTTGTAATAAACAGCATTTACATTAAGAACACATCCAAACAGCAGCAAGCACAGGTATTTCCGCATGTTTATGCTTTTCCCTAAGCACATTTCATCAGAAATCTGGATATTATCAAAGGCAGCCCCTAGGAAATGCCTCTAACTCCCATCTCCTTCTCTGGCAGCGAATCGTTGTGATATTTTCATGTTGTATCTCCTCCCTGGGAGCCCACTGAGGCTCAGAACCCTCCCTGCCTTATTTTTCTAACAAATGCCATAAAGAATCTCAGGTTTCCTAATCCTCTCATTGAGATTCAGGATGGTGGAGCATGAGCTGCATGGGATGTAAAGTCACAACACCTGAGTCTGAGTTCTAGCGCAGCTATTTATATGCCAGGTGATCCTGGAAAGTCTTTTAACCCCAAGAAGCTTCAGGTGCCTCACCTGTGATGTGTAATGTAAAACTCACAGTTACCAGGATTAAAAGAAATAATGGAAACCAAAGCCCTTTACAAATCATAAAGCGTTGTGTGACTGCAGATCTTGCTAATAAGATAGTAGCTTATTTCTCCAGATAGAGGGCAACTCATGTGCTTACACCAAAGTCACTGAGACTCCATCTTATGTTGGTCATTTGATCTTACATATTCATAACTGCCCCTTCTAGGTACCTGTACTTATATAATGAAGACAATAGAATTTAGTTAGTTATGTACAACTTAACCCTGGCTCCCTCATTTATAAGATGGCTGGTTAAAATATCTATTTTGCAGATTTTTTGGAATGTCAAATGAGATCATTTATGAAAGTTTAACTATCACAATGATGGGTCTGTTTTTTGGTGCTTGAGAAATACTAGGGTTTAAAAATATATATATTTACAATGATAGGTCAATTTCCTGTTGCCACTGAGAAGCAGAGATGAAGTATTCACCCTCTTCAACATCTGCACACTGCAACTGTTCGTCTGTGAAAGTTGCTATCTCATTTTGTCGGCTTGTTTCTCGTTCCCCATCCTTACTCCACATCCCCACTCCCAACTCTTCTCATTCACACCAAAAGCAACCATTCCAAGGTGTTTGATGTCACTTTTTAAAAAATGTGTTTGTTGCTAATTTTGTATGTTTCCTTGTAAAATATGTTAAGCTGTTTTGGAGACAGAGCAAGCCTTATGTCTCTAACCACTGAACACTTTCTGAATGAAAAGGGAAGAAGGGGTTATCAGGACTTTACAGACTCTAAAAGAAGCTTGGGATTTCGGCTTCGGAGACCAAGAATATCTCTGTTTTTTTTTTATCTAAAAAGGCAAGGGTTCAGGGTCTGTCCTCTCAGTGACTGGGGCTCTGGTCACTTCTTTGAAAAGCCCCAGGGAGGAACAGTCCCTGATAAGGACTGATTCTGTTCATTGAGCAATAGGGCTGATGTCACCCGCATTGGGAACAGGTCACACCCTATTAGCAGGGAGGCAGAAGAGTAACTCAGGGCCACTTACAGGCTCACAGAACCTGGAAATTTCTAACAGCAAGGCTCAAAAAGATTCCTTTATACATGAAAAATTAACTCTAAATGGATCATAACCTTAGACATAAGACCCAAAACTATAAACCTCCTAGAAGAAAACACAGGAGTAAAATTCCTTGACCATGTTTCAGGCAACAGTTTCTTACATATGACATCAAAAGGAAAAGCAACAAAGGAAAAACGTTAATTGAACTTCATCAAAATTAAAAACTTCTGTACTTCAAAGAAAAGTAAAAAGAAAACCCACAGAATAAGAGAAAATATTTGCAAATGCTATGTCTGATAAGAAACCTGAATTCAGAAGGCAAAAATAACTCTTACAACTTAATAATAAAAGGTCCAAATACTCCAATTTAAAATTCAAAATCCAAAGAATTTGAGTAGACATTTCTCCAAAAGGAGATACAAATTGTCAGGAAGAACACAAAAGATGCTCAACATCAATAGCCATCATAGAAATGCAAATAAAACCACAATGAGGTACCACTTCATATCCACTAGGATGGGTATAATTAAAAAAAAAAAAAAACAGATAATAACAAGTGTTGACAAGGATGTGGAGAGATTGGGACCTTCATACATTGCTGGTGTGAATGTAAAATGGTGTAGCCACTTTGGAAAACAATCTCTCAGTTCCTCATATGATTAAACATAAAATTACCATATTCCTCAGCAATTTCAGTCATAGGTATACATCTAAGAGAAATGAAAGTGTATGTCTACATAAAAACTTGAATGCAGATATTCATAGCAGTATTATTCCTGATAGCTGTTAAGTAGAACAGCGCAAATGTATCTCAATTGATGAATAAATAAAATGTGGCATATCTAAACAATGGAATATTAGTCAGTAATAAAAAAGAATAAAAGGCTACAACATGTATGAACCTTGAAAATATGGGAAGTGAAAAAAAGGAGTCACAAAAAAACACATATTGTTTGGCCCCCTGTATATGAAATGTCCAAAACAGGCAAATCTGTAGAGAGAGAAAGTAGCTTAGTGGTTGCCTATGGCGGGACAGGTAGGGAACTTAAGGGGTGATGGCTAATTGGTACCAGAGTTCTTTTGGGGGTGATTAAAATATTCTAAAATTGTTGCGAATCCATTAGTATATTCAAAGATAAGTAAACCCATCAAATTGCATACTTTAAATTGATGTACTTTATGCTATGTGAATTTTATCTCAATAAAGCTGTTTTTTAAAAGTTCCTCTACAGGATGGGCCTTAGAACACCTAAAGGTGGCCATTATTTTTTTGAAATAACTCTATTAGAAGTTAAGTGAACCACTAAAAAGAGAAACCCAAGAAACTCCTGGTGTTAAATGACCCACTTCCACCCACTTTCTTATTTGGAGACCAAGTAACCTAAGCAGTCTGGGCTCTGGTGATGGCATGAGCCTTCTCCATGCTATCAGAGAGGGAAAAACATGCAGATGAAAACAGTATCAGGCCATTCTGGTAGTTATTTGGTTTTAACTTCAGAATCTAGGTAAAGATGGTGTCAGAAAAACTTCCACCTCAGTACTGACCATTCCCAGCTTTCCCTGTGATGGACGGTCTGTGCCCCAGATTGGGGACAGAAATAGCAGAGACCTGACATATGACCACAGAGCACTGACACACATGTGCAGGCTCCATCTGGCCATCTGTAGATAGACAGGCTGGAGAGGCTTCCCTTCTGGAAGCTCTTCATTGCATGCTGCCTAGAACATGAACTAATTTCATAAAATTCCACCAGTTAGGCAGCCTATTAATGAGTGGCCAGGGATTCTCAGATTGATGGAGAAGAGGTAGATTCAATAACCTTATGGCCCTTCTAGGCCCTGAACCTCTATGATTCTATGTAATGAGCTACATAATCATATTTATTCTAAATACAAACCCACAAAAAAATCAATGAAATGTTTCACTTTCAGTAAGAAATAGATTATAAGATTATATGGTTTGGCTGTGTCCCCACCCAGATCTCATCTTGAATTGTAATCCCCATAATCCCTACATGTTTAGGGAAGGGCCTGGTTGGAGGTGATTGGATCATGGGGGTGGTTTCCCTCAGGCTGTTCTTGTGACAGTGAGTGAGTTCTCACGAGATCTGATGGCTTTATAAGGCGCTCTTTCCCCTTCGCTCCTCACTCGTCTCTCTCCTGCTGCCATGTAAAGAAGGTCCTTGTGTCTCCTTAACCTTATGCCATGATTGTAAGTTTCCTGAGGCCTCCCCCAGCCATGTGGAACTGTAAATCAATGAAACCTCTTTCCTTTATAGATTACCCAGTCTCAGGTATTTCCTCACAGCAGCATGAAAACAGACTAATACACAAGAGAATACAGTGATATCAAAGATTCATTTTTTTCTTTTAGGTGGAGTCTCACTCTGTCATCTAGGCTGGAGTACAATGGCACAATCTCAGCTCACTGCAACCTCCACCTCCCAGGTTCAAGCGATTCTCCTGCCTCAGCCTCCCGAGTAGCTGGGATTACAGGTGCCAGCCACCATGCCCGGCTAATTTTTGTATTTTTAGCAGAGATGGGTTTTCACCATGTTGGCCAGGCTGGTCTTGAACTCCTGACCTCAGGTGATCCACCCACCCCGGCCTCCCAAAGTGCTGGAATTACAGGCATGAGGCACCAGACATAGAGAATACAGTGATATCAAAGATTCATCTTTTTTTTTTTTTAGGTGAAGTCTCACTCTGTCATTTGGCTGCAGTACAATGGCATAATCTCGGCTCACTGCATCCTCCGCCTCCCGGGTTCAAGTGATTCTCCTGCCTCAGTCTCCCGAGTTGCTGGGATTACAGGTGCCGACCACTATGCCCGGCTAATTTTTGTATTTTTAGCAGAGATGGGTTTTCACCATGTTGGCCAGGCTGGTCTTGAACTCCTGACCTCAGGTGATCTACCCACCTCGGCCTCCCAAAGTGCTGGAATTACAGGCATGAGGCACTGTGCTTGACCCAAAGAGCAATCTCCAAGCAATTTTGTGTAGCCAATGTAGACTTAGTTCAATTAGAGTAGAATGAATGACCTAGATTATAAACTGAAGATCCAAGTTCTCGCCCTACCTCTGTCCCTGTCAAGAAAACAAAACAAAACAAAATGAAACAAAACATCTTAGGCTGTCGAGGCCCCAGTTTCTGTATCTAAAAGATGAGAATATTAGTCATGATTTGGTCTCTATGATCCTGTCTATGTTTGAGACTATAGATACCTGTTGCTATATCTCCCTTCATAGCTCTGGATAAGGAGAATTCAGCCCAATTCTCATGGCCTTCTACACAACCCAGAGTTTCAACGCCATAGGTACTACATTTAGTGTCAAATTAAGTCAAAGGCTTCATTAGCCTGAAAGCTCTGTCCCTGGCCTGGGCATAGCAAACTGTATCCCCCTCTGACTATCCCCCTGTCTCCCATCTCCCCAGAGACTCCAGTGGCCTGGCGTCGTCACAGGCAGCCAGACACATCCAATATGTTCCCAGCTTCCTGCCACTGCACTTTCAGTGTGCCTCCCTCTTCATTTACCCAAATCCTGCCGACCATGCCAGAGCCAGTTCAATCTCACCCTTCCAGGACCCCAGAGACGCACATCGTACCACTATAGTCTAACAGTGTAGACCCCACACTGGGCACATTAAGTACGCTCATTATTAGCTGTGAGGTCTGATTTGCCCTTCTCCTGGTCTGGAAGCTCTTGGAGGAGCGTACTCATGGGCTCCATAATACGTGAAGAGAAGCAGTGCTGGTGTGGGAATGGTGAGGTGTGTTTATCCACCCAGCTGTCCGGCACCAGCACTGGTCTCGGCCTTCTGAGGTAATGCATTCCAAGCCTTAGTCTTGAGAGAACATAAAGAAAACTTTTTTAAAAAGTGTAACAAGTGGCTGACAAAAGCTGACCAAAACCCTTTCAAAGGAAATGCTAAGTTATATCTAAGAAAGCTTATCTGAGGTCAGGCAAAGATGAAGCCTAAAGCTAGACGTGGGGAAGAACTTCCGGAGAGTTGCGGTTCCCTGTGCCCCAGTATCCCCAGGAGGGTGTGCCCTCACCTGATTTGGAAATCTGTATAAAATGATTGAAGCGTTCTATTTCTTGGGCAGTGTGGGCACAGGTCTTTGGAGAGGTCGGCAGCCTCCCAGAAAATCCTTCCTGCTTGATGGTTCTAGATCCTCAGTCACAGCTTCTAAGAGCCATGGGGTTTGAGCCCAGAATAATTTATGTGTTTGTTTTTTCAGTCCCAGAGTTTCCATAGAATCAAAGTAGTTAGAGCTGAATGGTATTAAGAGATAGATCGTCCAGTCCTGTCTTCTCATCACACAGAGGAAGGACTGCCGCCCAGAGCTGTAGAAACTGTCCCATGGCCCCAGTTCCCAGACCCTTCCTCTCTCCTACAGCTCCAAGTTCACCATGCATTCTAAATTAAGATGTAAACATAAGCAGCAACACCCAAGAGTAAAAATGAAGTGTGCATATGAAAGAAACCTATTCACATGGACCATATTACATGATAATTACAGTGTTTACTGCTTGGCTACCATCTGCCTGGGCTAGCAAGGGTGTCAGTGAGGAAGACAGGACAAGGGATACAAATCTGTGAACTACACAGGGTTCTCGCTCTCCCAGCTTCTCTCTATCGTTGGGAAGGTAACAAGTAAACACATGAAAAATCAAATAATGTTATAAGAGAAAAATGTAAGTTCAGGACAACAACAGCAGGTTTGTATGAAGGCCTTTCATCATCGTTGTCCTGCCTAGAAACTGAATGACAGGGAATCAGAGTTACAAGCCATGAAGTCTAACTGGGCTGGTCCCAGAGAAAGACTCAGTGCAGTAGGTGGGGCTGCAGCCAGCCCTGGGCGGGTGGAAGGATGACATCCACCTAGCAAGAGGGTGATAATTCACTTACGCAGCTCCTCACTGCACATTGAACCCTGCTGACTTCTGGCTTCTCTCCCAGGAGGAACTGCAACTCAACATTCTGACCTTATCTCTTGGGTAGCAGAATGATGGAGAAGGAAAGTTTATTTTTGCTTCTCACAGGGGTTAATCATCCATCTGGAATGCCTACACTTGGTTGACACCGGCTCACACTATCATCTTCCACCTGAACCATTCACCTAAATGTGCCATTTTTTTCCATATTTCTCATTTGTGTGTGTGCGGTGTGTGTGTGTGTGCACGTGCACATGCTCACACATGCCTGCTGTCACTGGGTGAACAGGCCACCCTGGGCACAGTTCCATCTACAATGTTTGAAGTTTACTTTCTAGCTTCTGGGCATCATTTGCAATTATAATGCTGTCATAGGCAGAAAAGAGATAGGCTAATTAATCATTGTCAACACTGATCCCTATTTGCCAAATGAGATTTTGGAACAGCATGGCTGGGAATAATTGGTATAGATTGTATTTCCTTGCTTTATGTCACTGGAAATATTTATTTAGCATCATGGTTGCTATGCATAAATAGAAAACGGGGTATAGATGAATGGCGCGGATTCATTCCTTCATATTCAGCAAATTATGTTCTAAGCACCTACTTCAGTATGTGAACAGCACTAAACTCAGAATATTGGTCTGTTGGGGCCCTTTATTAGCTTCCATGATTCCCTGAACTTGGCCAAGACCCTTCTGGTCAGCTGCAGATAGGCACAATGGATAGTTTTGCTTCTAGAGAATGTACCTGGGACATTCAGCATTATCTAACGCCTTGAAATTCCTCTAGTCAGGTGGCTTTCCAGTGGGTACCCAGAGCCCTATGACTACCCAGATTGATGGTGCACCCAACAGGACTTTGCATTGATGAGATGATAAGTCACAGTCACTAGCTGAGATTAATCTGTGTGACACCAGATGTGTCTCTACCTAAAGGAAAAGGGATGAAGGGTGATATCTTTGGTCACAAATAATATATTTCCATGTAGTCTTTGACAAAGGATCTAAGTGGATTTTGTAATTGAAGAAAAATCTACGCATTAATCTTTACAGTATTTCTGTGAGTGGACTCAAGTCAGCTCAACAATTCATCATTTGCTCTATGGGGTTGTGTGCTAGACCCTGTCAGGGGATAAGTACTGCTGGCTGGGGCCCAGTCCAGGGAAGACTTGCCAAAGACCATCAGGAAAAGAAGGAAGCCGAGTCAGGTTTCTTTCTTTAAAGATGGTGACAGTCCTCTCAGCACAACCAAGCATCTCACAACATTTCCCTGACTCCAAGTCATTGAATTCATTTTTGATTCCTATTTCATAAAACTACGCTCTCCCAGCACTTTGGGAGGCCAAGGCGGGCGGATCAAGATGTCAGGAGTTCGAGACCAGCCTGACCAACATGGGGAAACACCATCTCTACTAAAAGTACAAAAATTAGCTGGGCGTAGTGGCGCATGCCTGTTATCTCAGCTTCTTGGGAGGCTAAGGCAGGAGAATTGTTTATACCTGGGGGGGGCAGAGGTTGCAGTGAGCTGAGATTGTGCCACTACACTCCAGCCTGGGTGACAGAGGGAGACTCCATCTCAAAATATATATATATATATAGTCTCTATTGATGCTGACCATTGGACCCTGGTTTCATCTGCACCCAACAGAGTAAGCTTTGACTTGTGCTTGTAAATGAAAGCTCGACACCTCCTTTTGGCTTCTCTATACCTGAATATTCTTACCCATTCTCCTTAATGTGAATATGCATGGAAGCAGGACCATTTCCTCACACATGAGCAGCAGCGAACCCTGTGGAAAGTCAGTCCACATAGAATAACTCAAATACAGTGTTCAGAGAAATGGGGTTTCAGAGCAATTACTTTTTCCAGACCCTTCACAATTCAGTGGTGTAGGTATGACCAGCCTTGAGTTGAGACCTCTGTAATATCCATCTTTAGTAACATTAATACACCATGGATGCAGAGCAACTGATCGCTGGAGGGAGTTTAGCTGCCCATAGGAGTTCATGGCTAACGACAATATCTGAATAAGGACAGGTGTGGAGCCCAGGTGCAGGAAGCAGGCGAAGGTCTTTCTGTGAGTCTCCTCTGAGGGAACTGCATCTTTATACATAGTTACTGTTTCAGAATTGATCCTTCTGGAATCATCAGTCTTCACCAGTAGCTTGTTACATCTGGAGGTATCTCATAATTCAAACAAAGCTGACAAGTTGTAACAATGAGCACACACTGACTTCTGCAACAGGCACTGTCCACTTCCCATCCGCACTCATCCAGCTTGCTCCTGGCCACCTCCCGCTCGCCCTCCTGGGTGCCCCCCCAGCAGGTATACCTACCCGGTTTGCGCCGCCTCTATCCTACCACAATTGCGCACCAGCGGTTTCCTGCCGACACAGCTTGTCTCCCTAACCAGATTGGTGGTGCCTTGGGGACACAGCTAGGCGCAGACATTCATTCAGCCCATCATAGTGCCATCCCATCAATAACCCCTTCTGAGTGACCCTGGGTTAGTAAACTGAGTGACGCTGAAATTCTACTGCGGCTGATCCCTACAGCTGGGCAGAGGCAGCGAGCGCGGGCTGAAGTTTCCTTTGGAAACAGGCAGTGCCTAGAAGAGAAGGAAACGATGCATGAGAAGATTCCAGATGTCTATGAGGAATATGACACGTCCTGTCCACTACGTTGCTTTTCCTCATCGGCCTCCCCACCACTGGAGGAAACCCAGAAGCTGGTGCAGGTAGGGAAAGCCTGCTCTCAACATCCCAAGAACACTGCGCAAAACAGGTGGGCCCTGGGAGGTTGCTCTTCCCCAGAGGCCTCTCCTCACTGGGGTTTCTTAAAGACAGACACTTGGACTCCTGCTGGGACCAGGCAGGCAGCCCATCCTCAGGGGCAGTGCCTTGTCACTCACCAGACCTCCCTGCATCCCCCTTCTCTCTCCTCCCCCAGCACAGGCTGAACCCCAAAGCCACAGATACTCATCAGGATTAGGGTGTCAGTGCAAATCCAAGGTCCACCAAAATGGAAGAGAAGTAACCAGTGGGAACATGTCTCCACCAAGACAGCGCTCAGGACTGATTCTCCACGTGGCTCCCATTTCAGTCCAGGAGAAGCAGGGATTTTGTCCCTGTGGTGGGTCATCTGAAGAAGGCACCCCTGGTCAAGGCAGGCTTCTCAGACCCTGAGGCACTGGCCATGGCCCCACTGAGATACAGGAAGGGCCGTGCCAGAGCCCTGAAGACGCTCGGGACCCAGCCCCCAGGTGGCTGCAGTTGCATCCCAGGTGAGCCCCCTCCCCTGAAGCTCTTCAAGGCTCAAAGAGAAGCCAGTGTAGAAAAGCAAACAGGCCAGGCCCGGGAAGCGCCCTTTGGACCTTTTGCAATCCGGACGCTCTTGCAACCTGGGCTTCCTATAAATGGGGTGCGGGCGCCGGCTGCGCATTCCCACCGGGACCCGCGGGACTGAGTGCTCTTCTCGGTTGCTGTCGCTGAGGAGCCCGCCCAGCCAGCCAGGGCCGCGAGGCCGAGGCCAGGCCGCAGCCCAGGAGCCGTCCCACCGCAGCTGGCCATGGGCCGGCCCAGGCCCGCGCTGCTGGCGCTGCCGGCGCTGCTGCTGCTGCTGGCGGGCGCCAGAGCCGGTGAGTGCGCGGCTGCGCTGCGGGCTCAGAGAGAGCGGGAGGGAACCGGCGGCACGAGGTTGGCTGGGGCAGCCTGGGTCTAGGCCAGAGGGAGGGCAGCCACAGGATCCAGGGCGGGGGGGAGGGGGCGGACTGGACCAGCTGGCGGCCCCTGCAGACTCAGGATGGGGGGCGCGGGATGGATGGGCTGTGGAGGGGGTCTCCGGAGCCTGCCTCCCTCCTGAAGGGTGAAACCTGTGCCTGTGATCCCCCTGTCGGGCCCTAGCACCCGCTGGGAAGACGTGGGAAGCTCACAGATTTCTTTCTCCTGTCTTACAGAAAAGGAAATGCTGGAAAATGTCAGCGTGGTCTGTCCAAGTAAGGCACCTGCGCATGGGGCGTGGAAGGGCGCCCGGCCCCGTGCACCCTCCCTACACCCGGGTCCCTGAGGTCCTCCCACTCTAAGGGGCTGAGATGGCATCGCGGTGTGCCCTGCTCTGACCCCAGGAAGCAAGTTCCTTGAGCCTCTGCCCACACTTAAGGGATGCCAACTCTCTTCTACCTGCCCTTCTGTTCTGTCCCAAGAGTTCAGCCTGGGGGCGGGGGAGGGAAGGCACTGACACCCCGCTGGCCTGCGCACACTTTGAAGAAACATCACTGTCCTGTTTATCAGTGACTAGTCATTGATTCGAAGCATGTGAGGGTGAGGAAATACTGACTTTAACCTTTGTGCGGAAATCGGACCTCCACCCCCTTCCTATTTACCTGATCCCTGGGGGTCAAAGGAGCTGGCCTCCAAGGGGACCCTGTGTGCTGGAACCGCAGGGCGGACGTCTGATGAGGCAGCGCTGCCATCTGGTGGACATCTGCCATCACTGCAGCTGGGCTTAGGACCCAGATGTTCTTTTTCTTCAATTGTTCAGAAAATTCCTCTCAACTACAGTGGAAACCTCCAGAAACTCCTTTCTAGGAGTTTCTTAAGTTAGTTACGCTTAATGCTTAATGAACTTTGCCTCAAGTATTTGATAGTCTCAGAGTCACGGAATTAAGGCGTTTTCAAGCTAAAAAAGCATTAGAGAGAGTACTATTTGCGTCATGTGGTCATCTCTTAATTTACCAAAGGGTCTCTCATGCATATTTTCTGAGCCCCATTACTTGACACTTGTCACTCCCTTCCCTGTGCCTCAAACGAGATATTCAAGACATGCCAGCTAATTTAAACATTAGCCTCAGCAAAAACGTAATGGAGAAGTCAAATCTATAAAGGAAAATTAAGTATAATGTAAAGTCAATTAAAAACTAATTTGAGTTTAATTACATTTTAATTTTCTATGCCACTGCGCCTCTCTGCCCAGAACTGGCTGTCCTTGGGAGAGCTATTTCTCCTATGTGGCTGACGTATTTCTCCCCACGTTAGGAGATGCGACCCGATTCAAGCACCTCCGGAAGTACACATACAACTATGAGGCTGAGAGTTCCAGTGGAGTCCCTGGGACTGCTGATTCAAGAAGCGCCACCAGGATCAACTGCAAGGTATGGAGGATGCAGGCGGGAGGGACCTAGAGCCCACAGCTTGCCCCTAGCCCTGTTCCAGCGGGCGCCCAACACGCGACCTTCCTGGAGGTTGTGTACTGAGCAAACGCAGAACATCCCAGAACTGTTGTAATCTGATCGAAGCATTGGGACTTTGCCTCTGTTTGTAAGTCAGCCACATTGCTGAGATGTTGTCTGCCCCCGCCAAATTTCGCAAGCCAGATGTATTTTCCCGTTAACTTCCCAGATGCAATAGGAGTACGTGATCTAGATTAGCAGCAGTGTGGGTCTGTAGATTTCAGCGTGAGAGAAGCCCAGTAGGTGAGCTAACAGAGGCAGGCATCTCAGAATCGCACTGTGAAATGCAGTTTTTATAGTCTAAGTCCAACAGAATCTGTTGCTGAAAAACGAATAGAAAGAAGAAAAAAAAATAAACACACAGTTTGTTCTAAAACAAAACTTTGCTTATTATTGAGACTGGTTGTACTCATGTCACATACATCTGGAGCAGATCTATAGGCTTCTATTGGGGTTTGGGTGGGGAAGAGAAGTCAACCTGAGCAGTCACCTTTTTTAGAGAGTGCTGTAGCTCTTGTCTGTGCTGTCCAATATGGTAGACATGAGCCACATTGGACTATTGAAATGGAATGAAATTAAAAATTCATATTCGTTGTCACATTAGCTGCATTTCAACTGCTCAACAGCCACCCTGGCTACTGGCTCCCATATTGAACAACACACATGTACAACATTTCTTTAAAGTTATTTGAACAGTGCTGGATAATAAGTAGGGATCCGCTGAAACTCCAGCTATATGTGAAGCTCTAAATAGGCCCTAATAGATATAACCAGTTTTTTGGGTGACATTAAGGGGACATTTGCTGTGGAAACTGAGGATGGCCCTCTTCCTGCTGTTTTTCTCCTTCACTCTCACTCCTAGTCTGCAGCACTTCTATTTAACCACAGCTCTTTATAATTGAAGTGAGTAACTTTAGAACCAATAAAAGAACATCCTCCTTCCTGTGCATAGAGGCACACTTAAGAAACGTGTTACCCCGGGAGGGGGAAAAGCCCAGCAATAGGACGAAGACTCGGTTGGTGCACGGAGAACCCAGGAGGCATGTTGATAAGTCACGTGGTGTTGAGCAGGCAGTGGTGTTCCCAGCAGAATTCCCTTTGGTGTTCTGATTGGAGATTAAGCCCTGGGCTTCAGAGCCCGCCTCTCATTCTTGATAGACAACCTCAATGCTATGCTACCCTGTATTCTCAGGTTGAGCTGGAGGTTCCCCAGCTCTGCAGCTTCATCCTGAAGACCAGCCAGTGCACCCTGAAAGAGGTGTATGGCTTCAACCCTGAGGGCAGAGCCTTGCTGAAGAAAACCAAGAACTCCGAGGAGTTTGCTGCTGCCATGTCCAGGTAAGGCGTGTTGTACATGAGCACACACATATGTGTGTGTCCGCTGAGGTGTGAACTTGTGTGTTTACACCAGGCACGGATGTGACTCTAAGTATTTGTATTCCATATTCATCGTGGATCAGGGAATTGCTGTGTTTTCACAATCATCAAAAAGAGACAAGCATTATTTACCCTTCCCTAGTTAGGTTCCTTTAATTATCATTTTAATGTGTTTCTAAAAATCTCATGCTTTAAACTTCCTGAGATTATAAAACTGAGATGCTGTGTTTAAACAAGTGAATTCTTATTTAAAGAACTAAATAAGACCAGTGCTTGGTGGTCTTTGGTGCGGGGTCCCAGAGGCACTGGCTGCTGTGGCGGGCACATGGCGGGGCAGGGTCTGTTCAGCGTAGGGCAGAGGAGCACCAAGGCTTCAGTGGCTCCCCCTCCTAGGCTGGCATTCAGCCACTGCACACGGATCGGCCACTGCAGCTGCATCTCTGCTGACTGATCAGGGCCCGTGTCGCACCCATTGTAAATATTTTCAACATCACCCCTGCCTCATCCTCAGTCACAGTTTGTAGGGTCTTAGGTGTGTGTGAATACAGGCAGGATAGAGTTGTTAACTTGGTAGCATCAGAAAACTCCATCTGTATTAGTCTGTTTCCATGCTGCTGATAAAGACATACCTGAGACTGGGCAATTTACAAAAGAAAGGTTTGTTGGACTCACTATTCCATGTGGCTGGGGAGGTCTCACAATCATGGTGGAAGGTGAGGGAGAGCAAGTCACATCTTACGTAGATGACGGCTGGCAAAGAGAGCTTGTGCGGAGAAAACTCCTGTTTTTAAAACCATCACATCTCCTGAGACCCATTTGCAATCACGAGAGCAGCATGGGAAAGACCTGCCCCGTGATTCAATCACCTCCCACCGGGTCCCTCTCACAACACGTGGGAATTCTGAGAGCTACAAGATGAGATTTGGGTGGGGACCCAGAGCCAAACCATATCACCATCCTTGCCCGTTTTTCAGTTTTACTAAACGTTAGATTCAGATGCCAGTCCTTTCTCGCCAAAATAGGCTGTGAGGCTGCTTTCCTTCATATGCTTTATTTTCTCCAAGACTTAACTGTATGTGAGGGTGAGACGTATGGTGGCAGGAGGAAGGAGTGGTTATTTTTTGGTCCTTGGTCTTCTCCAAATACAGAAGAGACTCCTGTTCTTGACAAGGAGGGCTTTCCAGGTTTGCATTTTCATGACTTTAACTGTCTTTTTTTAAAAATTGACATATAATAATTATACATATTTATTGAGAATATATTGATGTTTTGATACATGTAATGGACGGTAATCAGATCAGAGCAATTAGCATACCCATCATCTCAAACATTTATTGTTTCTTCATGTTGGGAACTTTCTGAGAGGGTGTAGGTTGTGGGAGATGAGTCTGTCACCTTTTCCTCCTGATGTAACCAGAGTGGCCGCAGTCAGGTCCTCGGAAACTCAGAGAGTACCCAATGGGAAGTCCCTGAGACCAAAGTCAGCATGGGCTTCAGCCATGGCCTGACACCATACAAAAGAGTGACTGTCCAACAAGTGTATGCAAAGAAGCTCCAATTCACTGGTAGTCAAGAAATACAAATTAATGTAACAACAAGATATTTATCCACTTATACCCATCAGACTGCAAAACTGGAAGACAGCAATAGCACCTGTTGCTGGCAGGCCAGTGAGGAAAAGTGTGCTGTCCTGAGCTGCTGGTGGAAATTAGAGCCATCAGACAATATCTACTCTAATTTAGAATACTTAATACCCTTTGACACAGATATTTTAGTCTCTGGGACTCTAGCCCATGAAAATAAAAGCAGTAATGTGTGAAGATAGGCATAAGGATGTTTGTTTTGGTATTGTTTGTGTGGTTTAAAAAAATCCAGAAAGAGAGAAGGCAAATGCCATCAAATGGGGCAATGTGTGAATAAATTACATATAGCCATGGAATGGAATGTTCTGCATGCAGCTTTTAAAAAATCTGTTAGAGCTATACCAAGTGACTCAGAAGGGTTTTTGTGAAGTATAATTGAGAAAAACAAGATAAAAGTATGAACAATACAATGCCACTTGTATAAAACAAACAATGACAAAATCTTTGTATGACTCTGTTTGCACTCACCCATGTTTACAGAGGATTGTGTGAGAGTGGAGAAACAAATGGAACAACCACTCAGGTGTCCATATGGGGAGGATGGGCAAAGAGATTGATATGGGTGGAGAACAGAGCAGGGCTAGATGAGCCAAGCAAAAAACGTTAAAACACAGCTGGACCTGGTGGCTCATGCCTGTAGTCCCAGGACTTTGGGAGGCCGAGGCGGGCAGATCACCTGAGGTCAGGAGTTCGAGACCAGCCTGGCCAACAGGGTGAAACCTGTGTCTACTAAAAATACAAAAATTAGCTGGGTGTGACGGCAAATGCCTGTAGTCCTAGCTACTCCAGAGGCTGAGTCAGGAGAATCACTTGATCCCAGGAGGTGGAGGTTGCAGTGAGCTGAGGTTGCGCCATTGCACTCCAGCCCGAGTAACAGAGTGAGACTCCATTTCAAAAAAAGGAAAAGAATCACCAAAACATATGTATATGTGAATGCTTTTTTGAAAATGTATGTCTATGTGTAGCTATATTCTATGTTTACAAAGAAATGATGTCAGAAGAACAATTGGTTTAAAAAACTATGAGAAAAGCAACTTCAGTGCCACCCAGCTTACTTCCAGCAAGTTGTAAGGGAGAAGGACATTCCCATGACCATCCTCTCTCTGGGACAGGTACGAGCTCAAGCTGGCCATTCCAGAAGGGAAGCAGGTTTTCCTTTACCCGGAGAAAGATGAACCTACACACATCCTGAACATCAAGAGGGGCATCATTTCTGCCCTCCTGGTTCCCCCAGAGACAGAAGAAACCAAACAAGTGTTGTTTCTGGTGAGGATTTAGAAAGCTGATAGCAGTGGCCCTTGAAACTCATCTTCACGTGTTAGAGGCCAGTCCTACCATATGCAAAGCAGATTGTTGAGTCAGCTCCATGGCTAGTTACACAGGAAGCCATGGATTGGCGTGACATACTGGTGCCCGAGATTCCTCCTGTCCCTTGGGCTCACTGACAGATCATTCCAAGCAGGCTGATCAGGTTGGGTCTAATTTTAAAAGAGTTATTGAGGCGTCCTGGCCACCCCACCCCCACTTTTGTTTAATGCTGTTCACCTGTGTTTGATGGGTTATGGTATGACACAGTAAATCCTGTGTGTATTTTAAACACCAAAAATAATGGGATCTCTTGCCAGTCTCTTTTATGAATTTCAGGGTTCAATGTGAGACAGAATTCATTTCACCTCAGTCCCATGAGCACTTTTGTGCCCTTATCTTGTTCTAATTTCTCTATGACACCATACTGGGAGAAGACAGCGATGCATCCTGCAGAGCCTTTCTGCAGACACACCCTTAACTGGTTTTCTCTCTCCCAACTTGGGCTGGCCAGGCACTAGCAAGACCACACTCTGCATAGGAGGAAAAAGAAAGTCCCTCCCAAAGCTAGATTCCTTCTGCCTTTTCTTTCACAATCCCCACCCCGTCCCTCCCAAGTACCCAAGGATGTTTCCCATGTTGAATATATGTGGTTGCATCTTCTGCCCCCATAGGATACTGTGTATGGAAACTGCTCCACTCACTTTACCGTCAAGACAAGGAAGGGCAATGTGGCAACAGAAATATCCACTGAAAGAGACTTGGGGCAGTGTGATCGCTTCAAGCCCATCCGTACAGGCATCAGCCCACTTGCTCTCATCAAAGGCATGGTAAGTCCCATGTCAGCACTGTCATGCACACCAAGGAGCATCCTCTTATTAATAACATTCCAAAATTTTCAAGCTAGTGGGCACCTTTGAGGACAGCCTGCCCAGTCTGTTTTTTATACAGACTACAGATAGGACCCTGAGCAGGCATGGGAAGGTCTGCCCAGGCTTCATGGCCTGGGATCAGTTGAGCCAAGACTTGAGTCAGGCTCCTCCCTCCCAGCCCAGAGCTCTGTCTTTCCTCCTGTCCTTCTGTCACTGGCACTAAACCGCCTCTACTCTCATCACTTGAGAGTAATGACTGCTCATCTCTGAGAAGGCTCCGGGGATGGATGTAGGGTAGCAAAACCACCTACTGTTCCTTCCTGCAGAAGGACTCCTTGTGCCAGCTCCAAGCCTCTGGCCTTTGAAGAAGTCCCAAGACCTGTGTTCTCCCCCTCTCCTTCATCCCATGAAGTGGAGTGACTTAGTGTGCTCCAGCTTCTTGTCCTCCCACCCCTAGTACCACCCTGACCAAACACGACCCCTCTGCCTCTGGCCTGGAGCACCCTCTCCTCTCTGTTAAGTGGGGCCATGAAGCACCATATTACCTGAGCCTGCCTGACCCCTGCAACATGTTCCCTGATATGAGCCCCAGGCTATCTCAGTGAACATGAAGAACTTGAGCAATCACTGTCATGCCGGGCCCTGTTCCTGGTCATAGTCCTTGGGGTTGAAACAGGGAGTCTGATGACCATGAGTGCCACAGTCAGAAGAGGATAATGCACTGGCTTAGGGGTCTTTTCTGAGCATCTGCTGTGTGCTCAACCCCACTCTGGGCAGCACCAAGGAAGGGATAGTGGCAGATGAACCATGGACCTTCCCCTCAGGATGCTTCCAGTCTAATGCAGGAGCCAGGTCAATAAAGTATACATTGTATACTCAATAAGGTGATACGCTGAACAGTGCAGACAAGAAATCCTGGGCCTGACCAGGAAGGAGAAAGTATTATTCATGTAGCTCAGTGGGCAACGTTTCATTGAAGATGTGGAGCAAGAACCCGAAAAACGCAAAGAATGTGTAAATGAAACAGACATGCAAGAATGGGCTTTTGGGTAAAGAAAACTGACTGAGCAGGTGTGTGAGGGGCTATGTGGTGGGATGGGCATGTGGAGGATACAAAGTTTAGACTTTGTCCAGTGGGGGTGGAAAAAGAGGAGTCTATAGCTTGACTCAGCTTTGGGGATGCCGACATGTTGCACCCCCTGGTCTAAATGTCAAGTACCCAGCTATCTTCTTTCTCTGAGTTTATCTAGTGGTACAGGACCCCTCCTCCCTTCTACCTTGAAGGTAAATGCTTTTGACAGAAGACACAGGGACCAATCAAAATGCTTGTCTCCAATCTCATTCACAGACCCACCCCTTGTCAACTCTGATCAGCAGTAGCCAGTCCTGTCAGTACACCCTGGACGCCAAGAGGAAGCATGTGGCAGAAGCCATCTGCAAGGAGCAGCACCTGTTCCTGCCTTTCTCCTACAAGTAGGTCACCTGATGCACTACTGATTTGTCATTTAATGGGTCAGTGTGAACTGACCACTTCTCAAGTGCTCTGTTCCAGGCAAACCTGTGCCTGGGAGGGAGGTATGGAGAAGGATAACATGCAATCCCTCCCTGTCCCCCTTTTTAAGCTAACAGGCCATTTGGCAGAAAAGTCCTAGGCATGCAAAACAACCAAAGACCAACAAAAGATATCTAAGACCCAGTCTTTAAGGGGTGTAGATCCAGAAAACCTGGGGATCACTGCAGGGTACCCTGGTTAGGAAAGGTTTCATGGAAGATTTGGGATATTGACTGGAAACTTGTATATCCAAATCCACTTTGAAAACTGACAATCAGTGAATATTTATTGAGTAACTGCCATATTCTTGGTTCTGTGCTGTGGAAGATACGAAAGAATTTCAAGACATTGCACTAGTTCCTATGTCTGGCCACTCAGACTAGTGGAGAGTATAAGGCACGCATGTCCTTTTGATGGGAGGATGACTAGCGTGACCAAGAAGAGGTGGATGTTATTCATTCAGGGCCAACAATGGCTGGATTTACCCATGCTTTGAAAGATGGGCAGGACTTGGGTAGATGCAGAGACAGGGGAAACCTTCAACATGGAAAGAATAGTATGTTCTGGCCATCCATGACATGGTGTGCTTCCTTGGTTACCAGGAATATGTATGGGATGGGAGTACAAGTGACACAGACTTTGAAACTTGAAGACACACCAAAGATCAACAGCCGCTTCTTTGGTGAAGGTAAGACTTTTTGTCCACACAGTTGCTAGAAAATCTACCTAAGATGTGCCAATCATGGCTTAGCCACTTGCTGGGCCCTGTTAAATGTCTGCTGACTAACAAGTGATATGGACACTGGTGTTCTGGCTACCTCTATGAGAAAGCAAACTCATCTCAGGATGTCAAGTTGCAATGGCATAAAGAAAAAGAAGTTCCCAAAGCTACCTAGGCATTTGTAAATAGAAAACTGGAATCCTAAGTTTAACATGACTTATTTGGTAGCACTGATATCACCTATCCTGTGATAAGACCCAGAGCTGTCCCAGATGAGGTAGACCAAGTGGGAGAGAACCTTCAGAGTCTGGCCCAGATAGTAACCTCAGGAGTCAGTCTTTAGAGGTAGAAGGAACTCTAGCAATCTTGAGTCCACCCCTTACCCAGCATTGTATTGTATTTATATCTGTCCAAATTCCTTCTTGTACATTACCTCATTGTCCTTTTTGTTCACAGCAACCGGTGATGTCAGGTGGTAGAGAGGTGATTTTATACCTATTCTACAGAGGGGAAAGTGACACAGAGAGGCTTAGAGTTTGATGTAGACAAGGCCGTAGAATATTAGAGGGGGCAAATAAGTGCCCAGGTTGCAATCTAAGCCAGGACTCTTCTCATTACACCACACTTCCATGAGGACTTTCACCTCTCTTCCTGGCATAGGTCATAGTAGGTGGTGGAGAGGATACAAAAGTGTCTCCCCTCCCCACAAGCTGCTGCTAGACCCAATTAGAAGAAATGGTGATGGACATCAATGTGCCTGGTTCTAGTTGTAACCATGTCAATAGCAGCACCTCCTCACCAATATTTCAAGCTAAGGGTAACCTGATGATAGACTCAGACAAGTCTGAATTCCACTTCAGCTCTACCTCTTAGACCCTAAGAGCTCTTCAAAAGTAAGTTGCTCATTTCTGGGTCACAGTTCCTCATCTCTGGGTCTCATCTCTGTCTCATCTCTGGGACTCAGAGCTGAGATCCGGGGATGAGCAGTTTACATTGCCCAAAAACTCTGTGGGTCTCTGAAGCAGGGCTGAATTTATCTTTAAATTGAACAATAATGCCAACCCACAGGGACAGGATGATGAGTCAGTGAAAACAATTAAGTCAATCACCTATGGCAGAGCCAGATCTAGCAGTCATTGAATACACGATTGTTTTCTTCCCTTTTCCCCTGTGCTGATACTCCACAATTTCCAGCTTCCAGTAGACAAAGATATGGTTGAGATGAAGAAGTAAGCTAGAGTTCCTTTGACACTTTCCATCTTCCAGGTACTAAGAAGGTGGGTCTCGCATTTGAGAGCACCAAATCCACATCACCTCTAAAGCAGGCCGAAGCTGTTTTGAAGACTCTGCAGGAATTGAAAAAACTAACCATCTCTGAGCAAAATATCCAGAGAGCTAATCTCTTCCATAAGCTGGTTACTGAGCTGAGAGGCCTCAGTGATGAGGCAGTCACATCTCTCTTGCCACAGCTGATCGAGGTGTCCAGGTATTTAATGGTTACAGCTCAACTTTTTATAAAACTGATGGTAACTGACTAAACTTTCAAACCTTGGCCAAATGGAGAATCTCAAGGACCATTTGGATATCAATCCAGTTAATCAATTAGTCAATCAGTTCATGATTGGTGGATAGAGAAATATCAGCTGATGTGCTAAGAGTTCCATGAAACACACACACACGCACACAGTGTTCAAGGCAGCTATGTATTTGTGTGTTAAAGTAGGAGGAGAAGAGTTCCCACATTTTGATGGGTATCTTTTAATTCCCAGTTCTATTGCAGGTGCTCTCCAGAAGCTTATAGGCTGGTGGAGAGAGAACTCAGACAAAAAATATTATATGATTTCTCTACCCTTCAAGGCACTGGCTTTAAGTGCTATGAAGGTGAGAGAAGGGACTGAGGCCAGGAATGAGACCCAGCTAATGTTGGCCAGGCATATTCTGTGTGCTGGCCAAAGGGCTGTGATAACAGTCTTCTTGTCGCTACAGATCCACAGTCCCCTCTTGGGAGTTTCCTCGATGGGGCTTCTCCTGTGGGTAATATTCCTAAGGAAAGCATCATGGCTCTGAGCTCCAAGTTGGGTTTTGAAAGATGGTTAGATTTGAATAGTGAATGAGGTGATTAAGGGCTCTCCTGGCAGAGGACACACCATGAGCAATATTTTATGTGCCCTGAAGGTGGTCTGTATAACTTTATCCATGTCTGTCTTCTCAGCCCCATCACTTTGCAAGCCTTGGTTCAGTGTGGACAGCCCCAGTGCTCCACTCACATCCTCCAGTGGCTGAAACGTGTGCATGCCAACCCCCTTTTGATAGATGTGGTCACCTACCTGGTGGCCCTGATCCCCGAGCCCTCAGCACAGCAGCTGCGAGAGATCTTCAACATGGCGAGGGAGCAGCGCAGCCGAGCCACCTTGTATGCGCTGAGCCACGCGGTCAACAAGTGAGTTTCCACACTGTATTTTTCCTCCTAGGAGCAGAGGAACATCTTGCACTTCTGTGAGTCTCTGTATTAAAACTGAACCCCTCCTTCCACTTTCAAACTCTGCTCCTTACTCTTGTGTTTATTCTTGACCATTTTTGGAGTAACGACTTGAAATAAGAAATCAGCAAACACAAATTGAATTTTTAAAAATATTTTCTCTACATTATATTATAAAAGTTTTTGAACATAGCAAAGTTGACAGAATTTCAGAGGGCAAACCCCTGGAAAACCAGCTATCTCCTCCCATTTAAGTGTTATTATATTTGCTTTATCACATATACATCCATCCATTAATTCATCTTATTTTCTGAAGCATTTCAAAGTAAATTATAAACATTAACACACTTTCCCCTAAGTACTTCAGCATGCATATTATTAACTTCAGTTCAATATTAGTTAGCAGTTTTTTCCTCTTAATTTTTTTTTTTTTGACATGGTTTCACTGTGTCACCCAGGCTGGAGTGCAGTGGCGCAGTCACGGCTTACTGCAGCCTCAAATTCCTGGGCTCAAGTGATCCTCCCACCTCAGCTTCCTGAGTAGCTGGGATCACAGGTGCATGCTACCATGCCCTGGCTAATTTTTGTATTTTTTGTAGATACAGTGTTTCACCATGTTGCTCAGGCTGGCAGTTTTTTCTTTTGATGAAATTTTTTTGCTTTTTCTTTTTTACATTTTTATATAAATTTATGTGGAACAAGTGTAATTTTGTTATATGAATAGATTATGCAGTAGTTAAGTCAGGGCTTTCAGGATATCCATCACCCAGATAATATGTAGTGTACCCACTAAGTAACTTCTCACCATCCATTTCCCTCCACTTCCACACCTGAGTCTCAATTGTCTTATCATTCCACACTCTATGTCCTTGTGTGCACATTATTTAGCTCCCACTTATGAAGTGACAATATGCAGTATTTGTCTGTGACTGTCCTGTTTTTCTTAAGACAATGACCTTCAGTTCCATCCATGTTACTGCAAATGACATGATTTTATTCTTTTTATGGCTGAATAGTATTTTATTGCCTATACATTCCACATTTTTAATCCAATCATCCATTGACGGATACTTAGGTTGATTCCATGCCTTTGCTATTGTGAATAGTGCTGTGATAAACATGGGTGCAGGTATCCTTTGGATATAACGATTTCTTTTCCTTTGGGTATGCACCCAGTAGTGGGATTGTTGGATTCATTGGTAGTTCTATTTTTAGTTCTTTGAGAAATCTCTGTATTGTTTTCCATAGAGGTTGTACTTATTTACAATCCCATCAACAGTGGTTAACTGTTTCCTTTTCTCTGTATCCTCACCAACATCTATTATTTTTTGTCTTTTGAATAATGGCCCTTCTGACTGTTGTACGATGTTATCTCATTGTGGTTTTAATTTACTTTTCTCTAATGATTAGTAATGTTATGCATTTTTTTCATATGCCTATTGCCATTTGTGTGTCTTCTTTTGAAAAAATGTCTATTCATGTCCTTTGTCTACTTTTTAATGGGATTATTTGGGGGATTTTTTGTTGAGTTGTTTGAATTCCTTGTACATTCTGGATATTAGTACCCCACTGGATGAATAGTTTGCAAATATTTTCTCCCATTCTGCAGATTGTTCACCCTGTTGATTGTTTTACTGTGCAGAAGCTTTTTACTTTAATTAAGTTCTATTTGTCTATTTTTTTGTTGTTGTCTTTGCCTTTGAGGTCTTAGTCATGAATTCTTTGTCCAGGTCAATGTCCAGAGAAGTTTTTCCTAGGTTTTCTTCTTGTACTTTTATAGTTTCAGGTCTTACATTTAAGTCTTTGATCCATCTTGAGTTGATTTTTGTATATGGTGACAGATAGTAGTCCAGTTTTATTCTTCTGCATATAGCAATCCAACTTTCCCAGCACCGCTTATTGAAAAGGGTGTCCTTTCTCTAGTGTATGTTTTTGTCAATTTTGTCAAAGATCTGTTGACTGTAAGTATGTGGCTTTATTTCTGGGTTCACTATTCTGTTCCATTGATCTATGTGTCTATTTTTATGCCAGTATCATGCTGTTTAGATTACTATAGCCTTGCAGCATAATTTGAAGTCAGGTAATGTGATGCCTCCAGCTTTGTTCTTTTTGCTTAAGATTGCTTCAGCTACTCAGGCTCTTTTTGGATTCCATATGAATTTTATAATTATTTTTTCTCATTCACAAGTTTGGATTTTAAGACAAACCTAACTGGGGTTACCGAGTCCTGACTCTTTTCTCTTATTCTGTAGCTATCATAAGACAAACCCTACAGTGACCCAGGAGCTGCTGGACATTGCTAATTACCTGATGGAACAGATTCAAGATGACTGCACTGGGGATGAAGATTACACCTATTTGATTCTGCGGGTAATCTCAGTCTTTTATATGACATAGATCATTTCAGAAGCGCTTTTCCTGGATGCCTTTTACTTCCCTCTCCTGCACCCTGATGGGTTCTTCTTTCTTTTCTTTAATGCAGGTCATTGGAAATATGGGCCAAACCATGGAGCAATTAACTCCAGAACTCAAGTCTTCAATCCTGAACTGTGTCCAAAGTACAAAGCCATCACTGATGATTCAGAAAGCTGCCATCCAGGCCCTGCGGAAAATGGAGCCTAAAGACAAGGTAAAGTCCATAAGAAGAGGTCTGAAAGTGAAAGTTCATTAACAAGGATTTGGAAGGTACTGGGGAAATGAGACTCTAAATTTCATCTACTGACTTTATTCTGCTGTTCCCTCCCTTCCTCCCTCCCTCCCTCCCTCCCTCCCTTCCTTCCTTCCTTCCTTCTTTTGAGATGGAGTCTCACTCTATTTACCAGGGTGCAGTGCAGTGGCACGATCTCGGCTCACTGCAACTTCCACTTCCTGGGTTCAAGCAATTCTCCCTGCCTCAGCCTCCTGAGTAACTGGGATTACAGGCACATGCCACCACACCCAGCTAATTTTTGTATTTTTTAGTAGAGACGGGGTTTTGCCATGTTGACCAGGCATTTCTTGAACTCCTGACCTCAGGTAATCCACCCGCCTCAGCCTCCCAAAGTGCTGGGATTACAGGCATGAGCCACTGCACCAGGCCTCTACTGTTTTCTAATTGCAAATTTCAACAAGCCTATTGACTTGACTGCCTAGTAGTATGTGACATGAGAGAAATACCTGACCTCGCTGCTATGTCAACATGCAGAATGTGAGATGTTTTTGCTACCTACCATCCACCTACCAGATTGACCATCCCTCTCATCATGGAAAACATGCTTAATTTTCCCCCAATAACCTTAGGCTAGGATAGTCAACTTGGCCCCCTCTTAGGTGGCAATGACTCCAGAGCTTTGGAAACTACCTTATTTATTAGCCCCAAACTCTTACTACCCCTTCTCATCTTTACCCTCACATTAAAATAACTTAGGTTAAAACAACTTTATTTTCACTTAGTGAAACAAATCATAACTTGGCCATGATTTATGTGTTTTAATGGAATTGAGTTCAACAGGCATTCCACAGGCATCTTCTGGGAACCCTTACTTGATAGTGCTCTAGGAAACATTGGCAAGAAGATTCAATACCAGCATTTGAAGAGTGATTACAGAGAAATTAGATCCGTGCTTAAGAAAGAGCTAGCAGACAATGCCAGTGTTTGCCAGGCACGTTCTGTGTTCTGACCATAGGACAGTGATAACCATCTCCTCTTTTGACTGCAGGACCAGGAGGTGCTTCTTCAGACTTTCCTTGATGATGCTTCTCCGGGAGATAAGCGATTGGCTGCCTATCTCATGCTGATGAGGAGTCCTTCACAGGCAGATATTAACAAAATTGTCCAACTTCTACCACGGGAACAGAATGAGCAAGTGAAAAACTTTGTGGCTTCCCATATTGCCAACATCTTGAACTCAGAAGAATTGGATATCCAAGAGTAAGTAAGAGCAATTTTCCCCCATGTACCACTGAGGGCCCTAAGCTGGAATTCCAACGCTAGGTTTTGGCATAGCCACTGTCTGCCCTTGCTTCTGAAACAAACACTTGTGCAAATGTGCAGCAGACCTAGACCCAAAGCCTTAGAGTAAATGAAATCCAGACATTTTGGTAGTGATTGGAAATCCATATTTACTTGGGCTGCAAGAATCAAAGGATAATAACATGGTGTGTCAGCTCAAAATATCCTTCTTCTTATCTAGTCTGAAAAAGTTAGTGAAAGAAGCTCTGAAAGAATCTCAACTTCCAACTGTCATGGACTTCAGAAAATTCTCTCGGAACTATCAACTCTCCAAATCTGTTTCTCTTCCATCACTTGACCCAGCCTCAGCCAAAATTGAAGGAAATCTTATATTTGATCCAAATAACTACCTTCCTAAAGAAACCATGCTGAAAACGACCCTTACTGCCTTTGGATTTGCTTCAGCTGACCTCTTCGAGGTAAGTGTGAAGAGTTCGAGGTTCTCTAGCCCATTCTGTACAGCATCATAAACAGAGAGTCCCTGGGAGCCAGAAGCTAGCCAGAAGAAAACAAGAACCACCAGGCATTTCCTACCATGACTCTGAGGCTTTCTTCTTTCCCTCCTTCCCTGCCTTCCTCTCTCCCCACTGGGGGTCACCTGAAGCATGACTTCTTAACATTAATAGAAATGCAGGCCGGGCGAGGTGGCTCACTCCTGTAATCCCAGCACTTTGGGAGGCCGAGGCGGGTGATCGAGACCATCCTGGCTAACACAGTGAAATCCGTCTCTACTAAAAGATACAAAAAAAATTAGCCAGGCGTGGTGGCAGGCACCTGTAGTACCAGCTACTCGGGAGGCTGAGGCAGGAGAATGGCGTGAACCCGGAAGGCGGCGCTTGCAGTGAGCAGAGATGGCACTGCTGCACTCCAGCCTGGGTGACAGAATGAGACTCCGTATAAAAATAAAAATAAAAAATTGAAATGCAGATGCCTCGTCTTTAAGTCCCAAAGCCAAGGAAGCATATGTGCTGCCTAGTCAGATCTGCTTCGAATCTCAAATTCACTCCCAACTCTGAACCCTTGGTTGAATTACTTGTCCTCTCTGAACCTTAGCTGCCTCTTCTAGAAAAAAGCAAGTAATAAGGTCAAGATTCTAGTGAGATTTTAATAAAGCAGCTCCTGTGAAGTGCTAAGGTCAGCTCTTGGCCTGTGGTATTCAAATACTTGTTTAGATACATGGACATCAAGAGGGGGAACTACTAGGCTGGCATACAACAAAGAAAGCTGATGCCATTTTCTTGTCTGATTTTCTTTCTCAGATTGGCTTGGAAGGAAAAGGCTTTGAGCCAACATTGGAAGCTCTTTTGGGAAGCAAGGATTTTCCCAGACAGTGTCAACAAAGCTTTGTACTGGGTTAACGGTCAAGTTCCTGATGGTGTCTCTAAGGTCTTAGTGGACCACTTTGGCTATACCAAAGAGGATAAACGTGAGCAGGTGTGTATTTGTCAAGTATCTTCTTAAGGAAAGCTTTGGGTCTCAATGCAAAAACAATTCTTTTCTAAGCAAGGAAGTCATCAAAATATTATCTAACTGAAGTGATAACTATGGTTTTTATCAACCAGACCTGCTGGGATAAGGGCCAGTATCTTCAGCAGTTAAAGGTCTCCTGAAATTCAGTGTGCCCAGAAAAAAGACTTTTATCCTGAGAAGTACTCTAGGATAACAATTAAGAGTATGAACTCTGGGCTGGGCGTGGTGGCTCACACCTGTAATCCCAGCACTTTGGGAGGCTGAGGTGGGTGGATCACAAGGTCAGGAATTTGAGACCAGCCTGGCCAACATAGTAAAACCCCATCTCTACTAAGAATACAAAAAACTAGCCGGGCATGATAGTGGGCGCCTGTAATCCCAGTTACTCGGGAGGCTGAGGCAGGAGAATTGCTTGAACCCAGGAGGTGGAGGTTGCAGTGAGCCGAGATTACGCTGTTACACTCCAGCCCAGGTGACAGTGTGAGACTCTGTCTTAAAAAAAAAAAAAAAAAAAAAAAAAAGTATGAACTCTGGGCATGGATTTAATTCTAACTTCCCTGTCTTGAAATTGTGTGCACTTGGGGAAGTTGGTTGATATTATGTGTATCTGTTTCTGTGTGCATCCCAGACTACTAATAATAGTCCAAACCTCACAAGGTTATTTAAAGACAACGAAATAAGGCATCTAAAATTCCAAGTGCAGTGCCTGATGCTGGCCTTGATTGTTCAATAAGCAGACACTATTGCGAGTTTTAAATTAATATTTTCATTATTATTAACTGCTTTCTTTGGCGCTCACTGCCATCAGTGCACTAGCAAATGAAACCAAAATTCCACTTTGAAGCTAGTAATGAGCCCCTATTTATGGAGCAAAATAGGCTGTATGATCTGGAGCTTATTCTTGAATTTTTTGCTACCCAATGTGTGGTCTGGTCAGAAATGCAGGTTCTCAGGCTTCACCCACAATCTACTGAATCAGAAGCTGTATTTTAGCAAGACCTCATGTGACTTGTATGCACATTCAAGTTTGCAGAGCAAGGCAGTAATTTACCCCTCCAAGCTCACTGTTGAGCACCAGTTCCATCTTCTAATTTCCTGACCCCCACTTGAGGCCGAGGGTCTTTGATCTGCTTTGAGTCTGTCAATTTCACATTATTTTTTCCCCCAATGCCTGGGCATCCATCTCTGAGATTCTTCTTCTCTCTAAGAAGAACTTGTCTAGGATCAAGTGTTTTTCAAACTTTTGGTAAATTTACATAGCAGCTACATTTTCTTAAGAAATACTTTGGGCCGGGCGCCGTGGCTCAAGCCTGTAATCCCAGCACTTTGGGAGGCCGAGACGGGCGGATCACGAGGTCACAAGATCAAGACCATCCTGGCTAACACGGTGAAACCCCGTCTCTACTAAAAAATACAAAAAACTAGCCGGGCGAGGTGGCGGGCGCCTGTAGTCCCAGCTACTCGGGAGGCTGAGACAGGAGAATAGCCTGAACCCAGGAGGCGGAGCTTGCAGTGAGCTGAGATCCGGCCACTGCACTCCAGCCTGGGTGACAGAGTGAGACTCTGCCTTAAAAAAAAAAAGAAAGAAACACTTTGTAGTCTTCACTGGTCAAAGAAGAGAAGGCTAAGCAGGGAATGGGTGGGAGACAGAGGATCTTCTAATCTTGAGGATCCTGGCATACTGGAGAGCAGGGACCCCTCCCCTCATCCCACCACATCTTACTATGTCTACAGATTTTTAAATTAAGAATAGCTTTTAGAGTGCCACTATCCCTGACGAGACCTTAGTTCTTTCATCTCTGTTTAGAGAAATTAGCCTGGACTTCAGTGTCTCCCTGTTCCTCACCTGAAGCATTTTTTAGGCCCATCCTGGCTGCAGCAGACAGGTCCCACATTGGGAACTAAAAGGTGTTTGACATTGCTGACATCTCACTGGCCATTTTATTACTAAACTCTCAGGACATGGTAAATGGAATGATGTTCAGTGTTCAGAAGCTGATTGAAGATTTGAAATCCAAAGAAGTCCCGGAAGCCAGAGCCTACCTCCGCATCTTGGGAGAGGAGCTTGGCTTTGCCAAGCTCCATGACCTCCAGTTCCTTGGAAAACTGCTCCTGATGGGTGCCCGCACTCTGCAGGGGATCCCTCAGATGGTAAGTCAGCCATGAGACCAGACATTGGTTTTTTTAGATCGCCCAGACGCCCTTATGATCACAACTGCACAAGACAGAAAAGATGCTTGTACTTTCTTCAAAGATGCAGGTTCGCCTTGAATTTCACTGAAGATGACTCTTGGATCACAAGGAGCTGTTAACATTTAGAAATTAAGCTATTCATAATGTTAGCTATATTTTTAAGAGCATTAATTTGTTCATCTGGAAAACAATGTTCAGTATACCTTTGCTGAAGGTCCTTTTATTTTTATTTTTATTTTTTTAATTTTTTGAGATGGAGTCTTGCTCCCAGGCTGGAGTGCAGTGGTACAGTCTCGGCTCACTGCAACTCTGCCTCCCGGGTTCAAGCAATGCTCCTGCCTCAGCCTCCCAAGTAGCTGGGACTACAGACACACGCCAGCATGCCCAGCTAATCTGTGTACTTTTAGTAGAGACAAGGTTTCACCATGTAGGCCAGGCTGGTTTCGCACTCCTGACCTCAACTGATCCGCCAGCCTAGGCCTTCCAAAGTGCTGGGCTAACAGGCATGAGCCACTGCACACGGCCTGAAGGTCCTTTTAATGTTGAAATGATATAATGATTATAAAAAAAAGTATTTGGCAAACTATAATTCACTATCTAAATTGCTATAATTTTTATTATTAATTTATTAATAAAAGGAAATATATAAATGTATTCCTATGGCTTGATAAAAAAAAATGTTGACTTTAAGAAAACAGGTCTCAAGCTATTTTATGGAAATACTATTTAAAAAATAAAACCCAATGCAAACTGATATTTTAAAAAATGATTTTATCATAATATATTTCAAGTATACCTTCACTTACAGTCAGACTCCAGAACACCAGAATTAAGCCATGACATATATGATACTTAAAGTCCATAAAGCTCTGAGGCCCAGCAATATTCTTAAGAGCCTTCTGAATCTAGTTGAAAATGACATGATATTTATCTAGTGAATTTTCTTCTATCCTGATTCACTGAAAATGGTAAAAACATCAGTTTGATCTTTATTTATCAACCTATTCAGCTCATCAAAATATGCTAGTCCTTCCTTTCTAGATAAAGAGGAATTACTCTCCAATGTATGGAAGGTTGCATTTAACAAAACTGACTTTAAAAAGACTTACTTTTATTTGCTCTCCCCTGTTGGGTCTATAGATTGGAGAGGTCATCAGGAAGGGCTCAAAGAACGACTTTTTTCTTCACTACATCTTCATAGAGAATGCCTTTGAACTCCCCACTGGAGCTGGATTACAGTTGCAAATATCTTCATCTGGAGTCACTGCTCCTGGAATCAAGGCTGGAGTGAAACTGGAAGTAGCCAATGTAAGATTCTGTTTGCCTTTTGATTTCTTAGGTTATTATTTTCTTCCAGAGTGGGTTTCTTGTCAAAACACATTTTAAAATGTGTTTTCAGTTCAAGACAAAATGCATCATCAGTGTAATCATCTTATTATTTTTTATGAAAAACTTTAAGCTTCCACCAGAATGCACCACCTCACTAGCTCCAGTAGTGGTATGGCCATAAGACAAGAACTCAGTTCTCTCAATAAATGAGTATTCCTATCATCTTTTTAAACTGATTTTGCCTAATGTTAACTCAGGTACTTTCTAGTTCTGGGTAGTGTAGTCCAACTCTAGAGAACTGAGAACTTGCTTTCCTTCTTCCAAACAAATCCCAGTAATGTTTCCAAAGGTGTGAGTTATCCAGGAAGTGTTTGCCCGGAGGTGAGAAAGGTGGTTGATCTGACTGACAGGGGACTGAAGTATTTAACTGAATGGGTTGTTTTCTGACTTATAGATGCAGGCCGAACTGGTGGCAAAACCCTCCGTGTCTGTGGAGTTTGTGACAAATATGGGCATCATCATTCCAGACTTCGCTAGGAGCGGGGTCCAGATGAACACCAACTTCTTCCACGAGTCAGGCCTGGAGGCTCGTGTTGCCCTAAAAGCTGGGCAGCTGAAGTTTATCATTCCTTCCCCAAAGAGACCAGTCAAGCTGTTAAGTGGAAGGTAATTCTTTCAGCCAAGTCTGCCTAGCCAGTTTGAAAGAGAGAACAGAGAATGTATCTGCAGGATTTCGCTAGGCTAAACAGTTGATTGAGATCATTCAGGTCCTGAGGAAGTGGGAGAGAAATAGAGAGGAGAGATTCCGGGTTACCTATTTTAATTCTCGCCTACACTTACTACATAACTACATAATTACCTTTCTTCTACTTTCCACATTTTACTAAATTGTCCTTTATCTTTCTGCTTTGAGACTTATTAAGACCTACTGCTTAATTAGTTTTTATTAACTTGTGATTTTTTGTTATCTATTTGTTTTGAGAATGAAGAAACAATAGCTCCGGAGAGATCATCTTTGGGAAATGAATTATTTTTCACCCCCAAAATTACCTAAGAACATATTGATTTGAGGTAGCTAGCTCAGTAGGTAAAGCGTGAAACTCCTAACCTCGTGATAATGGGATACAGACTCTTATGGAGAGTTCCATTTTAAGTGGCACCCTCAACCATTGATTTACCTTAGTTTTCATATTTTAGACACTTCATGTGTTCATTCAAAAATAATATTTAATTGGCCAGCCACAGTGGTTCACGCCTGTAATCCCAGCACTTTGGGAGCCCCAGGTGGATGGATAGCTTGAGCCCAGGTGTTCAGAGAGCAGCCTGGGCAACATGGCAAAACCCCATCTCTACAAAACAAAAAATAACAAAATTAGCTAGACATGGTGGTGCATGCCTGTAGTTCCAGCTACTCAGAAGACTGAGATGGGAGGATCGATTGAGCCCAGGAGTTCAAGCCTTCAGTGAACCATGCTTGCACCACTGCACTCCAGCTTGGGTGACAGAGCAAGACCCTGTCTCACAGAAGCCAAATATAGTATATTTAATTGCTTAATATGTGCCATATATGTTGAGTGAGACATGCAAGGTCCCTGACCTTTGAATGCTTACATTTTATAAGGGAGACACACAATAAAGCAAGCAGTAATCATAGAGTAAGGGCTAAGTTATAGAAAGTATTAGAATACCATGAAATTTTATATCATGTAACCTGTGCTAGTCAGGGAATGCATTCTGAAGCAAGTGTACTTGACCTGATAACTGAGGATTGTGTCAGAGTCATTTAGACAAAGGAGAAAGGAGTGAGTGTTCCAGGCAAAAGGAAAAGCAGGTAATGGCCTGAAGGTAAAGGAATATGGTTCAAGGAACTGGAAGAAGTGCTTAAGGTGCTCAGGGAACGTAAGTGAGAGATGACAGGGAGAGGTAGGCAGGGGAGAGACCATCCCCAACCATGGAAGCCATCCTAAGGAGTCTGGACTCTTTTGAAGGCACAGGAGTTGAAGAGGGGAGCAGAAATAAGATGGGGTGATGTTTTAGAAGAAATACTCTGACTCCAGTGTGGAAAATGGGTGGGAAGGAGGCACAGCTGGACACAAAGAGACCATTGGGCATCTCTTACGATCCTGTGTGGCTAAGAGCTGATAATGGTCTGCAATGGAGGAAAGCCAGGGATAGAAAGGAGTAAGCAGATTCTAGAACTTTCTAAGAGGCAGAATCATAAGTACTGGGTGATTAATTGGGTATGGGCACAGGGAAAAAGAAAGAAGAAAAGAGGAAGGAGGCGCCCTTCACTTAAATAAGAACTATAGCAGGAAAGCTTCTGGTTTCAAGGAAGGTGACAAATTCAGTTTTGGATGTGCTGCATTTGATGTCCTATGAAACAACCAGTTTAGAAATCTAGTGGCAAATAGACCTGTGGATCTGAGCCCAGTAAAGAGGCTTGGGCTCCACATATGGATTTGGGAATCATTAGTATACAGAGGTTGTTGTGGTTAAACAGCAACTGGTGTAGAGTGAGACATGAGAGATGAGGACAGAAATATGGAGAAGACAAACATGTAAAGGAAGAAGAGGAATAACCAGCAATGAGTTAGAAGAAGTGACCAGAGAAGCAGAAGGAGAACCAAAGCCACAAAAGGTCGCAGAAGCCAAAGAGCAGCCATGGGGGCGATCACCCCATGGGTAGGCAAAAGTTGGCATTAGGACTCCAGCACATCAGCAAAGCTTGGTCTTATGGCACCCCCAACTTGGAGGAGCAATACTTGTAGGAAAATGTGCTATTTCAAAGAAAGCATCCTTAGAAAAAAACAGGCCAATGTTGAACTTTATTACATATACTAAGTTTTTAAGTACACACTTGGAAGGAAGGTGCCATCATCTCTTCAGATGTGAGAGGCTCCAGGGTCTCAGTCTGGTCATGAGTGTGCAACTCTACTGAAGGCTTCTGGGAGGACAAGGAAGATAAAACCTAAATATGCCCATTGGATGTAGGAGCAAGGAGGGCATTAGAGACATTGATGAAAGCATTTTCAGAAGATGGAATGAGCAATCAGAACACAGTTTAGTGCAGCACATCGGGAGGAAGTGGAGACTGCAAAGGCAGACAACTGTTGATAGTGAGGAAGACAAGAGAAAGCAAGAAAAGAAAGAAAGGAGCGTAGGCGAGGGGCACAGGGGAAGAGACTTGAGTGTGCTTAATGCAGGTGGAAGGAAGCAGTAGAGAGTAGGGGATTTCATATGAAAGAGACAGTTTCTCTTGCCCTGCATCGTAGGAAGGAAGGGGCACACTGAAGTTCAGCCCCAGTGAACTTAACATCTCTGAGCCTCTGCTTCTGTAAAATGAGAACCATAAGCCTACTGTTGTGGGGATTACAGGAAACAGATGGAAAGAACTCAGCCAGAAGCTCCAGAGTCACTCTCATGTCTTGTCATATTGATGTTCTAATATTATTTGTTTCTCAGTAAATCAAACAGAGATAGGTGTGGACTGAGGGAAGACAAGGATAAGGGGGTATTTACACCCTGAGAATTTGTGATGTTCATTTTGATTCATGACTTGGCAATAACTCAGGTATTTTTGTTCTTCACCAGCAACACGTTACATTTGGTCTCTACCACCAAAACAGAGGTGATCCCACCTCTCATCGAGAACAGGCAGTCCTTGTCAGTTTGCAAGCAGCTCTTTACTGGCCTGAATTACTGCACCTCAAGCGCTTACTCCAACGCCAGTTCCACAGACTCCGCCCCCTACTATCCGCTGACCGGGGACACCAGGTTAGAGATGCTCAGTGCCTGGCCCAGCATTTTCTCACCTTCTACATCATGGCCACCTAGCATGGCACAGGAAAAAAATGCTCTGTGTTGTAAGCCCCTGTCACTAGCCTTCTGGGTTTGCACCATCTTTGGGTATTTAAAGCAGGGTCCTCTGGCCAACACGTTGGGTGTCCCCTTTTGCTTCCTTGTATACAGGACAGGATCACAGCACAGATCCCAATTTGCTCCTAATTCAGTGTCCATATTTCTGAGCCTCCAGACCCATTGCTATGAACTTCCTGGAGCCCATCAATGAGGCTGAAGCCTTCACCACACTTAGGTGGCTCCCTGTCTTCAGCCCCCAAGTTCCAGTGCTTGTTCTCAGCTTTGCTGAAACAACCAGCCAACTCCTGCTCTGCTTGTCCAAAGTCTTGGGAATCCTGGTGTCTGCCCTTGCCTTGGGTTCTTGTAGGACTGAGGGATCAAAAAGATCATCTTAGTTAAGGGCAAGAGACAATGTTAAAATAAGGACCATAATTTTGTTGCATTTGAGGCTGAATTGTTTTGGGGACATTATCTCCATCCTTGAAAGCTCTAACATTATGCACTGTCTTCACTGTAACATCTTCAGATTAGAGCTGGAACTGAGGCCTACAGGAGAGGTTGAGCAGTATTCTGTCAGTGCAACCTATGAGCTCCAGAGAGAGGACAGAGCCTTGGTGGACACCCTGAAGTTTGTAACTCAAGCAGAAGGTGAGTATTCAAAACACAGCTGCTTCATCTCTGCTCACAGTCTAAGGTTCAGAATTCATGAGGAGAACACATGTAATTTAACCTATTTAACAAATATTAACTGAGTACCCAATAAGTGGCAGTCCTATTTTAAGACCTGGGGCTAGAACAGTGAATAATGGAGTCTCTGCCTTCGTGGAAGTTACAGTGAACAACCAAACAAGTTAATATTTGGAGTGTCAGATCAGTACTGGGGAGGAAAACAGAGCATAGACTGGTCTAGGGAAGGCTAGGAGTAAGAGGGAGGAAGAAGGGCAGGGAAAGCAGTGCATTTGGAATAATAAGGGAAAGTCTCCCTGGTAAAGTGAGTATAAGGAGACCTAACAGAGATAAGGGGAGAAGCAGTGTGGTAAGACTGTTATAGGCAGAGGGACCAGCAGGTGCAAAGGCCCTGAGGCTGACATATTGCTGCCATGTTTCAAGGAAAGGAAGGAAGCCAGTATGGCTGGAGCAGAAAGACCAGGGAGAAAAGAGGTAGAAGATGAGGACAGAGAGATACGGAGAGATGAAGGAAGGGTGACCTCATAGGCCATGGTAAGAACTTTGGCTTCTTCCTATGAATTAAATGAAAGCCACTGGGGAGTCCTCATGATTTGATTTATGTTTATGTTGAGAAAAGACTATGGGGAGACAAGGGCAGAGAAACTACTGTGTAGGTTATCACAATAATCCAGGCAGGAATCAGTGCTGTTTTGGATTAGGACAATGGTAGAGGAGATATGAGAAGGGGTTGGATTCTGGCCATATTTCGAAGATTAGGCTGACAAGATTTGCTGATACAGTGGATGTTGAGTGTCAGAGGAAAAGGGGAATGAGGACAAACCTAAGGTTTTTGGCCTGGGCAACTGGAAAACAGAGCTTCCATTTATTGAGATGGAAAGGGCTACTGGAGAAGCAGGTTTTAGGGAATGGGGCAAATTTAGGTGTTCTCTTTGGAAAAATTTTTATATAGGGATAGCGTATCACAGAATTAAACTAGGAAGAAAATCCCATGAGAGAAAGCACTGGGGGAGCAGGGCATGCTGGGGAAATCGTGTTTGGTAAACATTGTTTTACAAAGGATATAAAATGGACGAGCCTATGGATCCAAGGATGCCTGGGAAGCTTGTTACAAAGAAAGGGGGAGTCGGGCAGACAGAGCCCAGGGCAAGGGCAGCAAGGAACCAGGAAAGGCATCTTGGATGGAAAGTAATATAGGGATGTCATGTCTTCCTGGTCCAGAAGGACTGTGAGCCTTTGCTGTTCCACAAACAAGCTAAGTGCTCCCCATTTCAGGGCCTTTGTATTCCTGGCCCTCTGCCTGGAATGTTCTCCTCCCAGAACTCAGAATAGCTCCAACCTCTCTTCATTCTGATCTCTGCCCACATGTGCCCTTATCAGAGAGAACTTCTCTGACCACCAAGTATGAAATAACACTTCTTCTATCCCTTTCTTTTATCCTTGTATCCAGTTTTACTCTTCTTCATAACATTCATTACCATCTGACATAAGCAAGTTACTTGTTTATTGCCTGTATACCTCCCCCACTAGAAGGTAAGCCCCATGAAAGCAAGGACTCCCCAGTGCCAAGAGCAGTGTCCAGCACATAATAGGCTCATAACAGGCAATCCATAAAGACTTGCATAGACGAATACCACTGAGTTTAAAATTTTCAGTAAAATCCTGAATTGTGTTTTTGTTTAAGTACATTAATTCCTTGGAGTTTCTCTACCTTTTCCTCTCTTTCCTTCCAAAACATAGCTTCCTACCATACATCTCTTGATTCTCTTATATGCTTGTCCAGGTGTGAAGCAGACTGAGGCTACCATGGCATTCAAATATAATCGGCAGAGTATGACCTTGTCCAGTGAAGTCCAAATTCCGGATTTTGATGTTGACCTCGGAACAATCCTCAGAGTTAATGATGAATCTACTGAGGGCAGAAAGTCTTACAGACTCACCCTGGACATTCAGAACAAGAAAATTACTGAGGTCACCCTCATGGGCCACCTAAGGTAAGGAAGGCTGAGAGTCATCTGACCTGCACTGCAGGCCTGGGTGGTTCTTTTCATTATTCCTCTTCTACTTTATACCTGACCAAGCCATGTTCACCCCAGTCTACAATCAGAGTGGCAGATAGACCCCTTAACATTTTCTTTTTTTTTTTTTTTTTTTTTTGAGACGGAGTCTCACTCTGTTACCAGGCTGGAGTGCAGTGGCACAATCTCGGCTTACTGCAACCTCTGCCTCCTGAGTTCAAGTGATTCTCCTGCCTCAGCCTCCCAAGGAGCTGGAACTACAGGTGTGTGTGCCACCACACCCAGCTAATTTTTGTATTTTTAGTGTATACTGGGTTTCACCATATTGGCCAGGATGGTCTCGATCTCCTGATCTCGTGATCCACCTGCCTTGGGCTCCCAAAGTGCTGGGATTACAGGCATGAGCCACTGCGCCCGGCCGAGCCCTCAACATTTTAAGCCTCTGTGCATGTCCAGTTGGATTTTCCTACCATTTATCAGGCACTTACTATTCATGTATCAAGCACAGTGCTGGGTGCTTTAAAGAAAGTATCTCCGTCCTCACAATCAACTGCAAGGTCAGTGTGAGTCTACCTGTTTCATGGATAAGGAAATGGTAGCTCAGAGGGTTTAAATCATTTGGCCAAAGTCATAGAGCTAGTAAATAGCAGAACGGGATTCAGTTTTCAAAAAGCTTCTCTTTCTCCTAAACCTGCTTGCAAAGTCCTTAATTTGTGCTGAATGTTGGCTTCAGAAGTTAATGAGTTTGATCTGTGACCGTTTCTCTGAACCATCCTTGTATCTGGTTTTCATCACCGCAAATGGAACTTCTGTTTAATCCTGCATATCTCCTTCGAAAGGACAAAATCACTGGTGCCAACTGATTTTCTTTACCATAGTTGTGACACAAAGGAAGAAGGAAAAATCAAAGGTGTTATTTCCATACCCCGTTTGCAAGCAGAAGCCAGAAGTGAGATCCTCACCCACTGGTCGCCTGCCAAACTGCTCCTCCAAATGGACTCATCTGCTACAGCTTATGGCTCCACAGTTTCCAAGAGGGTGGCGTGGCGTTACGGTACGTGTCTCTTCCCCTGTGTGAGGACTTCCAAAGTAATGCAGCTGTTGAGACCTGTGGTTACAGGCTGACCTAGTACCACTCACAACTCTTTCCTATGTATTTTCAGATGAAGAGAAGATTGAATTTGAATGGAACACAGGCACCAATGTAGATACCAAAAAAATGACTTCCAATTTCCCTGTGGATCTCTCTGAGTATCCTAGGAGCTTACATATGTATGCTGATAGACTCCTGGATCACAGAGTCCCTCAAACAGACATGACTTTCCGGCACATGGGTTCCAAATTAATAGTTGTAAGTATGAGTCTGCCAGTCAATAAATACATGGGTATAAGTGCTAATTACATCCTCAACTCTGAGCTAGGTGCAGGAAGGTATCCAAAGATGTATAAGACAGGCTTCCTTCCCCCCAGGGAATTCTTGGGAAGAAAAAAAACCTTTCACACATGTGTAGTTATCCAGTTACACAAAGCTGAATATGATACATATCAAAGAGATGCTACTAAGCAGAACAGTTCTTTGCCTGGTGGTATCGAAGGAAGCTTCAGGACACTAGCTAGGAGGCTGACTATGTTAGACATTCCTTTTATAAATATGGGCAGTGATCAGTGACTGTCAATGAAGATTCATAATTTTCTGTTACGTATTTTTAACATTCAGTGCATTGTCCTGCTAAATAATTAACTTGTCAAATCTGGATTTGTGCCTAATGTTCATTGCTCTTTGAGGCTCATCCACGCCCATTACCTTAAAAATCTCCTGTCATTTTGTAGGCAATGAACTCTTGGCTTCAGAAGGCATCTGGGAGTCTTCCTTATACCCAGACTTTACAAGACCACCTCAATAGCCTGAAGGAGTTGAACCTCCAGAACATGGGATTGCCAGACTTCCACATCCCAGAAAACCTCTTCTTAAAAAGGTAAAAGAAGAAACTGGCAAAGCTTCTTGAACCATGCAAAGTAAATGAAAGATTTTACATAGTATGATTTAGACATTTTTTTATTTAAATTTTTAAGGGAAATGATTTAAGCATTTTAAGGAGATTAATAACTGTAGTGCAAACGCTGTGGCATTTTTGCATTAGTAAACATGAGAATGCCAACCCTGTCAGGAAGAATCTAAGAAAGTAATTGAAGGATTCTGGTACTTTCATCCTAAGATATTTCATCAGTACAACCTGAATTGGAAGGTCATTCAGCTTTCTTCCATTATAAGCAAATTCTCCCTCTGACTGTGAAGAATTCAGAATGGCTAGAGGCATTATTGACTACATGCTTACTGTTAAGTTACAGAGAGTCAGAACAGCCATTGAGCACTAAATGGAGGCAGCATTCTGAGAAAATACTTTAACCCAGGCTTACTGAATTCCACACCTATGTTCTTTCCACAAATCAAGTTGCCTCAATTCAGTTTAGCAAATTTGTATCAAGTATCCCCTATGTGAAAAATGCTAGACTAGGTACAGTGAGAAGATAGAAATTGGATAAGATATAGTCCTTTCTCTCAGAAAGATACCATGTAGACACCAACAAATGACAAATAATTAATTACATAAGCAAAATTATGACATGCTCTTTGAGAAAGGTACAAGGGACTATGTAACTGTAAGAAGGAGGCAAATTGGCTCTGACTTAGGTGGGATGGTAATGATAATGAGTGGCTCTTAGAAGAGCTTTGTAAGGATTTGAGTGTTTGATAGGTGGAGGTAAAAGCAAAGGAGTCCAGGCATACGAGTAGCACAAGGAAAAGTGCAGAGCGGCTTCGGGAATGAGGCAGGAACAATATTGCTGTGAAGGTCAGAGGCAGAGAACTTTGAATGACTGATGTCTGACTGTAGGGATGTTGTCTTTGTTGTTCATTTCAGCGATGGCCGGGTCAAATATACCTTGAACAAGAACAGTTTGAAAGTTGAGATTCCTTTGCCTTTTGGTGGCAAATCCTCCAGAGATCTAAAGATGTTAGAGACTGTTAGGACACCAGCCCTCCACTTCAAGTCTGTGGATTTCCATCTGCCATCTCGGGAGTTTCAAGTCCCTACTTTTACCATTCCCAAGTTGTATCAACTGCAGGTGCCTCTCCTGGGTGTTCTAGACCTGTCCACAAATGTCTACAGCAACTTGTACAACTGGTCTGCCTCCTACACTGGTGGCAACACCAGCACAGACCATTTCAGCCTTCGGGCTCGTTACCACATCAAGGCTGACTCTGTGGTTGACCTGCTTTCCTACAATGTGCAAGGTGAGCTATGCTCAGGTAAAGGATGCACAGGGCTAGTTCATGGCAGGCTCTAAGAGGAGAGCCTCCTCCAGGGAGGAAAGGACTTTGGCTTTCTAGCAGATAATCTTCCTTGCTACTTGGAAGTCTTTTAAATCTTTTATTTTATTCAACAAATAGAAATATTTATTAAACATATCACATGTATTAAATATTCTAGTAGGCAGTAACAGAAAGTAGACAGATAAGCTAGCAATTACAATTCAGTGTGAGAGGTGCTATGATAGAGTGTAGTATATAAGTATAAGGTAGAGTAGAAGCACTCAGCAAGGGAACCTAAACAAAGGCTGTGGTGGTCAGGCAAGGCTTCCTGGAGGAGTGCCTTTTGCTATCAGATTTTATGTTTGCATTACAGGTAGAGGAGTCTATTGCACAACTGGCCCAGAAAAATGGGACTTTATTATTGAAAGACTTTCACACAGAGATTTCTCTGGAAATGTATTGCTTAATTTAACTAATGTCTTTTCATTTTTATGTTAGGATCTGGAGAAGCAACATATGACCACAAGAATACGTTCACACTATCATGTGATGGATCTCTACGCCACAAATTTCTAGATTCGAATATCAAATTCAGTCATGTAGAAAAACTTGGAAACAACCCAGTCTCAAAAGGTTTACTAATATTCGATGCATCTAGTTCCTGGGGACCACAAATGTCTGCTTCAGTTCATTTGGACTCAAAAAAGGAACAGCATTTGTTTGTCAAAGAAGTCAAGATTGATGGGCAGTTCAGAGTCTCTTCATTCTATGCTAAAGGCACATATGGCCTGTCTTGTCAGAGGGATCCTAATACTGGCCGGCTCAACGGAGAGTCCAACCTGAGATTTAACTCATCCTACCTCCAAGGCACCAACCAGATAACAGGAAGATATGAAGATGGAACCCTCTCCCTGATCTCCACCTCTGATCTGCAAAGTGGCATCATTAAAAATACTGCTTCCCTGAAGTACGAGAACTACGAGCTGACTTTAAAATCTGACACCAATGGGAAGTATAAGAACTTTGCCACTTCTAACAAGATGGATATGACCTTCTCTAAGCAAAATGCACTGCTGCGTTCCGAATATCAGGCCGATTACGAGTCATTGAGGTTCTTCAGCCTACTTTCTGGATCACTAAATTCCCATGGTCTTGAGTTAAATGCTGACATTTTGGGCACTGACAAAATTAACAGTGGTGCTCACAAGGCAACACTAAGGATTGGCCAAGACGGAGTATCTACCAGTGCAACGACCAACTTGAAGTATAGTCCCCTGGTGCTGGAGAATGAGCTGAATGCAGAGCTTGGCCTCTCTGGGGCGTCTATGAAATTAACAACAAATGGCCGCTTCAGGGAACACAATGCAAAATTCAGTCTAGATGGGAAAGCCGCCCTCACAGAGCTATCACTGGGAAGTGCTTATCAGGCCATGATTCTGGGTGTTGACAGCAAAAACGTTTTCAACTTCAAGATCAGTCGAGAAGGACTTAAGCTCTCAAACGACATGATGGGCTCATATGCTGAAATGAAATTTGACCACACAAACAGTCTGAACATTGCAGGCTTATCACTGGACTTCTCCTCAAAACTTGACAACATTTACAGCTCTGACAAGTTTTATAAGCAAACTTTTAATTTACAGCTACAGCCCTATTCTCTGGTAACGACTTTAAACAATAACCTGAAATACAATGCTCTGGATCTGACCAACAATGGGAAACTACGGCTAGAACCCCTGAAGCTGCATGTGGCTGGTAATCTAAAAGGAGCCTACCAAAATAATGAAATAAAACACATCTATACCATCTCTTCTGCTGCCTTATCAGCAAGCTACAAAGCAGACACTGTTGCTAAGGTTCAGGGTGTGGAGTTTAGCCATCGGCTCAACACAGACATCGCTGGGCTGGCTTCAGCCATTGACATTAGCACAAACTATAATTCAGACTCATTGCATTTCAGCAATGTCTTCCATTCTGTAATGGCTCCATTTACCATGACCATTGATACATATACAAATGGCAATGGGAAACTTGCTCTCTGGGGAGAACATACTGGGCAGCTGTATAGCAAATTCCTGTTGAAAGCAGAACCTCTGGCATTTACTTTCTCTCATGATTACAAAGGCTCCACAAGTCATCATCTCATGTCTAGGAAAAGCATCAGTACATCTCTTGAACACAAAGTCAGTGCCCTACTTACTCCAGCTGAGCAGACAGGCACCTGGAAACTCAAGACCCAATTTAACAACAATGAATACAGCCAGGACTTAGATGCTTACAACACTAAAGACAAAATTGGTGTGGAGCTTAGTGGACGAGCACTGGCTGACCTCACTCTACTAGACTACCCAATTGAAGTGCCACTTTTACTCAGTGAGCCCGTCAATGTCATTGATGCTTTAGAGATGAGAGATGCTGTTGAGAAACCCCGAGAATTTACAATTGTTGCTTTTGTAAAGTATGATAAAAACCAAGAAGTTCGCACCATTAACCTCCCATTTTTTGAGACCTTGCAAGAATATTTTGAGAGGAATCAACGAACTATTATAGTTGTACTGGAAAACATGCAGAGACACCTGAAGCGCATCAATATTGATCAATTTGTAAGAAAATACAGAGCAGCCCTGGGAAAACTCCCACAGCAAGCTAATGATTATCTGAATTCATTCAATTGGGAGAGACAAGTTTCACGTGCCAAGGAGAAACTGATTGCTCTTACAAAAAAGTATAGAATTACAGAAAATGATATACAAATTGCATTAGATGATGCCAAAATCAACTTTAATGAAAAACTATCTCAACTTCAGACATATATGATACAATTTGATCAGTATATTAAGGATAATTATGATTTACATGATTTGAAAATAGCTATTGCTAATATTATTGATCAAATCATTGAAAATTAAAAGTCTTGATGAGCACTATCATATCCGTGTAAATTTAGTAAAAACAATCCATGATCTACATGTGTTTATTGAAAATATAGATTTTAACAAAATTGGAAGTAGTACTGCATCCTGGATTCAAAATGTGGATACTAAGTACCAAATCAGAATCCAGATACAAGAAAAACTGCAGCATCTTAAGAGACACATACAGAATATAGACATCCAGCACCTAGCTGGAAAGTTAAAACAACACGTTGAGGCTATTGATGTTAGAGTGCTTTTAGATCAATTAGGAACTACAATTTCATTTGAAAGAATAAATGATGTTCTTGAGCATGTCAAACACTTTGTTATAAATCTTATTGGGGATTTTGAAGTAGCTGAGAAAATCAATGCCTTCAGAGCCAAAGTCCATGAGTTAATTGAGAGGTATGAAGTAGATCAACAAATCCAGGTTTTAATGGATAAATTAGTAGAGTTGGCCCACCAATACAAGTTGAAGGAGACTATTCAGAAGCTAAGCAATGTCCTACAACAAGTTAAGATAAAAGATTACTTTGAGAAATTGGTTGGATTTATTGATGATGCTGTCAAGCAACTTGATGAATTATCTTTTAAAACATTCATTGAAGATGTAAACAAATTCCTTGACATGTTGATAAAGAAATTAAAGTCATTTGATTACCATCAGTTTGTAGATGAAACAAATAACAAAATCCGTGAGCTGACTCAGAGACTCAATGGTGAAATTCAGGCTCTGGAACTACCACAAAAAGCTGAAGCATTAAAACTGTTTTTAGAGGAAACCAAGGCCACAGTCGCAGTGTATCTGGAAAGCCTACAGAACACCAAAATAACCTTAATCATCGATTGGTTACAGGATGCTTTAAATTCAGCATCTTTGGCTCACATGAAGGCCAAATTCCGAGAGACCCTAGAAGATACACGAGACCGAATATATCAAATGGACATTGAGAAGGAACTTCAACGATACCTGTCTCTGGTAGGCCAGGTTTATAGCACACTTGTCACTTACATTTCTGATTGGTGGACTCTTGCTGCTAAGAACCTTACTGACTTTGCAGAGCAGTATTCTATCCAAGATTGGGCTAAACATGTGAAAGCATTGGTAGAGCAAGGGTTCACTGTTCCTGAAATTAAGACCATCTTTGGGACCATGCCTGCCTTCGAAGTCAGTCTTCAGGCTCTTCAGAAAGCTACCTTCCAGACACCTGATTTCATAGTCCCCCTAACAGATTTGAGGATTCCATCAGTTCAGATAAACTTCAAAGAGTTAAAAGATATAAAAATCCCATCCAGGTTTTCCACACCAGAATTTACCATCCTTAACACCTTCCACATTCCTTCCTTTACAATTGACTTTGTAGAAATAAAAGTAAAGATCATCAGAACCATTGACCAGATGCTGAACAGTGAGCTGCAGTGGCCCATTCCAGAAGTATATCTCAGGGATCTGAAGGTGGAGGACATTCCTCTAGCGAGAATCACCCTGCCAGACTTCCATTTACCAGAAATCGCAATTCCAGAATTTGTAATCCCAAATCTCAACCTTAATGATTTTCAAGTTCCTGACCTTCACATACCAGAATTCCAGCTTCCCCACATCTCACACCCAATTGAAGTACCTACTTTTGGCAAGCTATATAGTATTTTGAAAATCCAATCTCCTCTTTTCACATTAGATGCAAATGCTGACATAGGGAATGGAACCACTTCAGCAAACGAAGCAGGTATTGCAGCTTCCATCACTGCCAAAGGAGAGTCCAAATTAGAAGTTCTCAATTTTGATTTTCAAGCAAATGCACAACTCTCAAACCCTAAGATTAATCCGCTGGCTCTGAAGGAGTTCGTGAAGTTCTCCAGCAAGTACCTGAGAACAGAGCATGGGAGTGAAATGCTGTTTTTTGGAAATGCTATTGAGGGAAAATCAAACACAGTGGCAAGTTTACACACGGAAAAAAATATACTGGAGCTTAGTAATGGAGTGATTCTCAAGATAAACAATCAGCTTACCCTGGATAGCAACACTAAGTACTTCCACAAATTGAACATCCCCAAACTGGACTTCTCTAGTCAGGCTGACCTGCGCAATGAGATCAAGACACTGTTGGAAGCTGGCCACATAGCATGGACTTCTTCTGGAAAAGGGTCATGGAAATGGGCCTGCCCCAGATTCTCAGATGAGGGAACACATGAATCACAAATTAGTTTCACCATAGAAGGACCCCTCACTTCCTTTGGACTGTCCAATAAGATCAATAGCAAGCACCTAAGAGTAAACCAAAACTTGGTTTATGAATCTGGCTCCCTCAACTTTTCTAAACTTGAAATTCAATCACAAGTTGATTCCCAGCATGTGGGCCGCAGTGTTCTAACTGCTAAAGGCACGGCACTTTTTGGAGAAGGGAAGGCAGAGTTTACTGGGAGGCATGATGCTCATTTAAATGGAAAGGTTATTGGAACTTTGAAAAATTCTCTTTTCTTTTCAGCCCGGCCATTTGAGATCACGACATCCACAAACAATGAAGGGAATTTGAAAGTTAGTTTTCCATTAAGGTTAACAGGGAAGATAGACTTCCTGAATAACTATGCACTGTTTCTGAGTCCCAGTGCCCAGCAAGCAAGTTGGCAAGTAAGTACTAGGTTCAATCAGTATAAGTACAACCAAAATTTCTCTGCTGGAAACAACCAGAACATTATGGAGGCCCACGCAGGAATAAATGGAGAAGGAAATCTGGATTTCTTAAGCATTCCTTTAACAATTCCTGAAATGCCTCTGCCTTACACAACAATCACAACCCCTCCACTGAAAGATTTCTCTCTATGGGAAAAAACAGGCTTGAAGGAATTCTTGAAAACAACAAAGCAATCATTTGATTTAAGTGTAAAAGCTCAGTATAAGAAAAACAAACACAGGCATTCCATCACAAATCCTTTGGCTGTGCTTTATGAGTTTACCAGTCAGAACATCAAATCCTTTGACAAGCATTTTGAAAAAGCCAGAAACAATGCATTAGATTTTGTCACCAAATCCTATAATGATGCAAAAATTAAGTTTGATAAGTACAAAGCTGAAAAATCTCATGACGAGCTCCCCAGGACCTTTCAAATTCCTGGATACACTGTTCCAGTTGTCAATGTTGAAGTGTCTCCATTCACTGTAGAGATGTTGGCATTTGGCTATGTGATTCCAAAAGCAATCAGCATGCCTAGTTTTACCATCCTAGGTTCTGACATCCGTGTGCCTTCATACACATTAATCCTGCCATCCTTAGAACTGCCAGTCCTTCAAGTCCCTAGAAATCTCAAGCTTTCTCTTCCAGATTTCAAGGAATTGTGTACCATAAGCCATATTTTTGTTCCTGCCATGGGCAATATTACCTTTGATTTCTCCTTTAAATCAAGTGTCATCTCACTGAATACCAATGCTGAAGTTTTTAACCAATCAGATATTGTTGCTCATCTCCTTTCTTCGTCTTCATCTGTCATTGACGCACTGCAGTACAAATTAGAGGGCACCACAAGATTGACAAGAAAAAGGGGATTGAAGTTAGCCACAGCTCTGTCTCTGAGCAACAAATTTGTGGAGGGTAGTCATGACAGTACTGTGAGCTTAACCAAGAAAAATATGGAAGCGTCAGTGGCAACAACTGCAAAAGTCCAAATTCCAATTTTGAGAATTAATTTCAAGCAAGAACTTAATGGAAATACCAAGTCAAAACCTACCGTCTCTTCCTCCATGGAATTTAAGTATGATTTCAATTCTTCAATGCTGTACTCTACCGCTAAAGGGGCAGTTGACCATAAGCTCATCTTGGAAAGCCTCACCTCTTACTTTTCCATTGAGTCATCTACCAAAGGAGATGTCAAGGGTTCGGTTCTTTCACGGGATTTTTCAGGAACTATTGCCAGTGAGGCCAACACTTACTTGAATTCCAAAAGCACACGGTCTTCAGTGAAGCTGCAGGGCACTTCCAAAATTGATGATATCTGGAACCTTGAAGTAAATGAAAATTTTGCTGGAGAAGCCACTCTCCAACGCATATATTCCCTCTGGGAGCACAGTATGAAAAACCACTTAAAGCTAGAGGGCCTCTTTTTCACAAATGGAGAACATACAAGCAAAGCCACCCTGGAACTCTCTCCATGGGAAATGTCAGCTTTTGTTCAGGTCCAGGCAAGTCAGCCCAATTCCTTCCTTGATATCCTCCACCTTGGCCAGGAAGTGGCCCTGAACACTAACACTAAGAACCAGAAGATCAGATGGAAAAATGAAGTCCGGGTTCATTCTGGGTCTTTCCAGAACCATGTTGAGCTTTCCAATGACCAAGAAAAGGCACACCTTGACATTGCAGGATCCTTAGAAGGACACCTAAGGTTCCTCAAAAATATCATCCTACCCGTCTATGGCAAGAGCTTATGGGACTTCCTAAAGCTGGATGTAACCACCAGCATTGGTAGGAGGCAGCATCTTCGTGTTTCAACTGCCTTTGTGTACACCAAAAACCCCAATGGCTATTCATTCTCCATCCCTGTAAAAGTTTTGGCTGATGAATTCATTATTCCTGGACTGAAACTAAATGATCTAAATTCAGTTCTTGTCATGCCTACATTCCATGTCCCATTTACAGATCTTCAGGTTCCATCCTACAAACTTGACTTCAGAGAAATAAAAATCTATAAGAAGCTGAGAACTTCATCATTTGCCCTCAATCTACCAGCACTCCCTGAGGTAAAATTCCCTGAAGTTGATGTGTTAACAAAATATTATCAACCAGAAGACTCCTTGATTCCCTTTTTTGAGATAACCGTGCCTGAATCTCAGTTAACTGTGTCCCAGTTCACGCTTCCAAAAAGTGTTTCAGTTGGCAGTGCTGTTTTGGATCTAAATGCGGTAGCCAACAAGATCGCAGACTTTGAGTTGCCCACCATCATCACGCCTGAGCAGACTATTGAGATTCCCTCCATTAAGTTCTCTGTACCTGCTGGAATTTTCATTCCTTCCTTTCGAGCACTGACTGCACACTTTGAGGTAGACTCTCCCCTGTATAATGCCACTTGGAGTGCCAGTTTGAAAAACAAAGCAGATCATGTCGAAACAGTCCTGGATTCCACGTGCAGCTCAACCATACAGTTCCTGGAATATAAACTAAATGGTAAGAAATATCCTGCCTCCTCTCCTAGATACTGTATATTTTCAATGAGAGTTATGAGTAAATAATTATGTATTTAGTTGTGAGTAGATGTACAATTACTCAATATCACAAAATTTTAAGTAAGAAAGGAGATACATGTGTACCCTACATGTAAAAACCAAACTGTAGAAAATCTAGTGCCATTCAAGACAAACAGCTTTAAAGAAAATGAATTTTTATGTAATTATTTTAGGACTAACAATGTCTTTTAGCTATTTATTTTAAAACAACTATGAGCTGTACATTGCATATTTTAAACATAAGTGAAGTATCTGGTTAGGATAAAATTCTCCCGGTTTTCACAATGAAAACGTCTATGTTTTACTGTTATGAATCTAATAAAATATAAAATCTCCCCTATACAGTTGTGGGAACACACAGAATCGAAGATGGTATGTTAGCCTCTAAGACTAAAGGAACATTTGCACACCAGGACTTCAGTGCAGAATATGAAGAAGATGGCAAATATGAAGGACTTCGGTATAGAGCTTTTATTGAAACTTTCCCCCTTTTGAAAACTCAGTGTGATTTTCATCATCTCCATACACCTTTCGTGATGGCTCATCTGTTTTTCTGCTTTCAGAGAATGGGAAAGAAAAGTGCACCTCGATATCAAAAGCCCAGCATTCACCGATCTCCATCTGCGCTACCAGAAAGACAAGAAAGGCGTCTCCACTTCAGCAGCCTCCCCAGCCATAGGTACCATGGGCATGGATGTGGATTTTTCCAAATGGAACATCCACTACAGCCCTCAGGTAAATACCACCTAATGAGTGACACGCCTCCAAGAGAGAATGGAGAATTGGGGCAGATACATTTAATTCAAGACCAAATATTCATTCAGTGATACCCCAAACTAGGTGAAAGACAGGCGGTAAGCAGCTTCTTCTCTGAGGAAATATTCTCTAGAAAGTATTACAACGAGTCCTTGATTGATTTTAATTTTTAGATGCACACATTACATCCTATCAGCACTGTTATTTATTAATTCTGGACAAATCCAGAAAGATGAGGGTTATACCTCATCATCTAAATCATAGGAAAGCTCAGCAATATGCAGGGTCTGTTTTTCAGAGAGTGGTGGTTTCTGAAGTATTTAAAACTTTAAAATTCTTCCCCACAATAGAATTGCTAGATGAGATACATCAAACTCCTCTCATGTCACTTACAAGCTCTGCCAGGGCCAAATCAACGGTGATGTTACTAGAGGAGAAGACCAAACATGGTTCTATTACTGTTACTAAGTTTGTCATAGGCTTGGAGAATGCGTACTGATATTGGGATTCTGGGTCTCTGCAGGGTGGGCTCCAACTTGCCTTTTTTGCTGCTTCTTCTTTCCCTATCTGTCATTTCCTGACTCTTCTTCTCTCTCCTCTTCTTTCTCTTCCCCCGCCTCCTCCTTTTCCAGTTTTCAGTCCCAGGAAGGTTTTAATGTTAAGTGTCACAATGTAAATGCCAAACACTAAGCATTTTTTTTCATCCTTTCTGGGGCATGTGATAAAGGGAAATTAACAACAGTAGACTTATTTAACAATAAAACAAACACACAAACGGACATATGAAAGATAAATCCCTTTCAGTATATGAAAGATTCTCTGATCTTTATTTTTAACTGCTAATGAAGTTTTAGTGTACTATATTATGTAATCGGAGTAATTGAAAACATGTTTTTTTTTTTTTTTTTTTACATTTAGTCCTCTCCAAATAAAAAACTCACCATATTCAAAACTGAGTTGAGGTTCCCGGAATCTGATGAGGAAATTCAGATCAAAGTTAATTGGGAAGAGGAGGCAGCTTCTGGCTTGCTAACCTCTCTGAAAGACAACATGCCTAAGGCCACAGGGGCCCTTTATGATTATGTCAACAAGTACCACTGGGAACACACAGGGCTCACCCTGAGAGAAGCGTCTTCAAAGCTGAGAAGAAATCTGCAGAGCAATGCTGAATGGGTTTATCAAGGAGCCATTAGGCAAATTGATGATATCGACCTGCAGTTCCGGAAAGCAGCCAGTGGCACCACTGGGACCTACCAAGAGTGGAAGGACAAGGCCCAGAATCTGTACCAAGAACTGTTGACTCAGGAAGGCCAAACCAGTTTCCAGGGACTCAAGGATAAGGTGTTTGATGGCTTGGTACGGGTTACTCAAGAATTCCATATGAAAGTCAAGCATCTGATTGACTCACTCATCGATTTTCTGAACTTCCCCAGATTCCAGTTCCCGGGGAAACCTGGGACATACACTCGAGAGGAACTTTGCACTATGTTCATAAGGGAGGTAGGTATGGTACTGTCCCAGGTATATCTGAAAGTCCATAATGGTTCAGAAATACTGTTTTCCTATTTCCAAGACCTAGTGATTACACTTCCTTTTGAGTTAAGGACACATAAACTAATAGATGTAATCTCAATGTATAGGGAATGGTTGAAAGTTTTATCAAAAGAAGCCCAAGAGGTATTTAAAGACATTCAGTCTCTCAAGACCACAGAGGTGCTACGTAATCTTCAGGACCTTTTACAATTCATTTTCCAACTAATAGAAGATAACATTAAACAGCTGAAAGAGATGAAATTTACTTATCTTATTAATTATATCCAAGATGAGATCAACACAATTTTCAACGATTATATCCCATATGTTTTTAAATTGTTGAAAGAAAACCTATGCCTTAATCTTCATAAGTTCAATGAATTTATTCAAAACGAGCTTCAGGGAGCTTCTCAAGAGTTACAGCAGATCCATCAATACATTATGGCCCTTCGTGAAGAATATTTTGATCCAAGTGTAGTTGGCTGGACAGTGAAATATTATGAACTTGAAGAAAAGATAGTCAGGCTGATCAAGAACCTGTTAGTTGCTCTTAAGGACTTCCATTCTGAATATATTGTCAGTGCCTCTGACTTTACTTCCCAACTCTCAAGTCAAGTTGAGCAATTTCTGCACAGAAATATTCAGGAATATCTTAGCATCCTTACCGATACAGATGGAAAAGGGAAAGAGAAGATTGCAGAGCTTTCTACCACTGCTCAGGAAATAATTAAAAGCCAGGCCATTGCGATGAAGGAAATAATTTCTGATTACCATCAGCAGTTTAGATATAAACTGCAAGATTTTCAGACCAACTCTCTGATTACTATGAAAATTTATTGCTGAATCCAAAAGATTGATTGACCTGTCCATTCAAAACTACCACACATTTTTGATATACATCATGGAGTTACTGAAAAAGCTGCAATCAACCACACTCATGAACCCCTACGTGAAGCTTGCTCCAGGAGAACTTACTATCATCCTCTAATTTTTTAAAAGCAATCTTCATTTATCCTTCTGTTCCAATTGAACTTTCACATAGCACAGAAAAAATTCAAACTGCCTATATCGATAAAACCATACAGTGAGCCAGCCCTGCAGTAGGCAGTAGGCTACAAGCAGAAACACATATGAATTGGACCTGCACCAAAGCTGGCACCAGGGCTCTGAAGGTCTCTGAACTCAGAAGGATGGCATTTTTTGCAAGTTAAAGAAAATCGGGATCTGAGTTATTTTGCTAAACTTGGGGGAGGAGGAACAAATAAATGGAGTCTTTATTGTGTATCATACCACTCAATGTGGCTCACTTGTATTGAAAGACAGTGAAATGAGGGCATTGACACAAATGTTCGGGCACAGCAAAACCTCTAGAACATATAGTGTGATTTAAGTTACAGAATAAAAATGGAAACAGAGAGATTGTAAAGGGAAATATTTTGCAAAAATATTTTAAAAGATGAGGTAATTGTCTTTTTTATAATTAAATATTTTATAATTCAATATTTTATGAATAGTTAAAAGATGAGAGAAAATTTAAAAGATGTGGTAATTGATCTCAGGAATTGGATTTGCCAAGTGAGAAGGAAAAAATATTCACAAAGGCTTGTACATACTTTGATCCTGAGGAACACCTCTGGTGTCTTCGCGTGCCGCATAGTCTTCCTCATTGACAGTCTGCCTTTGCAAGGCAAGGCTCTTGGGTAGGCCTTGAGATGAAACAACAGGTCCTTTATTTCACTCAGCCTGCCAGGAGTGGAAAAGGAATGGCTAGGAAGTCCTAGCCCCAAGGGCTTCATGGCAATAAGGACCCCAGATGTCTCCCTGGAGCTCTGCCAGGATCCATTCAAGGCAAAGAAAGTATGATCGGGAGAGGAGGGGTGGAGATGTAGATTCCTAACAGTTCTGCAACCCAGCATACATGTATGCTCTTTAGGCTCTTAAGCACCCTTATTTTTCTAAATGTAATATCCAACAATCCCAAGTGTAATAAAAACCCAAGGGTTTCTCCTGCCACATCCACTCACTTCAAACTCTGATTTTAAACATTGGAAATGTCCAGTCAGAGCCTCCAAGCTGAGCTCCAGAAAGAGAAAGCTGCAAAAAACCTGTGCAACAAAACTTGCACTCATCACTGACAAGGGTAGATACAAAACAGCACATTCTTTTCCATGACATTGAAGAGCAAAGGGAGAGTGTAACTTGGGGGCAATAAGAAATCAGAGGTCACCACCTCCCAAATCCTATGTGAGGTCTGTTTGGAAAAGACCTCCTTTTTTAATTCAAAAATACTTCAGCCTCCACCATTCTTTCATAAAGCTTCACATTCTCTTGGTGAAGCCCACTGTTAAAATGCACAGGCATTACCTGGAAAAGGAAACGCATAGCCTTAACAATATTCTTGTGTACTGAACTGAAGAGCAAGAAAGAGTCTAGGAAGCTATAATACATGGTAGCATATGAATCTGGTACTCAAGGAAAGTCTGTTGGATAATGGATGGATGGATGGATGGATGGATGGATGGATGGATGGGCAAGCGAATGAATGAGCAGATAAGTGAGGGGTCAGTTTTGAGAGTGAGAGAAACAAGGGAATTAGACCCAAATCCCAGGGCACCACATGGAATAGTTCCAGGAATAGTTCTGCAGGAGTTTCCCTGATGAGCTACAAGCAGCAAAAATCAAACTGAAAGGAGGCCTGGAATTGTGGCATAATTTGGAGGGAAAGAGGGAGTCCAAGATTCCCAGTGCTCATTTGTTGATATCTATCTAGGGTTGAAAGGAAAAAAAAACAGCCACCACAAATCCAAAATGATTGTGCAGTCACATAGTATCCACTGCCCAGTTCCTTGACCAGTGTCCCTCATGCAAAGGGCCCCTGATGAGCTCAGAATGTCTTTGTTGTACTGAGTGAGGTTGGAAGAAGAAGGGATCCTTGTAGGGGCATGGACTTTGCCTACTCCCTTCTTTGGTCTTCTACTGTATATCTGGATACTTCTCTGGGTTAAATTAATAGCCACATTTTTTATTTGCTTGTACTTTGGGCAATTTATTTCACTTCTGCAAGCTTCAGTTATCTTACCTATGAAATGGAGATAATATTTATTCTGCCCACCTTGCAGAATTTTTCATGAAAATCAGTTGAAATAACATATGTGAGTTTTGTAACCTTTAATGTCCTGTAGAAACAAAATGCCATTATCATTAGATGATTATTAAAATGAGGTTATGGCAAGAAGAAAGAATGGGGGCAGGGCTACGTGTCCAGTTCAATGAACATTGATAAAACACCTCTATGTGTAAGGCACTGTGCAGTAGTTCTGTAGAGGAGACGATGATCAATAAGATGCAGTTCCTGGAGGTCTATCTGCCCGTTTGTCTATCAAAAGTGAAATGTGTTGTCTCATGTTGGATATAAACAAAGCACTATGAGGGATTTAAAAGAGGAAAGTTTGTGAATCGGGACATTTTTATTGAAAAGGTTGAAATGGATCTCGAATATAAGTTGACTTTAATAAACAGATAAGGGAGAGAGGGCAGTGTAGGAAGAAGATGAGTAAAGAAAGATAGATGGGTGTGTTGTAAGGACACTGGATTGTCTAGTTTAGCCAAAGCACAGGAAAGGTAAGAAGGAGAGAGGATTGGAAAGGCAGATCTGTAGTACTGTAGAGGGCTTGAATGTCAGAGTGAAAAGATGACACTCTCTTTGCTGAAGGACAACCAGTGAGATTTTGAGCAGAAGGGTGACATGCATTGTGATTTAGGAAAACCAACATATGATAGCATATGGATAATGAATTGTAATGGGGTGAATCTGGATATGAGTGTATGAGTCCATTCTAGCATTGCTATAAAGGAATACTGAGACTGGGTAATTTAAAAAGAAAAGAGGTTTAATCAGCTCATGGTTCCTCAGGCAGTACAGGAATCATGACTGGGGAGGCCTCAGGAAACTTATAATCATGGCAGAAAGCAAAGGGGAAGCAGTTACATCCTACATGGCTGGAACAGGAGGAAGTATGGGGAGGTGCTACACACTTCTAAACAACCAGGTCTCATGATAACTCACTCACTATCGTGAGAACAGCACCAAAAGGAAAATCTGTCCCCATGATCCAGTCACCTCCCACCAGGCCCCACCTCCATCATTGTGGATTACAATTTGACGTGAAATTTGGATGAGGACACAGACCCAAACCACATCTATGAGATTGTGTAAGGGTCCAAGTAATAGATGAGGAGTACCTCAGTCAAGTCCTATGGTTGGGAATGGTGAGGAGGGTAGGATAAAAGAAGATTGGGATGGCAGAATTGACAGAAACAGGTGGCTGATTGAGTAAAACATAGAGGATGGGTGTGAAAGCTCTTAGAAATGGAGTTGCCTTGGTAAGTTACTGAAGCCAGGGATTGGAGGGGTTGTAGGAGAGAGAAGAACAAGGAAGAATGAGTAAAGCAGACTTCAGAGTTAGGAAATTCTGTACCTGCGTAACTTGAAGGACTATGGAGCCTCAGTAGAAATGGGAGGAATGTGTTGAGTGGGAGATTATTAGTATAAGGCGTGGACTCATCCACTATCACAGCTGGAATGGGACTATGGGATCACATAGTGAGTTTCCATTTGCAATGATGTATCTAACCGGGGATATCTAGCAGGCCAGTTGGAAATGCAGGCTAGAGAAACAATATCCAAAGGAGTAGGGACAAAGGAGGATTTTAACAAATAATTGCATTAATTTTATGTTTGTATAAGTATCTTTAGAAACCTAACAAGAAAACAAAGAGTTTTTCCTTTTGTACTGTTCATTGCCCTATTGTCCTGGGAGTAAGTCAACAGGTACATCTGCTAAGAACATACTGTGAGGTGACGTGGAAAGTCCTGCTGTAAACACAGATATTCCTCCCATTAAACAAATATCTGAAGTTTTCAACCAAAGGAGAAATCACATAATTGAGCCCAGCCCAGGTCCCTGGGGCTTCAGAAGCATGATCAAGCTGTGTGCTTTGGTTTGACTCCCAGGTCCCGCCTAGAGTAGTGGTGCTGTCCTCAGGATAAATCTGATAAGAAATGGGCCCAATGGGACTTCGCACCACCAGGTGTCTTCAGAGCTACCTCCATTTTCTTCTGCTTTTCACTTGAAGCCTGGTCAGTTGAACAGCTCAATTCCCCTTTTTTTTGGTGAGTTGAGCAAAGCCCCCTCTAACTCCCTATTCTAGGTCCCCTTCTGACTGTAATTTATGACTTAGTCCCAATTCAGTCAGAGAAGGGGCCAAGCTGGCCCTCAAATGGGGCCTGCAATATGGGAGCCAGAGTGGACAAACAGATGTTCCCTCTAAAAGTGTCTAATAACCAGAGATAAATGTGCAGAAACAGACCCTACCTCTTAGCTCATCTCTTTGTATGCTGTTTCACATTAAGAGGTCAGCTATAACTCCCTTCAGAGTGCTCCATTTGTTGGTGGGATGGTTGGGTGGTCACCAACAAATAACATTCCAGAGCCTCATAAAAGTTGGTGGAGTAGGTGCACATGTTTCCACAAGGAGAGGGCCCTGCCTTTCTCTGGCTACATAGACTGGCTCATGCCTTCCCCAGGTCTGAACAGTGCTTCAGGTCAACAATGCCAGGGCACTAGGCGCTAACAATGACACTTGTGTCCATTTTACTCCCTGGACTGACACCACCAAAGCCCATCCTTGGGGTGAGAGAGATGACTCAGGCCTTGAAGGTGGACTGGTTCATGAACTGCAGACCTGTGTCCCCACCCTTGTTTTTCAACTGTGGCTTGGGCTGTCAGCTGTGCAGCACGAACACCAAACCACAGTGGGCAGAGGCATCCAGAGTTTAGATTCTAACCCAGAAACAGTGCCTAAGGAAAGCACAGCTGGACCAATAGCTCAGCTCCACCAATTCCCTCTCCATTCCTCTGCTTTTCCATCAGGTGGGGCTCGTCCAGGCTTGTGCCAAGGTCTTTCTAGAGTAATGGAGCTCAGGATAGCTCCAGGAGACCTAAAGCCTTTGCACTGGGGTTGGAGCTAGGGTCATTAGAACATTTCTGTAATCACATGGGATGCTGGATGATCCTGGAAAGAACAATAGAGAGGGCTGACTGCTGCCCTGTAGCTCTGTTGAGCTGAGGTTGGGAACCAAGGCAGTCAATACTTCCCTCCTCTCAAAAGAAGTCCCCACTCTCAAATTCAAGCTTCATCATTCATGAATTATTTAACTTCAGAAAAGTCACTTGAGTTTCCTAACCTTCAGTTTCATCATTAAAATGGAGATCAAGAGAGAAAAATAGGTTGAGCGACTCTGAGCAGGAGGAGAAAGTGGTCCCCTCTTACGTTACAGAGTTGTTACAAAGATTAAATGAGGTAACATACATGGAGCCTGGCACACAGCAAACGAATGCATCGATGGTTTTCTATTGACAGAAGTCAAAATAAATGATGTACAATTACAATTATACTCAACTACATAGAGGAATCTGACCACAACATAATAGAGAATAAGAATGCAAGTCCTGGAAAATGAAACGCAGTGCCAGACTCTTCGGGTTTTTGTTTGTTTTTGTTTTAGGTTTAGTTTTTTGTTTGTTTGTTTGTTTGTTTGAGACGGAGTCTTGCTCTGTCACCAGGCTGAAGTGCAGTGGCAGGATCTTGGCTCACTGCAACCTTCGCCACCTGGGTTCAAGCGATTCCCCTGCCTCAGCCTCCCGAGTAGCTGAGATTACTGGCACGTGCCACCATGCCCAGCTAATCTTTTGTGTTTTGGTAGAGATGGGGTTTCACCATATGGGCCAGGATGGTCTCAATCTCCTGACCTCATGATCCATCCACCTCAGCCTCCCAAAGTGCTGGGATTACAGGTGTGAGCCACCGAGCCCAGCTGCCAGACTCTTTTAATAAAGTTAAAATCGAGAACAAAGCGCTTTGTTTTCTAGGATTATAGTTTTGAAGCCAGGGAATGCTAAACTCGACATTCAGTATAGGTTACGATCTGGTGGGGAGAGGCAGGGAAGGGAGGGTGAGGACTCGTGGGTCAATGTGGGTGATCCTCATGCCCTCATTCTCATGCTAGGGGGTGAGTTTGTAGGTGCTTATGGCGCTATTAATTGACTTAGTTATATTATTTATTTAATTAAGTAAAGCAAAGGAGGAAAAAGTAACGCCTTTAAGTGCATGGTTTTTATGAAGCACTTAAATTATTTCATGCTTCCTTTTCCTCTTCACCTGAGATTTTTGGGTAGATCAATTCCTCCTTTTCAAGGCAAAATTATTGCTTCAGCAGCTATTTATCAAGCCCCTTCTCTTAGCCATGCATAAGCATTCAGGGCAGAGAAATAAACAAGACATTGCTGTAGGAGGCTGGACATGGTGTTCAGTCTGGGAGGGACCCAAATGAAGAGGACTTATAGGGATCCTGGGATCATAAAGACAGAAGAGACAGGAGGTCGCAGAACACACTTGGGAGAGAGACGTGGGTGTGAGTTCCAAGTGTGCCACTCACCAGCCATGGGGTCCTGGGACAGTCACTTCGCCTCTCTGTTCCTCAGTTACTTCATCTGTAAAATGGGAACTCAGAGAACAATAACGTGCTCCAGATGAACTGAATGAGCCCGGGTCCTCCTATACCATCTAAGCTTTTCACCTCTGTGACTGCTTCTTTTTATTCTCTCTACAAAACTCCTCCAAGACCCAGCAAAGAATGTCTCTCAGTCCTTGAAGACCCCTCTGATCCCTACTAAAGCACACCCAGGCCATGTGCTTGCCTTGATCCAGTTGTCCTTGCCTGTGTCACTCCCCAGGCCAAACTGAAATCAACCAGGCCCTTCCAAGGGGTTTCCCCTGAGGTCTCGTCAGTTTTCCTCCATGTCTCACCCTGTGGCTGGGTAGCTGAAGGGCCTCCTCTTGGGGATTCCCTGAAAACAATCATTCCCTTCATGGATGCCTCTGAGACAACTCACTCAGCCCTGTTGTGTGCTGCCGTCTCTGGCTAAGCACACACACTAAAGTGGCACTTCTAGGCTTGTTCTCTCAGAAAAAGGTTTGGATGGGAGATGGAAAGGGCTGCAGTTTCACAAGGCTGACTGGCTTGCTGTCATGCTCTATTGCGTGGGTTTAGCCTCCACCTCTGCTTCCCCGTCCTGGGCACCCTGCCTTCCCACTCACAGGTCCCGCTGCCCATGCAGGGCTGACTCTTTCCTATGACAGGTACAGAGATAAGCCAGGGATGCAGGGTCTCCCCTCAGCTCTGTGAATGGGGCAAAGCCACAATGCTGGGACAGAGTGCACACACAACCCCAACTTCCCAATAATACCGGAGGCAGAGAGTCATCCAAACATAGGACTCGCCCACCCCTAGACTCCCTTTTCCTTCTCCAGACTCCCTGGGCAATAGGGGGCTGAGTTCTTGGGGGAGCATAGGGGATAGAATGTAAAGACAATTTCTCTGCTGCAAAAAAGAGGCACTTGTTGTAAGCTGATTTCTGAACCAAACACAGCCCTGTCTCACTTTACGCACTCATCATATCCTGTAAAGTTTGGGCATTTCCTTGAATAAATCAAAGAATATTTGAAATTTACAACATAAGAGAACCTGATGGAGAATATTCCTGTAAAACAAAGTTTCCTCTTACCCTGTGAACCATTTTACCTAAAATGAGTCTTCTTTGCAGATGTCAGGGTTTTTGACAGAATTTTCTTAAATCAGGTTGGTCCTGAGCCAAGTCCTACTGAGACCACTGGAAGATGGTGTGCGACAAAGGCACCAGGTGGCAGGAAGGATTTGACTCTGCTGTTCCCGAAATCCTTCTAGCCTGGGAAATAATCAGTCAGGAGATATCAAGCCAGTTCCTTGGCTTGTGCGTGTGATGCATTTTCCTCATACTCACCCGAGATGGGCAAGGGAGCAGGAGATGTTTGTTACCTCATCCTTGCTGACACATGCAGAGGGCAACATTTCCCTGGAGAGTCAGTCCCTGAGCCAGGCTGCACTCTCGCCTCTAGTGCAGGCTCCTCCTGCCACTTAGCATCACTCCATGCTCTGCTACCCATTCTCAGGCGTGGCTTACTCCCTTTCCCCTCCTATGTAGGGGCACATCTTCCCTGACTCTCTACAGAAACATTCAAGGTCCTCTCAAGTGCCACCTCCTCCATGAAGTCCACTGGGCGAGCTACGCACTCTGATCTGCAGGCCCTTTCCTCAGTATGGGAATGAGTGTCTCTGTCCACTCTCAGTCCACTGTGAGGACAGGATTTTGTTGCAACCCCCCAGGAAGGTACAGCGGGCACACTCCAGCCCCAGAGGTGGCCTTGCATGGGGCCAGCCACAATTTAGCAGCCTGCAAACTCAGTTGAGTTTCCTCTTCAGCACCTCTGCTGACTGAGCTATGGTGTAAAGAGTAGGTCAGATGGTAAAGAGCTTGGACTTGAAGATTCGCAGACCTGAGTTCTTGACCCAGCTCTGCCTCAGTGGTACCCTGTGGCATCACTTCCCTAAGCCCCCATTTCTTCATCTTGCAAAATAGCCCTCTCACAGGAGCACCTAGTGAACGCTGAAGGCATTGTACGCCCAGAACCCAGCACACTGCCCAGCACACAGTAGGTGCTCAGGAAGAGTTTGTGGAATGCATGAATTATGATCTGGAGTTCACGCATTCCTGAGCCAAGTAGTCACATCCCCAGGGCTGTGTCCCGACTCTGCCTGGCTTTGACTCCAGGAGTCAGCTTGCTCAGCCACTGGTCCAGCACAGGCCAGCTCTCTGCACTATCTTGCTTCTTGCAGAAACTTTCTCTTGCTGGACAGAACACACGCTTTCTGTCAGCTTTTATTTCTGTGATGGCTTGCTTATGAGCAAGGCATTCCGTTCTAGGAATTTCTTGTTAAAATATTTCATTTAATTAAGTTTTTACAACCAGCTCTGCTTTGTGTCTGTCAGAAGGTAGGGGCCAGTGCAGCCCTACCCTCAGCTCTCTGGGAGGCCAGGTCACAGAGACTCTGGGGAGAACCAACCCAGGCCTGAAGGTTGCATCCCTGGATCTCCAGGAATTCTCATCTGCCCCAAAAGAGATGGGTCTGTCAGAAGATGCATCCCCACAACAGGTCCACTAGAGACTGAGGTACCATGAAAAATGTTGCCTGTCCCCACTATGGTGGGGTCTATCAGCCTAGGGACTGCTCTGTGTCTGAGCCCGAAACACAGTTCAGAGCAAGCGTGCTGTGCATGATCACAGCCTCTGCTTCGCATCCCCCGAAACTCCACCCAAGACCCACACCTTGGCCCATTCCTTCCCAGAACCCCTCCTCACCCTCTTCCTCTGGCCTGTTCACGCCCTGCTCAGGCCCTCCTTCCTGGGGGCCCTCCCTGTCCCTCCTGCTGTCCTCCAGCCATGCTCCAAGCAGAGATTACACCTCCCTGCCCAACCCCATAGTCTTTCCACCTTCTCATCCCCAACCTTTGCACACTTCTGGGCCACAGCTGGGACACCTGTCTCCTCCACAGGCCAGGCTCCGGCCTTGCTAAGGCGGCCTCGGGGTGCTGAGCTCAGCTGAGCATGTTGCTCCTTTCTCCACAGAGCCCGGTTGCCACCTGTCAGGAATTTGTGGTAATGGACGTGACAGAAAGTGTCCTTTTTCCCCACTTGTACCTGAAAAGGGAACAGACTGTGTGTGCCTAGCAGGCAGAATATCAGGCCACTTGGAACAAGGTAGTGTGAGAGGGCCTGGGTGAGCAGGTGAGAAGGGGGTCTTGTGCAGGGATGTGGCTGCACTCAGTGCCTAGCACGGAGGCTTGGGAAATTTTCTTTGCACAGCAAGCAAACTGCTTCCCTGTGAGTCTCCCAGTCTGGTGGAAACTCCGGGGACCCACCCTAAGGAGGCATAGGAGGTGGGCTCTCATGGCCCATGCAAGGCTGTCCCCTGACCTGTCACAGGGCGGCACTGGAGCCTGAGTGCTGACTTCATGGGCTCCTTCCTCCCAGCAGGTGGTCTCCCGACCCCGCCCTGTACCTGGCCTAAGGGAACCACCGTGGCCCCTGGATAACTCCAGGCTCCTGGTGGCGTTGCTAAGAGGCCGGCTGCCACCTGTCAGGAATTTTTGGTCAGGGATGTGGCAGAATGCGCTGTTTTCCCACACTCGTATTTTAAAAGGTTACAGACCATGTGTGCATAATAGGCAGAACATTAGGTCACTTGTCTCACTTAGAACAATAATCCGTTTTGCTAGGGGTCAGGTTGACACAAAGAATCTGTCCAGACCAGGTCTCTTGATGGGACTTAGCCCTCCCCTCAAACTAATGAAATTTTCAACTCGTGGGTACTTGAGTTAATAAAGTGTGCCACACATCTGCTGGCAGAAGAAAGCCCTGGGGTTCAATTTTGAGATCACTGACATAATGTTTGAGTGGCTTCCTGCCGGCACCCAGCGGGACACCAAATTAAGGAAAGCTGCACAATGAACGTGTGAGAAAAAACATTAGTGTATAAACACAGAGGCCAAGGAACCCCGAGGGGAGCGTGAGCAAGGGGAGGCCGTGGAATTATGGAGGGAGGGTCGGCGGGAGCTGCCGCTGGGATTTCACACCAGTGGCCCACAGGTAGGGAATTATTTTAAAGGAAATTGGCACCGACACGACCTTAGGTCAAAACGATGAAAAAACGAAAACCAGCATATTTTCAATGACTGTTGAATTAAGTGCTAAAGTGTAATGTGAGTGGTTCAGAACGAAACAGAGAGCTGGAGGTGAGACTGTCAGACAGCCCCAGGAAAGGTTCAGTTTCAGGTCTGGAAACCCCTGAGAATCCAGCCCCTTGGGCCTCTCCTCTGCCACTGCTCAGGCTAGGGCGAGGCCAGGCCTGCTCAGGGCCAGGAGGAAGGAGCACAATGCCCACTGAGATGGGAACTCTCCACTGGCTTTTCCAGCTGTTCACACAGAGAAAACCAAACTTACAGTCCTTCAGAGTGTGCAAAGCCTGATGAGCTCTCCTTTCTGGTCACTTGCAGACTCTGAAGAGGAAGGGGAAAGAGGGTGGCCCCGATGATCTATGTCTTCCCTCGGGGAGCAGGTGGGGGCCTTCTTCCTGCCATGGCCTGCCTCCCAGGAAACTCTGCTGTGTTGCTTTGAGGATCAGACACTGAGGTCAGTGTAAACCAAGGCTGGACCAGGAGTGCCCTTCCCCAAAAGCTGAAGAGTGAAGGGTGCTGGTCAGGGCTGAGGCTTCCTCCTGACACATTCCTGCAGCACCACCAAAATAGTCCTGTGTCCCCCAGACACAAATTTAGAGATCTGTGGGAGCTGGTAAAGCCCACACTTAACTCCTCCAGGCATGGCCAACCCTCTGCCCCAGGCAAGCTCTGCTGGGACAGTAAGGTCAGAGTAGGGAGACCCCTGGTCACTTTTCCTTAGTTTTTCTTGCTCCCTCAATACATCATCTCCAGTGCCTATCATGAACCTTGGGGGCACACAGAGGAGCTGGGGGAGGTGAACACACGAGGATAAGCAAATGAGCTCAACACTGCTCTCCGCTCAGCGCCGCACACAGGAAGGGGCTCTGTGGCCAGCCCCAGCTGGCAGGACCCCTGCCCCCTGAGCAGCAGCCAGCCCTTCTGACATCTGGGGAAAAGGGCTCAGCAGATGTGCCTCCAGGGCTTCGGCAGCAGCCAGACCCTTCCCTTTCTTTTCTCAGTGACATGCCACCTCTTCACCCACTTCCTTGCCCCAAAAAAGCTCCCAGAGGCCCCCTCCTCTGGGACCCCCAATCTCCCAACCTGCAGACCTCCCTCCCCTCTAAGCCAACTGTCCTCTTTCCTCCTCTTAGTTTGTCCTGTGCCCTCCCTTGGCTGGGCCTGGGTTTCACAGGTCTTGTCCCTTCCACAGCCCATGACTGGGGTCCCAAGCTCCTGACCGTGGCTTATCATAACCCTGTTGATGAGCTTCAGGGCAGAGTTGGTCCCAACCACACATCTCATGAATGCTATGACCCTGTGCTTCAACGGAAGGCTGTGCTCCCTTCCCGTCCCTTTCTCCGTGAGAACTCAGCAAGTGAGTGAGGAGAGGCAGGGTGAGGCGGGGCCAGTCCCCAGGAGGGACCACGCTGTGATTGATGATGCCTTGGCGTTCTCCAGGGGCTCACCGGGCAACTGAGTGTGGCCGCTCCAGGGCTGTTCACTTTGCCTGGAGAAAATGTCCATGCTCAGTTTCCCAGCATTCAGCCCAAATCTCACCAAGGGAAAGAGGCTTTGTCCTTCTGTCCCGGCCTCTAACTGAGGACATGGAAAGAACAGACTCCAGGCCCAACTGCCTGAGTTGTAATTCCAGCTCTCTTGTGCACTTAGGGATAACCTTGGACAGGTTAGGGAGCTGTTCTGTGCCTCCACTTCTGTATATATAAAACGGGAATAATCATTGCACTACCTCAGAGGGTTCTGGTGAAGATTTAGAAGTTCATTGTGTAAACTCCTTAGAGTAGTATCTGATGCAATGTAAATGCTGTCTAAGTGCTTTTATCTGATCATCCCTGAGTACCAAACACCTCTACGTCTCTCACCATCTCCTAAAGTTGCAATAGGTTTCTGTCATGTTTGGTACCTGATGCTGGGAGGCCTAGGTCTCTGTTGAGTTCCTGCCTCTGCCATCCATGCTTAAGGGCAGCATATATGCAGGCCTCAAAATGTGGGGAGGAGGTTTCTCAGGGGACCAGGACAGCATAGCCTGCCAACGTGGACAAGCCGTGCAGCTGTTCCATCCACCGGGGAAGAAGTCCGGTGATGCCCTCTTTTCTCCTCTCCCACCCTGAAGTCACTAGAAGCCCAGGTCCCTGGAGGGTGTCTGCCACAGCACACATGTGGTGAACGGGAGCAAGTTATCAGTCATCAGCAACAACTTACACATCTATTGAAAGCAATGAAACGCGCATCATCCGGCACTGATGTTCTCTCCAAGTCCCAAAGTCTGCTGTGCAGCCCAGGGCTCAGCAACATGGGGAGGCCATTCCCAGCTGGAGGCTGCCCATGCCTCAGTGGGCCCTCAGGTCACAGCCCCAGGGAGGCCTGAGGTCAGGCCCCCGTCACACCTCTACAGACCCCATCAGTCTCATCTGTACAAAGAAACAATAGGACCAAGTGATCTCTAAAGGCCTTCAGATTCTGGCAGACTTCAGAGGGGAGCCCCTATAGTATCATCACCACCATCACCATCATCATCAGGAGTAATTTAACAGAGCTCAGCTCTAGATCACTTCTTGTAAGGTCACGTTAATGGTGCTGCAACAAACGCATAGTAACATCCTGTGTCTTTATTTTACAGATGGGGAAACTGAGACTCAGAAAGGTTAAGTAGCTTCACTTCTAAAACTTATGAACAGTCAAGTAGGCATAAATTCCAGATCTGTGTGATCTCCAAAACCGTACCTGGAAACATTCACTGTGCCATTTTATAATAAAACTGATGACACCAATAACAGTAACAACTTCCATGTGCCAGGCACACTGTATGGGTATAAGCTCATTTCACCCTTACACCAACTTGTACAAAGGTGAGTATGATCATCCCAATTTTTCAGGGGGATTAAATAACTTGTCTAGAGCCAACAGAGGACTCTAACTTGTCAAATTCAATTGTGTCAGTCCTTTTGTTGAAAATCAAACATTAACCAGAACACATCTTCCTAATCGCTTACCCAGGTTTATTTCTGAGGACAGAAGAACTGATATTCTTCCAAATAGCACGAGGAAGGCCATGCCAGCCATTAAAGTATTGAAATACTTTTGGACCACTTGGTGTATAGGGGCTGCCCCCAAGCTCCCCAGACTCTCACACATACCCCAGTCATTCTGACTTCTCCCATGGGACCCTCTGGCCTCTCAGGACTCCAGCCAATGTTGAGTTACTGACAGTGTTTATTCTGATTGGTCAGTGACTGTGGTAGACTGGGTACTAAACATCCTAAGTAGGGCCCTTGGTAATGGTAACCGAAGCATATAGACACAGGCATGTAGGTGTACACATTATATTGACTCCTGGCCCAACACATGCACACGGAGGACACAGAAATGCAGAAATGCCTACATACAGTCACAGGCTTGTGCACACACACACACAAACACATGCACGTGCAGATACGCATATCTGCATAAATGTATGCATGCATGGACACATACATGAATAGATGCACCCCCACACATGCATACGCCCAGTGTCTTCCAAATTTCAATAGTTTGGTCCTATGACAGGAAGAGCCACTCCATGGACCTGCTCAGGAGACAGAGGGTTCCAAAGAGCTCATCACACAAAAAGCACCGCACTAGAAGTCTAGCAATCAGACTCTAGTTTGTTACCTGACCTTGAGCAAGTCAGAGCTATGGGACTGTATACTCAAAAAGATTTATAGCATGGCTTAACCTCTCCAAGGGTGAAACAGAATCACAGTCCCCACATGCCAAGATCCTCGTGGTGTTTCTGTGAGATGCCAAGGCTTTTCATCCCCATGTTCTCCTCCCTGCCTTTCGTCCTTCCTGGGAAAAAAGCAATAGAAAGTAGGGCTCCAGATGGACAGAGAAGGGCGAGCAGGGGAGCAGGGGACTCCTGCTGCACACTACAGTGGGAAACAGAAACTGAACCAGCACTTCCCTAATCCTCCACTTGGTCTCTTTTGCCCAAAGTGAGGTCCAGACCATGAGGATTCAAGAATGTGCCTCACAGGCATCCCAAGATCCCAGCTCCTTATTAAACATTTCCATACTCATTTGGGCACAATCAGAATTTTGTAATCATCTCCTGAGCATCCATTTATGGGGATAGATCATTTCCAGATGTGATTCAACATACCAAGAAAAAAAACTGCACTCATTGATTAACAAATGATTTCTAGATGGAGAATACATGTGACCAGCAATTTGCAGTGGAAATTCTTGCATCCAATTTTTTTTTTTTTCTTTTTTTTGAGTGGTAGAGAAGCCAGGAGTCTCCCTGGCCTACCTTGTCTCTTTTAAGCAGAGGTTTCTTCCCCAGGCTGAGTCCAAATGCATCTGTTTCCGACCAGATCAAACAGGAGCTGAGAAAGAACATTGGCCTTTACCAGATCTTCCCTCTTTCTTCTACCCTCCTTTTGTTGGTGATTTCTCGCAGCCCCCATGCTTTGAGCTAAGAGTTAGAGCAAATCATACAAAGGGAAAGAATTCTTAGCTGCCAATCCAAAGACTGCTGTCTAGTCTATGCCTTCAACAAACCGCTCATGTGACCTGCAGCAATGTTGACACTAAGAAAGCCTCACCTGTTTCTACTCATTATTCATTTATTTGTTTTTTTGCTTTACAAACATTTTTAAATCACTTACCAGGCACTACTTCCTGGCTAACCTATGCAGTGTGTGCCCCAATCCATGAAAGACATTGCTAATTGAGGATTGCACAAGTTTCCCAGAGATCCTTCACTGGATGTGCTAGACACCCACTAAAAGTCTGCTCCTGTCTCAAGGATTCAAGTCTGGCTGAGGCTTGGTGTCCTTAGCCTGGGCTGGCAATTCAGTGGAGGAGCTACTTCCAGGTGCACCTGCTGCAGAAGACAGCATGAAAGCAAAGCCTTCCTGGGCAGAGTCTCAGGATTTCAGAAAGAGAGGAATAAAGGTTGGCATTTGGGCTCTGATATAAGAACTTAACTGTTCAAAGAGGGATGTGCCCATCCTAGAACAAAAATAAGGAGAACTTGGGAGAACGATCCAGATTTTGTCAAAGGCACTGGAGTTTTAGTTCTGGCTACACTTCAGCAGCAGACTCCTGTCCACGTGGGGATCATTTTGTGGCTTTTCTTGGCTTTTCCAGTCCCTGCAGTTCCCCCAGATGCTCCATATTCCATTAGTTAATTGGTTTGCTCCTTCTACTCTATGCATAGCAGATATCACATAACATTCACATTGTTCTCAACCCTCTTTCAAAGGGTATCAGTTCCTCCGGCGACCATAAGTGATTCTGAGTTCCTGCGTATTTTACTGGGCCACTGGAAAGGCGAATGTGCCTATCAAAAAGGAAAATGTCTGTGTCGTGGGATGCAACTAAGCCACAACTTCATTTTCTCCTCTGGCTGTACTTTTTTTTTTTTTTTTTTTTTTTTTTTTGAGATGGAGTCTTGTTCTGTCGCCCAGCTAGAGCACAGTGGCACAATCTCAGCTCACTGCAAGCTCCACCTCATGGGTTCATGCCATTCTCCTGCCTCAGCCTCCCGAGCAGCTGGGACTACAGATGCCTGCCACCACGCCCAGCTAATTTTTTGTATTTTTAGTAGAAATGGGATTTCTCTGTGTTAGCCAGAATGGTCTCAATCTCCTGACCTTGTGATCCGCCCACCTTGGCCTCCCAAAGTGCTGGGATTACAGGTGTGAGCTGCCACGCCCGGCTGTACTTCTTGAGAAGTAACAAAAATGGGACTAGGGTGTCCTTGTCTCTGATAAACAGGTCACACTCTGTAGCTGGACAAACAAAGTGCTTGGCTGAAAATAAGATGTTTTTTGGCTGGCATCTCCAAAACATGACAGATTCTTCACGTATGTTATTTAAAGCAAGCAGCTAGCTCTCTCTGCCTCCATGCACTGCCTACACTAGACGTTGAGAATCAAGCAGAGTGCAAATGTAGCACCAGCAATGTTGACACTAAGAAAGCTAATGCTTTTTGAGTACATTCTAGGAGCAGTGTTTTGTCTGCATTTTTTCCATTTAATATTTACTGCAACCCTCTGATGTTGGTGTTATTATTCCCGTTTGACAAATGAGAAAACCAAGACCCAATGAGGTTCAGCAAATTGCCCAAAGACACACAGTTAGTAAATGGTGAAGCAGGGATTTGAACGCAACTCTAACTCCAGAAGCTGTGGTCTTAATTGCTCCAGGCTATGTCTGTAGACTCTCCATCCATCCCCTGCCATCCACTTCATGCCCAGTCTTCATGCCCTGGCTTGAGCTCGTCACCATGACAATAAGCATTGATTTGGGCCACAGCAATCCTCAGATGCTCAATCAATCAGAACTGCTTTTTGTTCTTCTCCCAAAAAGTTTTGGGGCTGAGTTCCACAGGTGGAGCTTCTGCCTGGCCAGGGAAGCAGAGGGGCTCCAATCCAGGCCTCTGCCTCAACAGAATTGTCATGGCTTCGACAGAGGGACAGGAATGTTTCTGATCAGCACGGAGCAGACTGAGAGGGGGTGCGTGGCTGGTTACTGCCTCACAGCAGAGCAGGAAATACAATGTGAAGGCTGAAACACAGACAATTGACAGTCTGTCGCTTTCACAGCCAAAAGCTACTTTCTCAACCAGAGCAGAAATTCTATATTGAGCATACCCCTTCGTCACAGCCCAGGAGGATGACTTTCAAACGCAAATACAAGATAATAACATGCAGAGATTTGTCATAAGTTCTCAATTAATGATTCACGTTGACCCTCCAGACAGATCAATTACCACCAACAGGCATTGCTGGCTAGACTTTCCTTACAGCTTCCCCTACATGTCCAGGGCCCTGGGGAGTTGCTTGAGCCAGGAAAGAGTCGGGGCTGGTGTCTGTGCAGGTGCTTCTGGGCTGGATGCCCAAGAACTTCCAGACCAGGGGAAAAGCTGCACCCATTCTGCCCTCCTCATTGTCGTCACCTGAACTGGATGGATTTTTCCAGGAGACAAACAGCTGCTCAATGTGCCTTTGGTTTTCTTCCTGATACCAGTTCATTCCCTAAAATATTTTCTGAGTTAAACTGGATTCATCTGGTATAGCGCAGAGTTCCTCCTGGACAGTGTTAGGAAGGTCATAGGCTCAATCTTCCCTCTGAGTTACCTTGGTCTTCGACACCAATCCAGACCCTAGAGAACAATCCCAGTGACCTGTGACCCTGGGCTCCCATCCTGAAAAGTCACTGGATTCCAAGCCCCTAGGACTCTCCCCCTCCTCCAGGGCCCTGCAGCTCACATGCTCTTCTTTACGGTTATAGAACTTGCCCTGCTCCCCTGTTTCCTTGAACATCTCTCTCTCTGCCTCTTGGACTTCTTCCTTGTTGTTACCCTCTTACCTCTGAATTGACTTTGAAACCAGGCTTTTCCCAATTGTTAGCTGGGCTTCCAGCCACACTTCAGATGACCTCAATAAGTGGAGGTCTTTTGGGGGCTCCCAAAACAAACAGACTCTTTCCATTTCAACAGTCTCTTCTCTTAAGGAACTCGGAACACGTTTCCTGGGGCCAGACTAGAGGAAACCTGGCCTGATTCTTTCCCCACTCATAGTGAGTGATTGTGGTTTAACCTTTTCAAATCTACATCTCTGCATCCCACAGCACCTGTCCCAGGTGTCTGTCCTGGGAACCCTACCCTTATATCCCAGCATCCCTCAGAGGGAAGTGTGCATGCAGCTTCTGCAGCCCCATAAACTTCACTCAATTGAATGAAGCGCCTATTTCAAGAGTTTGTCAAACTCAGTGACTCCCAAACCAACTTTCCCATTATCCCCCAAACACTAACCCCTGAACCTAGTGAACTTCCCAATCTCCGTACTCCCCATCTCATGAGTTTCACACCTTGGAGTCCTCCCGCCATGTCTCAGGTCAGCCAGAACTCCTGGGAATTCCCCTCCCTCATTCAACATGCATTTGCAGTGTCTCTTGCAGTGAAATATCCCCACTGCCCATGACCCTTTCATGTTTCAACACAGCCCCAGCTGTGGGCCTGCATGACTGGGATTGGTAGTGGGAGGGAAGGGATAGCATATGATCAAGGTAAGTCAGTCTAATTGATCTCTCTCCTTTTTCCTACTCACTCCAGAATTTGAACTAAAAGATACAGAAACTACAGCTCAAAAAGTTTAAGGCACTGGCACAGAAAGGTCATGTAGAGTTAGGGTCACACTAGGTTCCAGAGCAAACCCAAATCCTGGAAGAGCTGAAATTCTGAAATTCTAAGACCACAGAAATGAAGTTCCTTGCAGAGGAAGCCCCAGAGAAGGATCCTGACCTGAAAGAAGCAGAGAAGGGTAGCGATGCCATCCCAGAGGGACACAGAGGGACAAAGATGGACAAGTACCACCTGATAGTTTGCCACATTCCAGGAGGCCTGGCAGCACTTTAGCAGTCCTCTGTTCTTACTCTTTATTCCTCTGTTTTGTCTCAGTTCATCTGAGTAATTTTTATTTCTTATCATAAAATAATCCTCAACGGAGCCAAAAGCTTAGTGTGACTATTTAACTTTTTACACGCTCATGACCTGACTCCACAACTAGGATGTACCTCTCATGCCCCACTCATCTCAGCCTCCTCCAACCAGGCCCAGGCCCAGGAACCCACAGAGGCGTTTGCCAGCAGCAGCAGCATTCTCCAAGAAGACTTTTACTTCTTCAAAACTGTTCACTGTCCCAACGATCCTGGAATATTGGCCATGGCCCAGCATCATCCTTGGCTCTCTTCCTGACACTCTTTCTCTTCCCATTTCAATCCTTCCTCTCACCCACAGACACTCCTGGGATGGGAGTTACCAGGAAAAGGAGATAAATATCATACATCCTGAAGGTGGCTAACAAGTGGCTTGCAGAGTTGTTCATTCTTTCATTACAGATCCATTCATCCATCCATCCATCCATCCATCCATCCATCCATCCATCCATCCACACTTCTGCTAATCCACCCATGCATCCATCCATCTATCCAATCTTATATAGATCACCCTTCCTAGACTCACTGGGCTTGGAGATACAAAGTGAAATAACACTGAGTCGCTACCTTGTACTCAAAGAATTCACAATCTGAGCCCACATAACATTCCTCAGGGGCCAGTGTTCTCAAATCTCACCCAAGAGGTATAGCCAGAAACAGAGGAGGGATAAGCTACTGGGGTCTTTCCCAGCGGTCTTCATTCTGACATTGACCCTCCCTAGAGTAGGAGAGGGTTTTCAGGCAGCAAAGAGGAGGGCAGGTGTGGGAGCAGGGCACTCTGCATCTGCTGAGACCATATGACAAGGTGACTCCTTTCCTTGTCCAGGTATAAGGCCAGGAAAAGGGAAACTGCCCTTTGCAACACCCAGTCCTTCACTGGGTCTGTGTGGCTAAGAAGAAGGGCACAGCAGGGGCTGCGTTGTCCTGGGAAAGTCAAGAATATCTGTCGTGGGGCATGTAGTCTGCCAGGCTCTGAAATCTGGGGTTACAGGGTGCAGAGGTGGTATTTATTCATGCATGAAGACCCAAATCCCTAAGTCTCCTCCCACACACCTCCTACTCTTGAAAATAGCCAGCTCCTGGGTGTGTAGTGCCAGAAGCCATGTCTTCCAGCCACTTGACTTTTTGATGAGAAGAAAGCTCTCCTTGAGGCTAACTCTCCAGGCATCAGTCAGAGTTCAGGCCCTCATTTGGTAGAGACCTCACTGGAAGCTGATTAGACTCATGTCCTCTTAATGCCCCAGGGAGGCCAGACCCAGGTCCTTCCAGCTGCCCTTCAGGCACTTACAAAAACAGGGTTCTGTTGTAACTTCTTTATTTGCCTGGCTTCTTTCTATGTAAATTCCTTCCCATTTTCAAAGCTGGCTGTCAAATTATGTTGTTCCAGGACCTTGGCGGTGGGGAAGCCAGTACTGCCTCAGTCTCCCTCCCCTGGTTTTACTCTTTGGGGCTGGATAGTTTCCTATTGTCCTGTCCATTTCCATTCTAGAATGTTTAGCAGCATCCCCAGCCTCTGAGGCTGGCAGCATCTCTTTGCCAATAGTGAAAACTAGAAATGTCTCTAGGCATTGCCAAATGTTTCCTGGGGAACAAAATCCCTTGATTGAGAACTACTGCTCAGAGGGACACAATCTCGCCATCTCCCTGGGCAGGACTCCGTCTCTATGAGCTGAACAGCTTTGTTTCCAACAGGAAATAGGAAGTCAGCCAGGTGCCTCCTCTGAATAGTCTCTAGAGGGCCTGCCACTAGTAACTTACCCAGATCCAAAAGCTGAGAAGTCACACATAGGCCTGCAATCACCATGGTCTTCTTGGGAGCAGAACTCACTCTACTTGACCCTCTCCTCAATATCCTAACATCCTAGATTTTCCAAGAAAGCTGAAATTTAAACACCCTGTCCTATTGGCCCCATCAATGGACATGTGTCACTCCATTTTTGATCCAGGAAACGTGGGTTCAGTACTCGTGACTCCCCACCCAACAAGAAGCTGCTGCATTCAAGGGTTGATAGTGCTGGTCAGCCTCTATTTGCAAGGTGGGCCCTATACCTTCCTAACCCATATCCCCTTCCCAGGGGGACAAGCTCATTCTATGTGGTACCCCAGGGAGTTTCTAGACCAAGCTCTGCTGCTTCTGTTTCTGCAGGAGAATGAGGGGGAGAGGAAGGATGCAGACCTGTAGATGCTATGTCCTTCATGTTCATTAGCCTTCCATGATGGGGCAAGTCACAGAGGGAGGACTATAGAGTCCACAGTGGTGATGATCCTGATGTGACGGTGGGGATGGTGCCACAGGCGGTGGTGGCAGTAGGAATAATGGGTATACAGATGATAGCGGGAGGTAAGCATTCTATAGATGACCCCCCCCAACTTAAATGCATAAGGAAGAAGTCCTTTAGAGCAGAAATGCAGCAAAGAAGCCCTTTAGAGCAGCTTTTTTAACTTGCTGGTTGTTGCTGGCATTATCTGATTCCCAGGCACTTCCTGGATTAAATAAAGCTTGAAATGAGGCGTCTTCATTCAGAGCAGGCCCTCGGGAGGAAATGTGAACTCTGAAATGCATTTTTGGAGGAAATGTTAAAGCCTCTTTTAATAACCCAGTTGAAAGAGAAAAATGAAAGTTACAGGCTGCTCCATATTTTATGATAAACTGATGCTAACATGAGTTTGGCTGACAGAGGTGGCATTAGAAGTGGGACTCTCCGAGGAGGGCTGGAGATTCATTTCCCAGGTCTTCATAACAGCCTCGTACTTTGGAAGTGTGGCTGCTCACTTGGGGAGACGCACTCTGCAGCCTCCAGAGCTTGTCCCACTGCTGCCCTAAACATCTGACAGCATGCTGGCCAAGTCACGTGGTTGGATGATGACAGTGTCCCAACATAGGAACGTTTTTACCATTTTTCATTCTTGTTTCCAAACATTTGTCTTTGCTTATAAAGTGAGGGGTATCTGTGAGTGGTGGAGGTGAAGCAGCAAAGATGGAAACCATTTATGAAAGAGGCCTGTTTCTACCTTGCTTTGATTCCAAAATCTTTTTGTTCAATATCAAGAACATTTGGTGGGAATGTTTTAAAGGGTGCTATTTTATAAATTGGTGATGGTCTTTTGTCAGTTCAGATGAGAACATTGTTCAATTGTATGCCTTTGATGAAAACATGGGAAATGAAATTACACCTGTTCCGATCTCTGTACTTCAGCAGTCACGAGCCAAGAGCAAGCTTGGGAAAGTTATCTGAGCAGCTCTGGATCACCTAGCTCTGCTGACCTGGCCTCAGCTTCTCAACACCTTCACTTGCCTTCATCTACAGCAGGGCAATACCCAACCCCCATACCCGTCAGTTCTGAGAACGGCTGCTTCCCAGCTCCTTGTTTGTGATCTCACTGCTTCTGTTGAGCCCTGGTGGTCCATCAAACCCAGCTATCTGACTCCTTCTTTCCTGTCTACATGCTTTCTTCTCTTCATCAACCCATGACTCCCATATGCCACATTTTCACACTACACTGTAATTATCTGTTCATGTGTTGGTCTCCTGTACCAGACTTTATGTCGGGAGAGCAGAGGCCATGGCTTCAACATTGCAGTTGCCAGAGCCTGGCATGCACAAATGTCAAATGAATATGTCTTAATTTGTTCAGTTAATGTGTTTTAATCAAGATTGCCAGGAAAAAACAACAACAACAACACTCAAACTGGCCCTAAGTCAAAAGGGAGATGATTTGGACAGTAACAGAGTATCTCATTGCATCAAAGAGCAGAAGCATAGCTTGGCCACCAAGACACCCAGCTGAAAACGGGAACGCCCATGGAAACAGAGACCCCAGTTCTTTTCTGCTGTTTTCCCGGCTCCTTTGCTGTGGTCTCCTGCCTCTGCTTCGCCCTGCATATCTAAGAAGGCTGTGCCACAGGGTGACTAGGCCCTAGGCACTCACTAGGATGCTCCGTCCTGGAATTGCAGGTTCCTAGTGCATTAAACTCGCTATCAGATCCCCAAATGTGAAGCAGGGATGTGCCTCTCAAAGCCAATGTTTTTCCAATGGAGGAGGTGGCTCTACCACTGCCAGGAGATTAGGGAGGGGCAGAGCAATAAGATCAAATAGAAAGATGAAGGAGAAAGAGACAACTAGTTTTTATTTGTGCCTGGCCCTGGAAAACACATCTCTTTATTGACACTCATTTCAGCCTTGACCTTCCTAAAAGGGCCTTTTCAATTCTCATTTCTTTGCAAGAAAACAGAAGTCCAGAGTTAGGGAGAGGACTCCCACCACTGTTCAGTGGCCAAGCAGAACTACCTCCACCTTCCTACTCTAGTGAGGGGTTGCAGAGTAAGCCACCATTAGTGACCACACACTGTGCCCCTGCACCCAGGACAATTGCATCTTAACCCTGGAAATTGTAAACTTGAGATGTGACATTTCCATAGTGGAATGTCAGACCTCACTGGTTGGTTTGATGGAAAGATGGTTTGGGAGTAGAGAGAGGAGATTTATAAAGGACCCAGGGCAGTTTCTAGTGCAGTCTCCACAAATGGAAAGTACATGTAAGTGTCCATGGCCCAAGGGGACACAGATACACAAAATTCAATGACATTAGGCCAGTTCTTCATTTGGTTTAGAACAGTGGTTCCCACCCTATGAGCTCTGGATCTTTATCATACCTCAGAGCTATTATGAATACTAAGGGCCCACGAGCCTATTTGCACATTAATCTGTGCCTGTAGCCTTAATAGATCTTATTTCATGTAAATGCTAACTACTACTATTAATGCATACTGATGATGCTATGATTAAAAGATACAAATTTATTTCAAAACTTCCTCAAATGTATAGGAACTTTTAGTTATTAAGTAATCTTTCAAACTCCAGGAGTATGGTTCTAGAGTTCATGTAGAAATCCATGAACTATTCCGAGGGTCTTGGAAATTTTTGACATTACAAATGAATTCTTATAATCTCTCAAATATTGGGGTTCTTCTCAGTTTTCCTTTCGTGAATGATTTGATGGACTTCAAAAGGCTGGAAGTAAATCCTTAAAGCTAACAAAAGCACAGAGGACACCTGTGATCAATTGCAAAAAATTGCCACAATTCTTTGCAGCCTCTCCCATCGAGAAGTATTTCTTGACTTCATGGTTTGATTTAGATAATAAAATGCAGAGAGTGTGACGTCATCCAAGTCCCAAGCCTGGGCCTCAAGAGTCTTTGCATGTTTCCACTTGCTCTCCTGGGATTCCACCACCACTGTCATTTAATAAAGTCTAGATTGGCCAGATGGAGGATGAGAGACCACATGGAACAGAGTTGAGCCATCCCACAGAGCCATTTTAGACAACCAGTTCAGGCTCTGATGGCAGATGCACAGGAGCACCCAACCAGAATCCACCGAGTAGAGCTCTGCGCAGATGATCCCAGCCCAAATAGCTGATCTGCAGAATCATGAGGTAAACAAATAGTTGTTGTTTTGAGTCACATTTAAAATTTAAATTTTGAGAGCCTCTGGCACAACTTAGCCTGTACTTCTCCCCTGGGTATTTGTGACCACTCCTCACTGTATACATATCTTGCTGCTACCATGGAAAACTACTCAAGCAGGATCGTTGTCAATCACAAAATGCCACAGATATCCAACCACACCAACAAAAGCTCTGCAATGCCTGGAGAGCAGCTTGTAGGGCATAGGGCTGTCGCAGCCAGGAACACTATATTCTTTTCTTTTCTTTTTTTCTTTTCTTTTTTGTGTGTGAGACAGAGTCTTACTCTGTAGCCCAGGCTGGAGTACAGTGATGCCATTTCAGCTCACTCCAACCTCCACCTCCCAAGTTCCAGGGATTCTCGTGCCTCAGCCTCCCAAGTAACTGGGATTACAGGCATGCACCACCACACCTAGCTAATTTTTGTATTTTTAGTGGAGATGTGGTTTTGCCGTGTTGGCCAGGCTGGTCTTGAACTCCCGATCTCAGGTGATCCACCTGCCTCGGCCTCCAAAATGCTGGGATTAAAGGCGTGAGCCACTGCGCCCAGCCAGAAACTGTATTCTTAAGGTTGGCTCACACTAACCCCTTAGGACAGAGCCTTCTCTTGCCAAGAAAGGATCCCCTGGATTTTAGAATGAAGTTATGTGATTTACTGCACTTAATGTTGGATGTCTCCTGCCTGTTCACTGTCTAATGGGATCAAAGCTGCATTCAAGCTAGCCAGACCAGAGACTCTGCTTCAGAAAAGTCAGTGTCAATCTCCTCCTCCCTCCAGTCCCATACATTTCACCTGGACTTTCCTGTGAATGTGAGATTTTTTTTTTTAATTCTCTCATCCCTCTTTCTGGGATTTCCCTTGTGACCCATTCTAAGGTTGAGATTATACCAGCCATTCCCGGGAACATACCTCAGATCTTCCCTCCATAGAAGACCTCAACTCCATAGAAGTTAAAGTCCCTAATGGAATTCTGAGCAAAGTAGCTGGGGTCACTGGACCATAGCAGGGGTGTTGGGTCCCCAGAGAGAGCTGAAGTCAACACAATACACGTAAATTCTCTAATCAATTCAGGTCAGTGTTAGTTAGAAATCTGTGTCCCCTGCAGATTGTTCGCAGGCCAGATCCTCTCTACAGTCAGCTGTTGTGGGGCTAAGAACCAGAACACAGCCTTCCTGGGGAAAGGCCACTGCAGTTCTCAGCCTCAGGCCTGGGTTTTACTCTAGCATCTTCTTGCCTAGATGCTTCGAATGCTTTCTTTTCTCCCACAGGGTCACCAGCCACCCAGCAAATCCTTGACTCAAAAATCCACAACATTTAGGAAAAGTCCGTTGAAGAAGAAAATAAGAATTTAGATTAAGCTTGCTTTAATTCAAGACCCAAAAAGGGTTCTAGGGGAATCCAACCTCCCTCCATGGGCCCCCTGCTTACTTCCTCCCACCCTGTCCATCCCCAGCAGGGCCCAGTCCCCTCCTGACACAGGCATGGAGTGCCTTTTTGGAACTTTTCAATTTTCCCCCACCAAGGAAACCTGGCAAGCTAGCTCTCACCACTGTTCTCAGGACACAGAGCCTGGCAGTGAGACATAACCATTCCTGCCCAGCCCTTTGACCGCCCTGGTCAACAACTTCCAAATATTTGGATCGAGAGATATTTTAGTTATTCTCACAATAACATAGGCAGCCTACTCCCGGGAAGGAATGAGAGTTCACAGCCAAAAGGAAACTGTCCCTTGTGCTGTTGGAAATTTTACCACATGAGTCAGTTCAGCATTACATGGGCCTCCCAGTGGTCCTCCTAGTCTTCACAGATCTTTTCAGAATAGCTCTGTGCCCAGGCCTGTGCTGAATGCTGCCAGGCACAAGAGAAGAGAGTTATCTTCATCTTCCTTATCACATTGCCATCATCACCCCCACAAACCCTCACATAGCAATCACTACATGCCAGGCAGAATTAAATATTAACTCATTTAAGCTCATAGCATCTTTATGAGGCAGACATCATTCATATTGCCATTTCAAAGATGAGTAAGTTGAGGCATGAAAAAGATTCAGTAACTGGCTCAGGGTGACCAGCTGCCAACTGGTAGAACTGGGGTTCAACTCTAGGCATTCATTTCTCTGCATCTCAAGAAAACCTTGATAAGTTAGTCTTAGATTCATGAGCAGCTGTGAGCCAATAGGACCTGGGGTGGGAGATGCTGAGGGACAATCCACATCAGAAAAAACAGTTACTAAATAAGTGGCAAACAGAAAGTGTTAAATAAATAAACAACAGTGTGCACACTTAAGACTCGGGTTGGTCTTTTGAGAAACAACACAGTGATTAGCATCCTAATTGTAGCTTTGTACAAAAAAAAAAAAAATTGTCATTTTATTTAGTGATTAATGTTTACCAGAACCTTAGCTAAAGATTTATACACAAAATAGCACTTAATCCATATATAACCCTCACGACAACAGCACAAATTGGTTCTAACTTGAATAAAGTCTGGTTTTCTTAGGCCTCTCATAAGAGGCCTCAGAAAAGAAACCTTGGTCTGGCTGCCAGAATGATAGGAGAACAGTATTAATCAGCACTGCAGTCCCTCGAGGAAATACCTAAGTGGTGTCACCATCCTAACACGCAGAAAATCTTTTGGAAATCATCTTCTTCTATTTCCCTCTATTATCATGTCTCACATCTTGGCAGATGCCCCCAAATCCTCTCTCTTGCCTCATCCCGAGTGGCAAGAAGAGTGCCCCCAACTGAGCCTGTCTTGGCTCCTTCTCCCATCCACCTTCCCCCTGTGGCTTTGTCCTTGTTCTTCAACCGTTTGTAATAGAAACCCTGTGAGCCTCCGTGTTTTACCCTCACACACACTTCCCGGTCTGGATAATAAAGACCCCAGAACAATCAGCAAAACACAAATGCTTCTCAGCCAGGAAGGGCAGGACACGGGAGGCATCTGATGGTGGTATGTAGTACGCTTTTGATAGTTCTGGGACCACTGTAAATAAATTCTCAATGATAATTTTCAGATCAGGAAATTGAGGCTTAGAAAAATTCATTAGCTCTTCTAAAACAAACAAAAAAATGGATTTAACCTAGGTTGTTTGCAAATAAATTATAAAAAGCTACAGATAACTTTGGCCTGTCCCCATGATATTAGTTCACATGACCAACACTAGATTTGTGAAATGAGCTCCTCCCACTGCCCTTCCCTGGGGGATCCACAAAATGACTTTTCCCATCTTCAATCTTTGGCCTCTGAGGTGTATTCGTAGACACAGATATACACCTGAGGCACACTTACAGGCCCGTACACACACACTCACTGTGATACACACTAATGCACAAAAAGCACACTCACTCAGCCTCGCCTAGTTGCGTGGGTGAAACCTCAGGATGCTTCTACACTGGCAAAGAACAGCCTGTTCATTGAAATGGCTCCTGAGAATCCAGCACTTCTGCATTTGGTCTTCTCAGCTAACTTGCAGGAAAATAAATCCTGTTCACCAGTACAGAGATAACCTTAGGTAATGTTTGTGCCACAGGGAAGTGGGCAGCTGACTATCTTTCAGCCACCGGGGCCAGTGCAAACAGGCCACACAGCTAAGGCAGGTCCTGTCACCCACTGGGAGAAGAGAAGGGAGAGTGGGGTTTGCCTCTTGGAGAAAGCGACGTTTTCTTTACATTTCATAATAAATGAATACTTTGTATGTTTCCACTTGTAACAGAGCACTATTTTGAAAAATAACAATTTAAAACTATTTTTATTCTTTTGCATTTTCCTGTACATGACCTATTTCTTAGCCAGCTAAGACACATATTTGTTGGGTGGGATGGGGTCAGGGTGCCTAGCATTGCTAGAACAGGAATGCATAGAGGGTTAATATTCAGCTCATATTACTGAAATAAGATTTCACAGTAAATCAATTGGCCTGAAAGCAAGGCATTGACAAGAGAGAAAGGATGTGCTAAATCACTTTAGCTTCTATTCACATACTAACAATCAATCAGTCAAGCAGCCAGCAATATGTATTAAGACCCTTCTCTGTACTATTCCAAAAGAAGAATCCTATTCTGAAAAAACTTAAGGAAGAAAGACAAACCACAAACAATCAAAAGTAAGATAATCTTAGCTGTTGACAAAAGGAATGAGGAAGATAAAATTGAGTCAGTGGTGGGTGTGTGTGTTTCAGAGAAATGGGCAGAAGAGGCTGATAATATAGGAAGATCGGAAAGACTCGCTGAGAAGGCAGTGTTTGACCTGGGACCAGAGTAATAAGACGGAAACCAGGCAAAGGCCTGGAGGACAGTGTTCCAGGCAGAAGTAGCAGCAAGTGCAAAGGCCTGAAGACAGGAAGAAGTTTAGGCAATTAGAGAAGAGAAGAAGGATCAGTGCTGCCGGAATATTGTAAATGAGCAGAATAGAGAAGTAGAAAAATAGAAGTTGATGGGGGTGGGTCCTGTAAGGCCTTGTAACAAGCAAATAATTTCAATTGTATTCATATTGCAATAGAAAACTTGATTCCTTCAAGCATTGGAGTGACACAACCTAATTTACACTTCAGAAGACCAGGAGTTTGAGACCAGTCTGCACAATACAGTAAGACCCCATTTCAACAGAAACATTAAAATAAAAATTAGCTGGGCATGGTGGTGCATGCCTGTAGTCCCAGCTACTTGGGAGGCTGAGGTGGGAAGATCACTTGAGACCAGGAGTTCAAGGCTCCAATGAGCTATGATCTGATCACCCCACTGCATTCCGGCCTGGGTGACACAGCGACACCCCATCTTAAAAAAAAAAAAAATGGAAAGAAAAATCACCCTGGCTGATTTTCCCTGTGTTGGGAAAATAAGTTCCATGGCAGTTGCTCGGTACTATTGACATTTTGGGCCAGTTAATTCTTTGTTGTGATGGGCTGTCCCTGTCCTGTCCATAGTAGAATTTTTAGCAGCATCCCTGGCTTCTATCCATTAGATGCCAATTGCCTTTCTCCCCCTTTTGTTCAGTAGTGATAGCCGAAGATGTTTCCAGACATTGCCAAATGGTTCCTGGGGGCAAAATGGCTCCTGGATGAGAACCTCTGCTCTGTGGGGACAAAAGAAGAAGTAGGAATCCCAGTTAAAAGGCCGTAGCTGTGGTCCAAGTGACAGAGGTGGTAGCTTGGAATACGATGCTAACTGTGAGCATGGTGAGAAGGGTTCTGGATTCACAATATGTTTTGAAGTTACAGCCAATGGGATGTGCTGATGAACTGGACATGAGATGTGAAAGAAAGAGAGGAGTTAAGGATGATTCTTCCATTTTTGGCCTGAGCAACTAAGTAGATGACAATGCCATTCACCAAGGTTGAAAAATGCCTGGAGCAGAGGGAGGCTATGAACTTGCAGGGACAGCAAAGCAAAGCAGTCTCATTTGGTGATGTTGAGGTTGAAATTCCTATTAGACATCAAGTGGAAAGATTGAGAAAGCAATTGGATGTTCAAATCTGGATTTCTGAGTAGAGACTTAGGCAGGGGATAAGTATAAATGTAAAAGAGTGATCCACACATCCATTGACAAAACAGATCATGCAACTTTTTTGGTAATATAAATAGGCTGTGAGACTTGCTGCTCAATTTAGGGGGAGAATTTCTGTGGAGGAAAATAAATGCCAGAAATCCATCCCTCTTGTCCGGAAGGACTACGGACAGAAGGAGGAGTATGCAGAAAAATCCGGGGCTGAGATGGGCAGGTTCTAATATGTTGGAAATTTGGAAAGAAAAGCCAAAAAGAAGAGGCTTTTGCCTTATTTCCCATTGTAAATTCTGGGTTAAGTTCCTTGCAGTCTACTGGTGCACCAACATGGTGGCAACTGTACCAAAGTTAATCTAATTGTGCTGTGTGCTAGCACTGAGGGAAGCTCAGAAATGTTGGTTATCTTCTCTGAGCCTCCATGTTTCCTTGTGGCATGTCTAGGACCAAGACATTCTCATAGGCCCCTCCAAGGGAGATTGGAGCCAGAGAGTTGGGAGCCAGAGAGTCTGTGTGGGCTACATGGCAAGTGGCACAGTGGCCCAGCAGCAGTAACCACAGAGGTGGACCTCTTAGGTTGGAGCTGGATGAGGAAGGCAGCAGACCCTGAGTCAGACAGGGAGGACAACCAGGAAAAGAGAGGTAAAAATTACAAGCTTTGCCAACTGCTGGCCTCAGCCACCAAAGCCAGCAAGGCAAGCAGTGACCAGGCTAAGGGACACTGCCTTGGAAACTGAAGCTCACCAATGCCTCATGTTCCTCCCTCCTCACACACCCAAATGCCATGTGGGGTAAGATAAAGGGCAAGGGAGGAGGGCTGAAGGACAGGGCATTTACCTAAAGAAACTCTTCAAATAAAGGAATCGATTTGGAATTATTGAATTGAACCAAACTTTGGTTTTGTTTTGCCACATTACCCAGTGAGTAGGAGTTCATGTGGAATATCAGATCAGTTTTAGGAAAATAAAGAAAGAACCATGCCTTTTGTCAGTGTGGTTAGCATGGATAAACTTATTGTTGCATGACATATTAGTCAAATGTCCAATCCAGTGCTGTTTAGCAAACAATTTTTTTTTTTTTTTTTTTTTTTTGAGACACAGTCTCACTCTGACACCCAGGCTGGAGTGCAGTGGCACCATCTCGGCTCACTGCAACCTCTGCCTCCCAGGTTCAAGCGACTCTCATGTCTCACCCTCCCAAATAGCTGGGACTACAGGCACAAGCCACCACACCTGGCTAAATTTTGTATTTTTAGTAGAGATGGGTTTTCACCATGTTGGCCAGACTGGTCTCAAACTCCTGACCTCAGGTGATCCACCCACCTCGGCCTCCCAAAGTGCTTGGATTACAGACGTGAGGCACTGCGCATGGCCAATGAACAATTTTTGAGTGCCGCCTGTGGCAGCTCCTGTGTTCGCTGAGGAATTAATGGGCTTCCCATCATTTAGCAGAGGTCCCATCATTCAGAAGCATGCAAGACACCCACCTTCGTGGTAGAGTGTTGTTCAGGACAGTCCAGGGAGGAGTGCCAGGCTGTGGGGCACGCCTGTGGCTGAGTGTCCCTGTACCCCAAAGCTCTCTGAAAGGGGCAATGCACATGAAGAGCTTCACGTTCCCAAGGTATGAGGTTCAAGTAGAAAAAATTGTCACCATGAGCTGTATCACTTTTTAAATAAGAAAAACAAATACACAAAATGATAGAGCCACAGATTCCAAGAGTGATGAAACTGGAAGAGATTTTGGCACTTTCTGCTCTTGTCTTTTATTTAACTGGCGGGGGCACTGAAGCACAGCAAAGAAACGAGACGCCTTCTTGTTCACACAGCAAATCACAGGTGGAGCTGGGACTTGAAACAGTGCAGCGCTCCTCAGCAATGGGCAGAAATAAGTCAATTTGAAGGAGATACTGAAAAACTAACTGAAGCACACAGATGTTAAGGAGATACACTTTAAACAGAACCACCTCTTTGTGGTTCTCTGGGGCTGGGACTAGGTTGAAGACAGATGGTGGAGGAAGATGTGATCAGAGGGGCTGAGCACCCCGCTGCCACTCAGAATTATGGGACCATCCACAGAGGCGTTCTGCCCCCATAGTGGCAGAAGCGCCTTCTGCGCCCTCATGGCTCTTTCCCCAGCAGCATCAGCCTGGCTGGATTCGCTGGAGGAGGGCAGGGTATAAATGGAACGAATACTTCCATTATGCTAGCTCCCTTAAGCTGCATCCTACAAAATATGTACCACCTAATTATTTTGATGTATGACTTTCTGTTCCTATTCTGCTGAGACACCTTCTCTGTTCGTATTATGGCACCAACTTGCAATCACATGGCAATAGCTACAATCTTGCAAAGAATCAGAAAACCAGAGCGCTGGTTCCTTCCCTGACTCTAACACTAACTTGCTCTAGAACCTTTGCAGTGTTCTTTAACCTATCTGGATCTTTCTTTGTAGGCAATGAAGGTATTAAACCTCACACTCTCCACTAGGCTTCCAGCTCTGCAAACCTAGGCTTTGATGAATGATGCAAGAGCTGGCATCCCACCTATCCTGTCTTAACTGTAGAGACAGCAGACGGGATAACAAAACCAGCTGCCCCCACCCTTGAACTTAATTCGTTGGCCTTCAGGAAGTCTTGGCTCGGTTTCTCTCCTCAGTGTCATTCATAGCCCTTCAGTGTTGGCCTTGGGGGCTGGGAGCGGTAAGGAGTGGTAAGCCAGGAAGACTTGAGAACATTTTCCCTGGAGGTCAGGAAGACACATCAAAAAGGACGTTGTTTTCCTTCTTCTCTTTTCTCTGTGCTTCCTTAAAACTGAAGTGAATGACATCACAACAACACAAAGTTGCCAAGACATACTCTACAAAAATGTCCTCACATGGTTACATTTTCTGCAAATTACAGCGTTTGGAGTATAAATCGGAGTAATTGTTTAAATCAGAGTGACTGTTGAAACAGATTTCCAGTGATCAAATCAAAAATGCAATCATTCTTGCGGTTCCTCCGGTGCTTGGAGCCCCACGTACTTCTGAAACTGTCGGTTGTCAGTTACACGGAGTGTTTACATTAACATACTCTCTGAACAGAGAAAATATATATTTTAAGAAGAAAATGTGAATCCAGGGTTACAAGAATGTTTCTGAAACAGCTAAGTCATCTTGTTTCAAGTAAAACCAGATGTTTGCATCAAGAGAAGGCCAATCATTTCTTTTAATTATGCTCAATGGCCAGGCCACCAAGAATACCCACATGTGTACGTATCAGCCGGTGGAAATCAAAGGCTTTGTGACAGAGAAAGCAATCAGCAACTTCCAGACCACCAAATGGCATCCCAGCACCAGCTCTGGGCACGGTTTGAGCTCCTTCTCTAGGAGAGCACTTGGTGAGATCAGACCTCCACTTGCTTCCCCCAGAGCCAACACCTCATGTCCCATCTCTGTCCCTAAGGAGTCCAGCACAAGGCTGGGGTGAATTCCCTGGGTCAAGATTCAAGATTCAGGATGAGGGTCCACAGAAAAGGAACCTGGACAGTTAAGCTGTCTTCTTAAATGCCCTCCCAGGCCACTTCTGTTTCAGGAAAACCTCAGAAATGTCTATGCTGAAAGAGATGCAGCGGGGGCTCATGCTCTAGCCTGCATGCCCAGATGGTAGAGGAGGCTGAGTTCACGGGAAACTTACCTGTTAGCTTGGCCTACACTCTGAAGCACTGTGGGGGTTTGATGGCACTGGTGGGAAGTCACGCTCTGGCAGGTGGGCAGAGGGGAAGGCTTTGGGGATATCCACTTCCCTCTGAGGGCTGCTGGGCTCAAGTCTGGGAAAAAGCCCACTTTCCAGTGTGGAGGCTCCAAGCACAGTCATCATTGCCTGCTGGGGTCTTGACACTAGAAAGACTCTGTTGTCAAAACGTTCCCTATGAAAAGAAGGGAGTGGCCATGTCCCCAAGGCTTCCTCCCTGTGCAACCACAGTGCCTGAGCCTTTCCGAGGTGGTAGTTTTGAATACTTGTCCCAAAAGTCACTGCAGAATCATACTGCAGAGTTGCTCCTAATAGTACTGCAAAAACTTAATGCGCTCTTTCAGTCTGTTCCCCGAACCACATTGTTTAAGCACCAGCTTCACAGTTTTTACTATCTACTATTATTGGTTTTAAGTTAAAATGCCTTCTTTTCTTGTCTTTTCTTTTCTGTTTTGATTATTTTTACTTAGTTTATTTAGTCTTTCCCTAAGCAAAATTATTCATGAAATCACAGGTAAGGTGTGTTAATTGTATATATTTGCCATATGTGTTAATACATAACCATTAAAATAAAAATATTTATCTATGTTTCAGCTAAAATCATTTCACAAACCAGTACTTGTCCATGATTTTGGGAAATGCCGCTCAAAGTTATTTTGTAGAATTCTAGTATTTCTTTCAAACCTGTAATCAGATTCCTTTCAATGACACAGCAACAAACGATTTTCAAGGCAGTAACACTGATCCATGGCTCTGTGAGCACTGGAGCCAGCTCTCAACATATTGATTGGCATTGGGGAGGAAGTAAGCCCCTGCTTTGTTCTGCCTCACTGTAGACAGTGGTCATTTCCTATCAAGAGAATAAGGGAGGTACATCTTCTCCAGGATGCATTGTGAGGGTTGTGGACAAGTACTCAAAGATGCACGTAATGTTTTCTCCCCGTCTTCATTTGCGCCTCCAAACTTCCATGATTATTTCTGTTTTTCTCAAAATGGTTCCAGCACAGCAAGTTTTCAAGGAAAGCGAATGCTGTATCATTATTAAACTAAGAACTCCGCTTTGAACTCAGCCCAGAAGTCAGACCCATGTCTATGGAGCAGGCATTTGCTAATCACTTCTTGGCTGCGGTTGACTGGTAATGTCCTCAAAAGCAAACCATCATGGGGATTCTTGAAGTCAGAAGGGAAGCGAGTTGTTTAAAAATAAAACACTCCCTGCTTCAGGCCCCCAACTCTAAAAGATAGCAGCTTAACAGTCTAAATGATTGTTTTGAAATGTGCTTTGACTCCAGTTTTGCTAAATGTTTACTTGGGTCTTTCAACCGATCAAATATCCTGACTTGATTCCCGGCCAACCAATCCTACCACGTAACAGTGGAGTTCCCTTGCCCAATCTGCTTCATGCATGGTGCACTGTACATTGTTACTTCATAGCTCAGAAACTTCATCTGAAGTGCCATTTCTGAGACTCCACTCGTTCATTCATCCATTCAACCTTTTAACACACAATTATTAAGCACCTATTAAACGCAAGGGTCCAAGATATTTGCTATGGGGGATTTGAAGATGCATTGACCATGAATATGAACCTCTAACCTTGGAGAGACTTCAGGTTCATACTTCTGCGGACAATTGACCTTTATCAATCCCAGGATAATGCTAGGGGACATTCAGTCCCCCTTCGATTTACTAGAAATAAATCTTAGAACAATGCAGCAGGCTGTTTAAGTAAGATTTTTTTTTTTTTTTTTTTTTTTGAAAATCGCTTATCTTACCTCTTGCAAAAGGTTGAGTCAACTACTGAAGGGAATTTAACTAGAGTCTTAACTGGAAGTGTAAAGAGGTGCTGATACCATCAAAAAAGGAAGGGGCTGAGGGAAGTGACAAGATAAGCTCTTCTTTCTAAACATCCGGTCCCACTCTCTCAACAGCTTCATAAAACACTGTTCAGAGCTGGCAGATGCATCCAGAGTAGCTGGCATACAGCTACATATCCTGAAGCAGGTGAACCTCATCAAACTTTGGCTACAAAGTAGTTCCCTATTAGCTATGACCTTTCATTTACATTCTCTCATGAGAGTATCTCCAGGCAAGGCATTTGAACAGCAGGGGCCTTTGCAGAAAACTCACATCACACATGTGGGATGCTACTCCACCTGGGGTAAGGCTTACCTTCTGAGAACAAGAAGATGGGAAAATCTGAACAGCGACAAGCCAATCAACAAACCCAAGCTGGATGGCGTGGCTGCAGTGAAGTATCGAGCTCACCACCAGAGGGCAGCAGTACACACAGACACACTGTAACCTCCACACTGGAAGAGAAAACAGGTGGAAGAGGGATTAGCAATGTGCCCAAGGCTCACAGTGAGTACACACAGATGGAAGCTCAGAGCCCTGGCCTCTTACTCCCAGCCAGTCCTCCTCCACTTGCCCCCAAGGTCTCAGGAAGAGGTCATTGTGGATGGTTAGGCATCTTTATTTTACAACTGAAGTTGCCTGGTCAGACCTTAGCATCTCCCCCCAGGGAGCATGGGAGCCCTCAGCAATTCTGAGATGCTGGATGCTCTAACTTTTTTTACCTTGACCCATGGTAAGAAATACATTTAACATTGCAAGCCACTTTTAGTATACTATCTATCATGTGCAAAACTGCAGCACATTTTTACAAAGCATTTGTACCCTTATTTCTAAATTTTTAGAATTTTTACCCTTATTTCTAAATTCTTTCTTCATGTGTGTGTGTGTGTGTGTGTGTGCTAGACAGGTCTTCATCCACTACTCATATCATACTCTACTAATTGGCCACCAGTGCTGATTCAAAGGGTGGCATGGAGAGTGGTTCCTCAAAGAAAGTAGGCTGCCCCAGCCCACTGCTCTTTTATCCCTGGGTGCTACAGGCCCTGCAAGAGCTTAGGAGGGGTCTAGGGAGCTGAGTCCCTCCCATCTAAGAGGGAGAATCATGGCCCAGGGAAAGTACCACAGATAACCTCAACAGATAATTTAGCTTCATTTTGCCTGTGCCATTCCTTCATTCATTCCCTCAGCAAACATTAACTCACCACTGAGAGTTTAGTCCTGTCCTTAGCCAGCCCCTGCCAGGAGGTGGTGACATGTGGTTTTAAACATCCACAGCCTTCTCCTGCAGCCTGCAAGTTCCAAGACCTCTGTGGGGTCTTGATCCTGAAGCTCGTGTGAAGAAGAAGATGGGAAGAGTGAATGGGGAACAATCTGAGGCAAGAGGACCAGAAGATGCTCACAGCTCAGGGGTTGGACCAGGCAGAAGCTGCAAGGGGAATTTCTGACTAGAGGCTGGAATCTCAATGCATGGGCTCAGAAACAGAGGCTCCGTGATGCTTCCTCCTGCCGCCAACCCATGCACCTCCCAACTCAGGAGCAACTCCCCCGCCATGGGGCACAGCTCATAGATCTACTTTAACGTCTTTCCTGAGACTTTGCCAAGTATTTCACTTGCTCAATTTCATTCCCTTGCTCCCCGCATGTTATTTTATGAAGAAACTCAAATGAGGAGACATCTATCAATGATCAACCCCCAAGTGATACTAAATCCCTGCTTAAACGCAAGGGCGGGATTTTAAATCTAATTCCCTGATGTCTGGGGTGAATTCCTGGTGAGGTCCCACAACTAAACAGAGAGCTTCCTGCCTCAATTCTGGAATTCATCTCTGCTAGGGGAAGAAAATGTATGACAATAAAGAAAATCTGCCAAGCTCTAAAGCTAGGGCTCTGCCCTGAGGATGCTAGCTCAGCCCTCTAGCTTGGCACTGGTCTCTCATCTCCCATCTGCAACTGTATCCCAGGAGAGAAAAATGACTCAGATTGAAAAGAACTGGTTCATCGCAAGTGATATTTATTCGGTGTCTACAGATTGCAAAGCAGTGATTTTAGCATCAAGGAAAATAAGAAGATGAGTTATACCCAATTACTTCTTCAAGTTTTTCCACAGTCTGATAGAGGACCAGACAAGCCTTGGCTCGAGTAGCAGCCCTCTGAGAACCCATCCCTGCCTCACCCAGGGTACTGGACCCTTTTTTGACCATGCTTCTTCCCTGAACTTATTCTTCGCTTACCACATGAAATTGTATTTGTTGGTTCACCTGTCTGCTACTCAAGTAGAATGCCATTTTCTTATGAGCAGGTTAGAGTGATGCTCAGCTGCTGGCTTCAAAAATGAAGGAAGGGGCCAGGGCCCCAGGAATATAGGCGCTTGAAGGTGGAAAAGGGAAGGGAATGAATTCATCCCTGTATTAGCTTGTTCTCGCATTGCTGTAAAGAACTACCTGAGACTGAGTGATTTATAAAGAAAAGAGCTTTAATTGACACAGTTCCTCGGGCTGCACAGGAAACATGGCTGGGGAGGCCTCAGGAAACTTACAACCATGGCAGAAAGTGAAGGGGAAACAAGCACATCTTACACAGCCAGAGAAGCAAGAGAGATCGAGGTGCAAGGTGGCTATCTACTTTTAAACAACCAGGTCTCATGAGAACTCACTCACTATTACAAACAGCAAGTGGGAAATCTGCCCCCATGGTCCAATTACCTCCCACCAGGCCCCTCCTGCAACATTGAGGATTACAGTTCAATGTGAGATTTGGGTGGGGACACAGAGTCCAACTACATCAGTCCTAGAAAGGAATACAGCCTTGCCAACACCTTAATTTTAGCCCAGTGAAGCCCGTTGCAAACTTCTACAGAACTGTAAGATCCATGTGTGTTTTTTGAAGCCAACAAGTTGTGGTGATTTGTTATAGCAGCGATGGGAAGCTAAGACAGATTTTGGTCATTTTCTCTGAAACAAGTACTTGTGATCCTCTTCTGTGGTTTAGGGAAGACATCACCAGGTGAGACAAAGGTGACCTTCTCTTGGAAAACCAAGGCCACAAGAAGAATTGTCTGGTTCTGTCCTAGCTGGGAAGGAATTGGAAGCTGGTTCTTCAAGGGACAAGGGGAAGAGGCCCACCTCTAGGGAGTGGGACCCTGAGGTTGGAGGGCGGAAGCGTCCCTATTCCACTTGCACATAGAGTCAGGGAGCAGCTGGACCTGCCAGAGGTGCCATGGAGATGTGGCTAGAAGCATTAGGGCTGAGCCTACCCTGGAAGCACCCCTTGCAGAGCTTGGCAGAGTAGGAACAAGGCTGACAGTGAAACAGCTGTCTTCTAATGAACCACATGGCCTGGGCAAGAAACCACAGCTGTGCACATCTCCATTCACATCTGCGGCCCTGGGCTCTACCACACTTCTCCTGAGTCACAAAGCCCTGGGGTTCTCATATGACCGTGAGGGACAGGGAGCCGTGAAAAGCAACAGATATTAGACATCAACTGTGGTAAGAGTCCTTCTACTAGATTTAGTTGTGCTGTAGAAAAACAAAGAATTACTACCTTTTTGTAGGGGGATAGGGAATGTACACCTGGTGTGAAGACCTGGCTGAGCAGAGCCAACCTGAGCCCAGGAGTGATGGTAGGTACAGGAGTGCTGTGCCTCTGGGGTGTCCAGAACCTGCAGTGCTGCTGCTCACACCCACCCTTGCCTTTCTCCAAACACTGGCCCAGGGCATATCATCGAAGGACTCTGAATAAATAAAGCAGAGCAGAGAGTAGAACTCAGTTCTGCTTCTGAGCCCTGATTGAGTTTCTGTCATTCTAGAGCTGTGCCTTCTGCAGGGTTGTAAGCAGCCTCAGGGTGCCAGGGAGGCCCATTGGTCACCAGCCCTAGCTGGCCCTGCCCACAAGCCTGTCACACCAGGCTATTCTGTTGCTCTGGTGCCACTCCTACCCCTGGGGAAGCTCAGTGTGTGATCCCCATCTCCTCCGCATGTTGGCTCCCTTCTCAGGATGCTGTCTCACAGGTGTGTGGGCATCCGCTGCCGCTCACAGAACCCTCAGACCCTCCTCCTGCCCCACCCATTGCCAGAAATCTTTTTTTGGATTAAAGGAGAAGGAAGATGAGAAGTCCCTCTTTCTTCATGTTTCTTCCAAAATCTCTCTCCTTCTCTCTCATTTTCTTTCTCTCCTCAAACCTTCCAGACAACCAGCACCATCTTTTCAACAGTTTCAGACTCTCTGGGAGTAAAATCCAGGAAGGAAAGCATACCTCGCAGCAACTTTTGTTTTTAAGCCACCACAAACGTCCCCTGAGACAAGGATGCCCAGGGCCTCTAACTGCTTGAAACGGGATGGAAAACTGGGAAAATACAGGGAAAGGTAAAACACCAACTCATATGTTTAAAAGTTACCCTGACACAATAAAAATAATAGCTGTCATTTCTGCACCCACTTTTTAAATAAATCTTTCTTGAGTGCCCTCTCTCTGCCATCATCACTGGGTGCCCCAATGCAGTGTTCCTGCTCTGGCAGTCTTTCCTGCTAGAACCGGGAGCCAGACAGCACGCATAAACAAAGAAACAAGAAAACATCCCACCATGGAAAGGGAATAGAGGGCGCTCTGACAGACCAGAGCTGGCCACTGCATTTAGAGGGGGCATCACACCCCTCTGGCGTTTAAGCTGAAACCTGAATGGGAAGAAGGTCACATAGGTAGACACTGCACTGAACACCTGCGATTGTCTTGCTCATCCTCCCAGTCTACCTGCAGAATCTACATCCTTATCTCCATTTTGCAGATGACGAAACTGAGGTTCATAGAGATGAAGTTTCTTTTTTTTTTTTTTAGATGGAGCCTCGCTCACTGCAAGCTCCACCTCCAGGGTTCACGCCATTCTCCTGCCTCAGACTCCCGAGTAGCTGGGACTACAGGTGCCGCCACCACGCCCAGCTAATTTTTTTGTATTTTTAATAGAGATGGGGTTTCACCATGTTAGCCAGGAAGGTCTCGATCTCCTGACCTCGTGATCCGCCCTCCTCGGCCTCCCAAAGTGTTGGGATTACAGGCGTGAGCCATCACACCCAGCCCAAGATGAAGTTTCTTACTTTAGATAACACAGCTGACCACAAAAGAGCAAGAACCAGACCTGGGGTCTGTCTGGCTCTGAAGCCACAATCCCTTTGAAACTGCTAGGAGGGGGAGGGGGATCAGTTGCATCCTTCTTGGAATTTTCCCAAATGTTCTAGGCAGAAATTGTTTTCTTCCCACCAGGTGCTGACATTTCAATCTTCCTTGCTAGTCCACTGGCAAAGGCAGCCATCCCCCATGTGAGAGGATAAAGTTGTCCAACAGCCCCCGGCTGGGCCTGCTCTGGCTCTGGTTCTGGTTCTGGCTCTGGCTCTGGCTGGCCATCGGCCTGCCCTCCACAGCTCTGCCCTGTGGGCTGGGTGGTGAGAGATCTCCACAGGCCAGATGGGCTGAGCAGAGCCCAAGGTGGCTGGCTGAGGGTATTCAAGCCTATTTTTATTCACAAGAATCTGTTCTGGATTTTATTCCGCTTTGGGGCAAGGAGAGGTCAACTTTCTTCACCTTTGCTGTAAGATGAGAATACGGCAGGAAATGAAGTGACAGGGAAGCCAACCGGGGAGAGGGAGAAAGGGCAAATTACTGGAAAATTAGAAACCTGTGTTCAGATCAGAGGGGAGGGTGTCAACGCTCCCCTCCCACCGGGGCCCTTCTTCCGGAGGCCAGGGACGCAGAGACGCTTGACAAACCCCACGTGAGGGGTCGGTGGCTCGGGTGCTGGCAGCACGACACACACACTGACCCAGCCCAGGCCTCCAGAAGGAGGTCCCAGCTTCGACCTGGTGCTCAGTTGTCTGCGCCTCCCAGCTCCAGTGGGGTCGCTGGAAGAAACTTCCCTGGAGAACAGAGCCAGGAGCCCCGGATTGCTGGCGGACTGCCCATCTCCATCCTCATCGTGTGGGTACAGTCCCCTCCACGTGTAAGGCCCAGAGTTCCTGTGTGTTCAGGTCAGACACACATGCAGTTACATGGAAACTCAGATAAGGCAGCTCTCTGCTCCTCGCTGTCACTGAGACATGACTTCACCTCTTCTGTACCCTTCAAGGCCCATCTCAGAAGCTCCCCACTCCACAGCTCCCTGAGCAGCCAGGGTGGAGACTGCAGTCTGGGTCCTGGCATCACAAAAGCTGGAAGATACCAGGCAGGCACAAGGCACTGCAGAGGCATAGTTTTAATTGCATCCAGAACATAATTACAGAGCACATCCTAAGTGGCAGGCACCGTGCTGGGAACTGAGACATAAATGAGTTCTGCCCCAAGAATGTGGTGCCCACACATTCACTGCCCACACCAGCAGTGTGGTGGCAGGAGTCACTGCGCACAACTCCACATAACAGAGGGCAGTGGGAGATGCGTGAGCTGACCTTCCGCAGGCACAGAGACGACTCCCTTCAGCTGAACTGACCAGGGAGAGCTCATTGGATGAGGAGGCATTTGAGTGAGGCCTTAAAAGACAGGCAGAATTATATTTTATTTTATGTGGTTTTGCTTGGTTTTTGCAGAGAGAAATATGGTGGCAAAGCACAGCATCCCGGGAGGAAGGGAGCATAAACATATTATGGGATGGAACACTTTGGGTCCTAGAGTACCCTTGTGGGGCAGTGGATGGCACAGGGGATCAATCCACACTGGCTGCCATCACAGAGTACTGCAGACTGGGGGGTTTAAACAACAGAAACTTCCAGTTTTGAAGTCTAGAAGCCCAAGATCAAAGTGTCACAGGGTTGGTTCTTCTGTCCTTCGCTTGCAGATGGCCACCTTCTCCTGAGTCCTCCTGTGGTCTTTCCTCAGTGTGCATGCATATCTCTTGTCTCTTTCTTTGTCCTAATTGGCTCTTCTTATAAGGACACCAATCATATTGGATTAGAGCCCACCCTAACAGCCTCATTTTAACTTAATCACCTATTTAAAGGCAATGTCTCCAAATACAGTCACATTCTGATGAACTAGGGGCTTCAACATGTGAATTTGGGAGGACGTGATTCAGTCCATGCACATAGCATGCCCAAGGAAGGGGATCCATGGGGCACAGGAAGGAGGAGCAATGCAGGGGATAAGATGGCGAGAACCTTAGACTGAGTCCAGATTTTATAATCTATTGAATGCAAGACCACTTTGGCTTTTATGCTATGGGCTACTGTTACCAAACTATGCCCCACACTCTGCCATATGCAACAGGAGTTAAGAGAACAAAAGACAGAGTGCTAGTGTCCCATGGTCAAGCTTAGGAAACCCATTCCGCCCCTGTAGGACTCCACAGAGCCCTTGGGTTGCATCCTCAAGAGGGAATCATGCCCACTGAAGCCAACTGCTAAGGAACATCTCATGGGACAAACATCCCTTCGTATGTACTCCAGGAAACACTGTTGAAGCTAACGGGGACCCAGCAATGGTTTTTGAATGAGAAGCAATACGATCAAATCTTTCTGTGTCAGGTTATGGCACTGCAGTTGGTGCCCTGACAGAGAAGGTTAGACAGCAGCTTCTGGGCAAGCATACGTTTCAGCAGACCAGGCCTCCACACACAGGGTAGCCTGGTGCCTGAGCAGAGCAGAGCTCGCTGGAATCCTGAGAAGCCCCTCTGCTGCCTCACCAACTCTCTTCCATTCAGCAGGTATGAATGATGCTCCTATTGCACGCAGGCACTCTGGCCTGCCCGGCCTGCCAGTCCCCCAGCCTGGACAGCTCTGGCTGGTGCCTACCTCCTCCTTCCTCACTGTATCTCTGCCAGGTTTATGGTTCCAGTGAATGAGGGAGCTCCAAGGAGTGGAACAGCAACAGCAGTCCAGGTCTGATGGCAAGGACGCCCTCTCCTCCTCTTTAAGCATATACCAAATCCAAAGCAAAGACCTAGGATGCTTAGGAGGGGAACTAAGATACTCCCAGTGCCTCAAGGCTGATTTGAGGCCCTGTTGCTCTGACTCAATCACTTTACCCAAATGCAGTCCTTCCTGAGATAAAGACCTCTGTTGTCCAGTTCCAGGAGCCCAAGCCCAGCTGGGCCATGTGGACACATCCCTACAGGCAGCCATTCTCAGGCATCTGCAAGATTCAGAAGCAGCTGAAGGCCCAGGACATATCACTAGTGCTGATTTTGGAGAAATGGGACCCAAGGATCAGATCTGTGTGGCCCTACAGCCAGCAGAGGAAGGGTTAACCATCACAGTAACCTCGGACACCCAGGCTGACCTGCCTGTCCAAAGTCTTCCCCACAACTGCCTTTCCAACTCGCAGCCTCCCTTGAAGCCCCCCGGGGAAAAATCAATCAGAAGATGGAGTCCTGTGGTAAAGGACCAAGGGCCTAATGGGGGTGAGTGGGGTGCAGAGGTCTGAGCAGGGAGGTGAGAGCCCTGCTGCTGGGCACCTGCCTGTTGGTAACAAGCCCAGGAGGGCTGTTGGGCTGCAGCTTCTCAGCTGGACTTCCCCAGAGCTGCTGGCAAGCTGAGGCCTGACGCTAGAGATTTAGATGCAGCAGTTTGTGACTGCCGACTTTCGCATGGAGTCCCTTCCGATATATCAAAACTCCAGTTTTCTATTGTCTTTTTTGTTTTGTTTTTATTAACTAACACATGTGAGTAACACCCCTTTTATTACCTAGTCCCCAAGTCTCACCTCACCTGTGTCTGAGCAAGGGTGCTGATGAGCACTGTTACACTCATTCCTTAGGAATTAAAAAAAGAAAAAAGAAAATCTATGCATTTCATGGTGTTTTCTTAATGCCACTGCCACATGTCTCTATGTCAAAATGGCCCCATCAAAATGCCCTGTCCCTTCCATTGCCAAGGGAAGTCTTCTTGCCCTGTACCAACACACCCCACACACATCAGACACATACGTACACACACACCACACTACATGTACACAGACATACACATACACACACACCACACCCACACATACATGTACATACACACACCATGTACACCACACACACACACACATACACATACCACATATACCACACACACCCCACACAAACATGTACACAAATATCCCCACATACATACACACCACATCACACATATACACACAAACACAAACACCACCACACACACACACACATGCCACATACGCATCACACACACACCCTGATAAGGTTTGGCTCTGTGTCCTCACCCAAATCTCATCTTGAATTGTACTCCCATAATTCCTGCATATGGTGGGAGGGACCTAGTGGGAGATACTTGAATCATAGGGGAAGTTTCCTCCACACTGTTCTCATGTAGTGAATAAGTCTTATGAGAGCTGATGGTTTTATCAGGAATTCCCATTTTTCCGTCTTCCTCGTTGTCTCTTTGCCTGCTGCCATCCATGTAAGATGTGACTTGCTCCTCCTTGCCTTCTGCCATGATTGTGAGGCTTCCCCAGCCACATGGAACTCTAAGTCCAATTAAACCTCTTTCTTTTGCAAATTGCCCAGTCTCTGGTATGTCTTTATCAGTAGCGTGAAAACAGACTAATACACATCCCACACCCATACACCCCACACACATACATACACACCAAGACACCACTCAGACACCAAACACACACAAACACTCCATACCACATACACACACACGTACACACACATACACACCACAACAAACACACCACACACACATCACACACATGCACACACACCCCACACAAATACACCACATATTGCACACACACCACATTCAATCACACCCCACTCCCAGAATCCCCACACCCATACTCCCCACACACATGCGCNCACATGGAACTCTAAGTCCAATTAAACCTCTTTCTTTTGCAAATTGCCCAGTCTCTGGTATGTCTTTATCAGTAGCGTGAAAACAGACTAATACACATCCCACACCCATACACCCCCACACACATACATACACACCAAGACACCACTCAGACACCAAACACACACAAACACTCCATACCACATACACACACACGTACACACACATACACACCACAACAAACACACCACACACACATCACACACATGCACACACACCCCCACACAAATACACCACATATTGCACACACACCACATACAAACACACCCCACACTCATAAACCCCACACCCATACACCCCACACACATACACACACATCACACACATACCCCACACATAAACAGCGAACACACACCACACCACACACCTGCAGAGACATACACACACCATATATACCACACACAAACACACCACATACACCACACCACACCACATATCACATACACAAACATCACACACCACACATACACCACATCACATATCACACACACATCACTTACCACACACACCACACCATATATCACACGCACATCACACACCACACAGACACCATACCCCATATCACACACATCACACACGCACACAGACACACCACACATACACACACTACATGCCACATACAAATACACCACGCACACCCTACACCACATACACACACACAAAGATACCATGCAGACACATATGAACACATCACACCCACACCCATCACAAAGATACCACACACACATGAACACACCACACCACACACACACATCACACACATACGCCACACACACCACACACCATACACACATACATACACACACCACACCTGCACATTACACACACACATACACATACCACATACACCACACACATACACACACTACACACATGTCATATACCACATGCACATATACACACACACACCACAAACATTACAAACACACAACACACACACAGCACACACGCTGCTGGGAACTGGCTGATGCTCTGGGTCCAAGCCTGGTCCCAAGGCACCTGAGTAGAGGAGAACCACTCCCGCTTCCCACACAGGGCTTTCCTCCTTCTGGGCTTTCTCGACCATTTCTGGGCAGCTTCCTGGTTGGTAGCCTACTGCCTCCTCTGCTGCTTCACAACCACATGCCTTTTCCTTGCCCAGTGGGCATTGCCATTTGCTGGGGTTCATCCACAAAGGCTCAAATGTCAGACACTTACTGAGCGCTTGCTTCCTAGTGGGACCCATCTTCTCTCTTGTTCTTCGAAAAACTACAACTAAAAAAATACCCTGCTTGTCAGCACAAGCTTTTCTCTACCATGATCAAGCCAATGGCTGAGTGCCCCAAGTGACCTAGAAATCTAAGGAAACAGCAAATCCTTGGGCCCTCATTACTCCCTGGCAGTCTGTGTCCGAACCACTTGCAGCGTTCAAATGGAAGACAGCGACTTCCTGGACAATTTCATAAGTGAGCCCTCCTGAAACACAGCGAGATGGCCCCAGAAGAGCCTGGTGCCCTGAGGGCACCAGATCATGAGTTTGCATTTTGGCTAGAGCCAAACAGTGCCCCTCCTTGGGCCTCAGTTTCCTCATCTATAAAATAAACTCAAAGACTCCTTCCAGTCCTCAGATTCTCTCACCCTGTACTCTAATTGCGGAGTATATGTCATGCTTATCTGGCGGGGAAGGGGATCATTTTTTCAGGTCCAAAACGTTGTAAGCTCAAACTCATAGTAATTTTGAATGATGTCACATTAATTCACGTAAGTAAATACCTATACTACTGCTTTAGTGTGTTTTACAGGAAAAGTGAATGATTTGGGAAATTAACTGTCCCCAAAATGTGAGTGTTGAGCACATACCTTCTTTCTCCGCTTTATAGCTAAAATGGAATTTTGTCCATTTCTTTCCAGACTAAGGGGCCAGGCTAGGGCCCCCCCCCCCTCAACCATTTCCCCTTGAAGTGCAGAAGCCCACAGTCCTCAGCAAATGGGCCAGGGGGAAGCAGGCGGTGAAACAGAAGGCAAGGGCATCTATGGGTCAGAGATCTGCCTTCTCCCTAGGTGACAGTGCCTGGGGGCACGGGGGCAAGCGGGGAGCTTTGGGAATGGAGGGATCCTAACCTGCAAGCCTCACACACTGTTTGGGGCCATCACAGACGATGACAGCTGGCCTTTAACCCTTAGTGTCACCTCAACCTTTCAGCTTTAAGTTCTGATAGATATGGGGGTGGAGGGAGTAAACTGGGTGAAGAGAGCCAAAAACACCTGGAGGTACCAGCAAATAGGAGCTAAACTAGTATTTTGTGGGGGAAAGGGTTGATATGAAATAGAGTTTGAGATTAGTATGGTTCATATTGGGTTGCTGCAAAGTAATTGTAGTTTTGCCATCATTTTGACAGCAAAACCGCAATCACTTTGCACAAGCCTAATAAATTTAAAAGTTGCTACTGAAGGCCTCCATTTTTACTCAGTGTTTTAGGGTTTGATGTTGAATGGCTGCTTTTGAGAGGCAAAGAACGGATTGGGCATTTAAAGAGTGGATTTGCATGTCCCAGGTGGGGTGGGTGACATCTCCTAGGGCTTTGGAGTTTCACCCTCAGCCCTGATTACAGGCTGTTTGATGGGCTGGCTGGAAACCCACAGGACATAGAGCGTCAGGTGCTTCAGATCTCCAAGTAGGGCACCTTTGCTGGTGTGTGCAGAATGGGGTTCTTGAAGGCCAACGAGCTGTTTACAGGGTTTTTCTGATGTGAGTCCAAGAAACTATTCCATGTCCCCTTTGCTTCTCTCTGCAACCAACCAACACATTAAGTCCCAGGAACAAACCTAAACCCAAATTGTGAATTTCTAGGTCACAAGAGGACAGGACTTAATCAGACTATTTGCAAAGCCCTGTCAACACACACGAGAGGGAGGAGGCCAGCCAATGCCAGTGACATTTTGTGGATTTCTTGTAGCATGTTTGGTCCATTCTTTTCCTATTAGGGATTCAAATCCTCTTCGTATTCTCTAAAGCAGGATTCTGTCATCTGCTCACCCACTGAGGCTCAATAATCCAAGACACATGCCTGAAGCCACACTAGGTTGGATGACCCCAGGGCCTAGTTCCACCACATCATACACAACACACAGACACACGCACCAGGCATGCCCCACGCAGAGGCACCAAGCATGCAAGCTAGGAGCTCCCAAGCCTCAATCCCTCAGCCTCAGCCCAGAAGTCTTGAGCTCTCTCTGTAGGGCTGGCTCACCGTGACCTCAGCACGATGTGCCTGGTTCTTACAAGAACTCTCTGATATTAGCATGGCAGGTGTCACCCCATTTTTCTGGATGGAAAAACTGAGGCATAGGCCGAAGAAGCAGCTGGCCCGAAGTTACAGAATCCCATTTAATAGACAGTTAAAGTTCAGGGCAGAAACAAAGACAAATTTCCTCCCTGTAGGGGAAAGTGACCCTTCCTAGCATAAAGGGTTGCCCAGCAGCCTGGACCTTACCTCAGCTCTAATGCCCTCTTCATGGCCTGACTGCTGCTCACCACTACCCTCCTTGCTCTCTGTATTAGTCTGTTCTTGTACTGACATTTTGCTCTTCTCCCCTTGATTCAATCAATGGAGAGAGCAGGAGTAACTCTTAATCACATGCATTAGTGGGAGAGTCAAGCATGGATAATACAGAACAGCAGGTAACCCCAAAAACACTTCCATGTGGCTCTGGGATATAACCTATGAGTCATTAATTATACAAACGAATTAGAATAGACTATGTAAATTGTGACCACACGATGGATGGAAGGAAGCAGGGCTGCCATAATCCTCAACTCCAAAGATACCTTTCAGCCCATAGAAAAATCAATGGTACTCCCTGGAGTTGTGCAGTGCACAGCCTGTGCAACTGTATATAGAAACTTTGGTGGAGACTGGTCAGGGCTATCTGAGCAGAAAAGAAAGATAGCAAGGAAGAAAGAATGACCAGAGGTCACACAGAATTGATCACAGCATTTGGAAAAGAAAATTTAAGATTTCAGACATAAAATTTAAATGTATTAAAAAATTTAAATATAAGACAATACACACAGCACGTGAACACCTGTAATAAGGCATTATCACATTCATGCAGACTCATACTAATTTACACAAAAAGCTTCAGAGAGCAACCAAAGAACTCTGTTTAATTATGCTTAGGGGAAAAAAAAAGGTTAGGGATTATCTCTTATTCAGGGACAGGTGGGTGGGGAGAGAAGTGGCCTACTAGTAGACAGGTGAGAAGCCACCCACCAAGCTGCTCATCACCTGTTCTTCAGCCTATTGAGTACCCAGGGCTCAGGGGAGAGAGGCGAACAATCAACTCTGCTCCCCTGAAGGTGTGTTCCTTTATAACATGTGAAAGGAACTTAGAGTAACAAGCACCCCACACAGGAAGACTTTGTTCTCTAAATGATCCCACGTTTGCAGCCTGTTGTCAATTTTAGTCGGAATAGAGGAGGCACGTCACCCCTTTCCTTTTAGAGGCCGCAGGTCGCAGCCTGGCCTTGGTTTTCTGGTCGTCATAGCAGGAGTCTGAGGTTGGCCAGGCCCAGGCCACACAGCAGGGCTTTACAGGGCATGGGACGGGGCCCATCAGTCTCGGAGCTGGGCATGTTGTCCCCTGAGCTTTCTGGCTCAACTGGAACCAAGGTGGGTTTAGACTCCACTGAGACCAGAAAACAAACCCCAGGCCTGTTGTTAGAAGACCTAGGCTTTAGTCCTACTGGTACCCCAACTCACAGAATGGGTTCGGAGAGCCCTTCCTTTTCTGGGCCCCCAAGGGAGGCTACTCGGGCTTTGCATTTCCTCCTTCCCGACTGCAGCTGCCCGCCAAAGTGCCCAGTCAACTCTAGAAGCTTCACCTGGACACAACTGCACATCACCAACCAACACTGACCCAAGAAAAGACACATGGCCCTGTGTTCCCTTGTCTTTCCTTATTTCGCCACCTCCCAAGTCCCCTTCCCCTAGGATCAATCCAGGCTTCCTGTATCGTGCCACGCCAGGAAGAAACTCACAAGAATTTAAACATGAAAAATGGAGCCAGGCACTTACCTGAAGAAAACACAGGAAAATATATGCTATAATCTAGCATTTTTTTGAGAAGGAGTCTCGCTCTGTCGCCCAGGCTGGAGTGCGTGGCCGGATCTCAGCTCACTGCAAGCTTCGACCCCCGGGTTTACGCCATTCTCCTGCCTCAGCCTCCGGAGTAGCTGGGACTACAGGCGCCCGCCACCTCGCCCAGCTAGTTTTTTTGTATTTTTTAGTAGAGACAGGGTTTCACCGTGTTAGCCAGGATGGTCCCGATCTCCTGACTTCGTGATCCGCCCGTCTCGGCCTCCCAGAGTGCTGGAATTACAGGCTTGAGCCACCGAGCCCGGCCGAGAAAGGTGTTTTTAAGCATGATGCAAAACCTCAATATCCCTGAAATGTAAACTTAATCAGTTTCACTAGATTTCTGTTTAAAGGAGAACACCACCAAAAAACAAATGAACAGATCAATGAAAAACTGGAAACATAGTTGGAATTTATATCACAGGTTAAAGATTAATTCCCTTAATACTTAGAAAGTCCATCAGGGTTTGAGGGGTCTAATAAATAGCATCCCCTTTTTCTGCCAAAATTCCCTACCAACAAGGCAGTAGGCAAGTCAGAACCCCAAACTCAGCTTTATTACTGGTGGATCTGCCTGAGCGTGTGATTTAGGCATGTACAGAACAGGTACTCTCATACTGGATCCCAGGATGAAGTAAGTCTAGATGCCTGCAGGCCAGGTCATAAGCCCAGGGTCACCAAGAGCACAGATTCTCCGCAGGCAGGCCCCAAAGGGCAGGGAGGGAGAGGGAAGGGCCGAGGTAGGTATACAGGCTTCCTCCTCTCAAGCTTGCAATCAGATCATTTACCTCTCCTGCTCACAGTCAGAGTGAGGGAAGGGAAGGAGACCAGACGAGGACAAGACTTACATTCAATGATGCCCTTTCATTAAGAAATATAAAACATCAAGAAGGGGAATTCTCCTCTCTCTTTCAGTAAGTTCCAACAAGTAAGCAGGAAAATGAGCAACAATAAATTAGAAAAATGGTAGGAGGGTATGAACAGACAGTACAAGGAAAGGGAAATTCAGATACACACACAAATATACATGAAGAATACAAAACCTCCTTTATTATATGAAAACCTAAACTAAAACCACAGTGAACTATCATTATGTACCCATCAGATTGGCAAAAGTTAAAAAGCCCTGTCACCACACTGCATTGACACATGTGTGGGGAAGTTAGCATTTTCATGCATTGCTGAGAAGATGGCTCAAGTTTTATAGAGGATGGTTGGTCAATAGGTGTCAAAATAGGTGTCAAAATCCCGAAGGCAGTAACTTTGACCCAGCAAATCCACATCAAGGTATTTATTCTAAAGATATGTGATATGTGATAATCATTGCACCATTGTTCTTACAAAGGCAAAAGACTGGAATCAACCCAAATGTACACCCATAGAGAACTAATTCAATAAATTAAAATGTATCAATACAGTGAAATATTACAGAACTGTAATTATATTTAGACAGCAGTTCCTTATGTCCTAACATGGAATGAACTGCAAGTTGTGTGAAACACAGACAGAATTTTTGTATAGAATGCTATCATTTGTTTAAAAAAGTAGAATATATATGCTTGGGTAAGGAGAGAGGCCTTGTAGAAGTTTATATGAAAAACTGGTAACACAGGTTGCCTTTGGAGAAATAAGCTGGGGGAATGAGGGTGAGAGGGAGACTTGCTTTTTGCTTCGTATGCTTTTATGTCCTTTGAATTTTATGCCATGTACATGCATTATCAGAAATAAGTAAATGGCATATGTTAGATGCTGGTTGAGTCACGTAGTAGTGAGAATCCTGGGGGTAGAATTAAAACTCATCCCAGGTAAGCCCAAGACCATCTCCAACTCCCTCCCTCAGCCTAGTTAGATTAAATCTGGCTGCCAGGCCCCTAAATTGAATGAGAACATCTTTGCTCTCACTAGACCTGGCTTGCCCTAGCTGGGTGAGGGAGGTGGGAGAAGGGTCCTGCATGACCAGGAAACCAGGGTGTTTGCCTCAGGATACTGTGTCTTCCTGGTGGCACAACAATCAAGCCAAAGTGAAGCTTCCAAGGGACAGCCAGTTTCCTTTCCTGAAGCCAGTCCAGGACGGGCCAAAGGAGCCATAAGTGCAGAGGGAAGATGAGCAAAGTTTGGCTACAGTGTGAGTGGCCTTTGAGTTTTAGAAGGTTCTAGAAAGTGTTCCAGCAACCCAAGACCAGCTGTGATTATAGGCCCACCCAACCCCTCCATCCCACCACCCTGTATCTATTCTGCCCATGCTTCTTCCTTTCACAGTTGACCCGTAAACAACATGGGTTTGAACTGCACAAATTTTTTTCAACACATATACTAGAAAACTTTTTGGAGATTTGCAACAAATTGAACAAAACACCCAGACAAACCGCATAGCCTAGAAATCTTGAAAAAATTAAGAAAAAGTTAGGTATATCATGAATGCATAAAATATATGTAGATAATAGTCTCTCTTATAATTTACTACCATAAAATAGACACAAGTTTATTATAAAAAATTAAAATTTATCAAAACTTATGCCCACAAACTCTTACTGACAGTATATGACACCATTTGCAGTGGAGAGAAGCGTAAACAAATGTAAAGTGCAATATTGAATCATAACTGCATAAAATTAACTGTAGTGCATATTGTACCACTGTTGTAATTTCACAGCCACCACCTGTTGCTATTGCGGTGACCCCAAGTGTTGCAAGAATCTGCTTAAAATGCCATGTGACACTATTCATCTCCGTGTGAGAATGTTATCTCGCCAGTAAATTGTCTATTGCAATAACAAGTGATCTCTTGCGGTTCTCATATATTTTTCACCATGTTTAGTGCAATACCATAAACCTTGAATAACACCATGGGACCCATACGAAGTGCCACTGGTGATGCTGGAAGTGCTCCCAAGAAGCAGAGACAAATCACGACATGACAAGAAAAAGTTGAATTGCTTGATATGTACCCTAGATTGAGGTCTGCAGCTGTGTTGTCTGCCTTTCAGATAGACAATTCATCTTGTAAACAGGAGACATCAGTTACAGTATTGATAACTACATTACAGTACTGTACGTGTATTTTCTCTTCTGTATGATTTGCTTAATAGCATTTTCTTTTCTCTAGCTTTATTGCAAGAATACATTATATAATATATATAACATACAAAATATGTGTTAATTGTGTATGTTATTGGTAGGCTTCTGGTCAACAGTAAGCTATCAGCAGTTAAGATGTGAGGTAGTCAAAAATTATATGCGGATTTTTTACTGTGCCGAAGTCAGTGCCCCTAACTCCCCACACTGTTCAAGGGTCGACTGGACTTGGTTCTGCCACCAAAAACCTCCCTAATTAGGATCCATTCCATTGATCAATCTCTAACAAGGACCCTTAGGATGAGTAAAGTAGGCCATCTGTCCTTCTCTGCTTAGTGTAAGTTTTATCCGAAGCCTAACCAGGATCTGTTGCCATCAAGGAAGGGAAGAAGTGCAGGTTGATTGGAGAAGAAGCTTTTGGAACTGAGGCACTTGGGGGAAGAGGACAGGCCTTGTGGGCCATCAAGATGGTGGGTTTTGAGCAGCCAGAGGCCAAAAATAAGCACATGGGAGAGAAAAGTGCAAAAAAATAAAAAATAAAGATTCGAAACAAGGACAAACCTTGCCAACTAAAAGGCGAGGCTTTTTATGAAATTCTTATGGAAGAGACAGACATATCTGAGGAAAGGGACGTGCATATGCTGCTTCCCATACGGTATAATTCAGAGCCAGCAATGAAGACAAAGGGCCTTTAAGCCCACTGCCTCCTGACAGTTCACTTCCCAGCTACTGTGGCAAGTGGTGAAATAGCCTGTCCGTCCTACTGGAATCTGGAAAAAATCACCCTCAGAGGAAACCACAGCAAAGAGAAATTACTCATGGTGGGTCATTCATCAGCAGGAAGCTCCAGCCCCAGAGCTCCACGCCTGGAGCTGATGACTGCCCAAAAGACAGAGCACCTCGATGTGGGAGCAGGAATATCTTTCACCACCAAGGGATCAGACAGGAGCACTGAAGAAGTCACACAGCAGAGTGCAGCACCCTGGGCTGGGGGTGCCGTTGTGTGGGCAAGGGAGCATCTGTGTGCATGTGGGTGCACACGTGTGTGTTTCTGCACCTAGGCAGCCACTGCTTGCAGACTCTTCTGGCTCCTGTCATTTCCGTCATGGGCACTGGGTGCAGCAGCAGCAGAAGAGGAAGGGATATGGCTTCACTCCTACCATGGTGCTCAACAAAAACGGCTTCACTGACTTTACTGGTCACTTCCTTTACCAGAGATCTTGCACCCATGAATGCTATGTCCTTTTGGTCCAATTTAACTCCCTAATAGACCAGAAGTTACAAACCTGCAAAAAAAGGGCCCGCAGAGAGCCTGACTGGTAACATAAGTGTCAAGGAACTAAGGCAAACCAGAGAGCGTGTGTCCCACAAAACACATTCAAATTCAGATTTGTGTTAAACCCCATGCCGACAAAGTAAAACAAAATATGTGTACCCTCTGCAGGCTATAAGCTCTCCAATGCTGGTTACAATGAACAGTAAAGTTCAGCTAAATAAAATGGCAAATAACACCGCAATTAATAACCAGGACTCTAAGACAGGTAGAGAGAGATAGAGAAAGAGAGAGGGTGAGATAAAATCCTCATGACAATCTTGTAAGGTAAGTACTTCTATTATTCATTTTACAGGTGAATAAATGAATAAGCAGTGAGGAAACTGAGACACAGAGATGCTAAGTAGCTTGCCAAAGGTCACACAGCTAGTAGTACCAGAGTCAGAACTTGAACTTAAGTAGGCTGTCTACAGAGCTCAAATTGGGTTTCTTGTGAATTAAAAAGCTACAAGGGAATTGAGCTCTGCTACATAAGGACATGGTTATTTATGTCTCGGGCTGTGTCTCTACTAAGTATCCTGGAATCCCAAGCACACACCCAGGGCTTTCCAATCTCTATAGAAAGCAAAACCCTACCAAGAAATTCCCTCTTTCCTTTATGGAAACCCATACATTTATGGGTTTGCTTGGTGGATTTGCAGGGTAATTTTCTCTGTTCTCTCCTTTTCTCTTGTAGATGGACTTGATGAACGGTGAAAGCCAATGACTTTCTGATTTAAAAACTAACATCTTTCCATGCAGTCCACATACACTGTGGAGAGTGTTCTGTCACCTGCCAGCTGTTTGACCTTGGGCACATCCCTAAGCCATAGGGATTGTCACCTATAAGAGGGTCAGGCTGGAGGAGATGATCACTTAGCTTCCTCCACACCTATAAGACAAAGTAAAAATAGGGTCTTAGGGCTTTTCTTAACTCAGGCTGCTATAACAAAATATATAAACTGGGTAGCTTATAACCAGGGATCCCCAGTCCCCGGGCCATGGACCAGTGCCAGTCAATGACCTGTTAGGAACCCAGCTGCACAGCAGGAGGTGAGCAGTGGGTGAGTGAGCAAAGCTTCATCTGTATTCACAGCCACTCCCCATCACTCTCATTACCACCTGAGCTCCGCCTCCTGTGAGATCAGCGGTGGCATTTGATTCTCATAGGAGCAGGAACCACATTGCCACATTGTGAACTGTGCATGCAAGGGATCTCAGCTGCATGCTCCTTATGAGAATCTAATGCCTAATGACCTGTCACTGTCTCCCATCACTCCCAGATGGGACCATCTAGTTGCAGGAAAACAAGCTCAGGGCTCCCACTGAGTCTACATTATGGTGAGTTGTATAATTATTTCATTGTATATTATAATGTAATAATAATAAAATAAAGTGCACAATAAATGTAATGTACTTGAATCATCCCAAAACCACTCCTCCACCCTCTGTCCCTGGAAAACTTGTCCCTGGTAATTTGGGAACCACTGGCTTATACAGTACACATGTATTTATCACAGTGCTGGAGGGTGAGAAGTCCATGGTCAAGGTGCTGGCAGATTCAGTGCATGGTGAGGTGATGAGGCCTCTCTTCCTGGTTTGCAGGTGGCTGTCTTTGTGTTATATCCTCACATGGCCAAGAGAAGGCATGCTCTGCTCTGCTCTCTTCCTATTCTTAAAAAGGTGCTAATCCTATTATGGAGGCTCCATTCTTATGACCTCATCTAAACCTAATTACTTCCCAAAAGTTCCACCTCCAAATGCCATAATATTGAGGATTAGGACATCAACATATGAATTTAGAGAAGACACAGACATTCAGCCCATAGCAGGGCTGATAGATACGCACAGGCCAACAACTGCTGCACAATGCATCTTGAAAGAGCATACCAAGCTTATCACACAGCCTCATTACAGCTCCCTCTCCCTTGCTTTCTGTCTGACCACCTGCTTGCTGGCTGAAGGCATGTATTGTAATTCTGAAGAACCTCGGTCCTCTCTTCCAAGTCTCCATTCCCAGACCATTGCGTGGCCTGAGCCTTCACACCCATTCTTCAGGGAGAGTGAGGACTTTGAGCACAAGCCAGAGGGTAACTGGAAACCCCTTTACTCTTGTGATTCCCAGATTCAGCCCCTGAGGACGTGCATCTTCTAACTTGTTATTGTACTCATTCTCTAAAAGCCAAATAAAGAACTTGCACCTGAAAAACACTGAACCTTGTATGGTACTTGGAGTTCCAGGGTGTGAAACTGGAGGTTAATCCTATACTCCTGCACTGGGGAGAGAGCTGAGGAACCGAGGAGCAGCCTTCCAAAGCACACAGCTGGCCCTGGATATCTTCCCAGCTCTGCTGGAGAAGGAAGGGTGGGTCACCCCACAAGGGCCAGGCAGCCAACGCCTCCCCAGGCCAGGGATCCAGCTAGAGGAATCCCACAGCCCAAGGTTCCTGTCAGTCCTGAGACCTGGCACGCAGTCAAGGCAGGGGTACTGCTGCCACCTGGAGCCACCACCCATCACCAACTAATAGTGGCACTTTAAGCCTCTCCAGGGTGCATGACTTGTGACTTTGGTGACTATGCCATTAGCCAAAGAGCTGTTTAGGTGATCAGTGATCCAGGTATTTATTGCTGCTCAACAAGCCACCCCAGCCTGATAGTACTTAATGATGATCATTTGTTATCATTATTCTTCATGTTTCTAGGGGTTGGCTGGACTCAGCTAGTGGGTTCTCATTCAGGTCCCTCATGCAGTGGGTCAGGTAGTGGCTGAAGCAAGAGACATCCTGGAGGCCCTCTTACTCACAGGTCTAGCAGTGGAGGAGACGGAGAGCCCCCACTGTGGCTGCTGGCCTGAGCACCTCCAACATGCCCTCTCTTCATGGCCTGGGCTTCCTCGCTTTGGTCTTTATTAAGGTTCTTCTCTGTGGTGGGAGATACAAGAGGAACAAAGAGGTTTAGGCCATGGAAGCCACTCCCCACTAATTCAGTCTCACTCAGGAGATGGTGCCTTCCAAATCAAGAGAAACTGAAGAACCACAGGAGCTAGCACAAGGCAGGCAATGTAGACAAAGATGCCGAGATGAGTCGATGTCAGTGGAAGGTGATCCACCAGGACAATGCACTGGGAATAGATCATAACACTGGCACTGGCTTTGGTACCATCATTCTTCCCATGGCTGTTGGCAAGTATGTTCATTTTGTTTGTTTTCTTCTGTCTTGATGTCAGACTGCAGTGAGTAGAGCAGGTGATGAAACTAGTGTTTGGACTCCAGAATAGGAGTGTGGGGAGGGGGGGTGAAGATATAGGATGAACTTCTCTCCCTCCACCTTGAATCATTATTCTTCCCTTTAGGGCTTGAAGTTGATCCCACCCTCATCTCTGAGGGCAGCTGGGCAGACCAGAGCTGGTATCTGGGGTGCAGGGGATGAAGCTAGCATGGAAGACCCTGTCTAAGGTATAGGAGATGGATACAGCTAGGGGGATCCAAGCCAAACCCTTAGACAGTGCTGAGTCACTCACACATGGTGAACCCAGCTTGTAGGCAGAGTCCAATGCATGTGAGCTGACCTGGAAGTGAGAAACAAGCCCAAGGTTAGAGATGGGCTGGAACTGGAATTAAACAAGGGCTTCATCATGAGCAAGGTGAGGAGGGTATGGGGGGCTTGGCTTTGCCTTTATTAGACTTTAGCTCATGTGGTGCTTGGGTGAGTGAGACTACAAAACAGCCTGATCTCTGCTTAAATAACAGCAAGGAGAATAAATATTCGTTGAGCTCCCACTGTGAGGCAGGCACTCCACAGACACTTTCTGTACATATTTCCTTTCATCCTCTTAACAACCCTGTGAGGGGTTGTTATTCTTATTCTATAGATGAGGAAACTGAGACTCAGGGAGGGGAGTGTCTGTTCAGAGATCAAGGATTAAGTGGTAGAGCCAGGACTATGAACCTCAGCAACCTAGTCCTGCCCAAGCAGCAGCTGCCACCTGGGCCGTTTCATGGAATGCCAACAATTAGCCTGTGATGTCGGTGTCTTTTCCCCTTTTCTCCCATGAGAACATGGAAGATAAATGACTTGTTTAGTGAGCTGGTAAGCAGCAGAGTAGGGATTTGAACCCATTTTAACCCACCAGTCCAAGTCCTTGTCACTGCTCCAAAGGCTCTTATTTGGGGTTGAGGGTGGGGCATTGAGATATGAAGTTAAGGAAGAAAAAAATGTCAAACACATCTCAGTATCACCCCAGAAGAAGGAAGAAAGCAGATTGTTAACAGAGGTGAAGGGCAGGGCAGGGAGCAAGACTAACCATATGCCATCTCCTATTTTGCACTTAAAAAAAGAAAATTGCCTATCATTTTTTAAAAAATTATCTGTCCTGAATGGCTGAAGGAGCAGGTACTCAGAGCTAGACACCTGCTTCCCTCACAATCTGTTTCCAAACTGTTATCTGGCCTGACACATGTCTCCTGGTCCCAGGGACATTTGAAAGGGGCCTTCCTAGCTAGGTCCAAAGAAAATATTCATTTTGATTACAGAAAGAGGAGCATCTGCTAGCCTGGATTTGTGGGAGAGCCCATAATCCCTGCATTTTACCTCCTATTAGCCTTCTTCTCCAGGAAAGAAATGTCCTGCTCTTTAAAGTTGAGGCCATAAAATTTTGACAGCTTGCTTGCAAACAGAGCCGATTCTGGAACATGAAACAGCCCTTCAGATAAAATATACAACTCAGGTGTGGGAGTAAGAGGGCCGGAGTCTTAAAACTGAATCAGTTGTTAGTTACATTCTGTTTTATGGATCTATCTGGGCAGTTCCCTACTGTAGAGCATCACTAATTCCAACATTTTGGACATATTTCCCATTAGACCTTTATTTGAAATTTTATGCTTCCCCTCATAAAAACCTTCAGCAGATTAATGTGCTTGGGATGTTTATTTATAAGTACAGCTGGTCTCCTTTCGAGTTGTTTTTATTATTGGGTTGCCTGAGTGTGCCCTTTGAGCGGGAGCAAAAGGGTGGGACTGCAACCCAGCAGCCAGCATTATCTCAAAGAGATGCAGAAACACACGATGGGGGTGGGGTGGGGAACGATGGAGGACATGAGATGGCTGTTGAGGTCTACCATGCAATGAGGCACTTGGTGGCTCCCTTTTTCTAGTTGCCATCATACGCGTCGGAGCAGGCATGTGTGGGTGGCAGGTACACAGGGGACCTCAGCCAGCTTTCCTGGTCTCCCAGAGTGGCCTGGCTTGTAAACCCTTCCTTTCAGGAGCCATCAGGACTGGTTTGACTCTGTTCCAAGGGGAGCTATTCTCCTTTAAGCTGAGAAAGAGGGTCAAGTTCTAACCAAGATTGCTAGGACTACTCTAATCTTGGATGAAAAATCATTGCTTCTTTAACAAGATACATGATAATCAAATGTCTTGTAAATTTCTAAATTTGTACCATTCTTTCCTCTATCCTCCTGCTTCATTATTTTTGCACTAAAAATGAACAATACCATTAAAATGTTTAAAACCGGGTGTGTGTGTGTGTGTGTGTGTGTGTGTGTATGTGTGTGTGTTATTTTACTCAGAGTCAACAGATTGCATGTTTTATTGTACGTTTGGCTTTTAGGTCTCTTACCTTATAGGAAAACTCTGTTGAAACATCACTGATGAATATTCCCCCAGCCTCTGTTGTCTTTCCCCAGGACTGGAGGTATCACTGCCCTTTGATTATTGGGAAGTTCTGCTTTCTATTGGCAATAGATCAGCCTCTCTTCAAGTCTCCTATCAGTCCTACCCCTGCCCTCTGGGGCCACATATTCTACTTCCTCTCCTTCCCCACAAGAAATCCAAGGACCATGATTAGTCCCCCCAAAATCATCCTTTCCCCAGGCAATATGTCCTGGTACCTTCCCATCGTCTGAGTGAAACCCAAACGAGTATTTGCCAAATTAGATCTTTTTCGTCTTCCTGGGACTAATGGGTTCCTCTGTCAGTAAGATCACTAAGCACTTGTCACCTATGCCAGCCATTAAGTAGTTATGTACTCTTGGCAAAGACTATCTTTGAACTCATCATCCTGGGCTCCAGGGAGAAACATTCTTTTATTAGTCAGATGTCCTTCAATTACACAGACATTATCCAAAGCAGAAGATACTGAACCCAAAGAAAGAAGGGGAGAAATCTTCATAACAAATGGCAAGAGATTAATATTTATCTTGCTCTTGCTTTCAAAGATGTTTGGTGATGTCCAATAGCATAAGAAAACACAATCTGGAGATTAAATATTAAATGTGTGTGGTCTTTGGAAGGACAAATGCTCCAGCCCCCATCGCCTCATATTCTCTGTGAGCCCTTTGCTCCTAGCTAGTCATCAGTGCTCAACAGCCCTCTGAGTGTCTGGAAACTCTGGCCAGCCCCAAAAATCCCGGAGGCTACAGGAAATCAGGGGTAAAAGCAAGTGTGGTCATGGTGTCCGGTCATTTAGGGGAAAAGCTGAACAGTTGCTACAAATAACCTCTTGAAAATACTAATGATGTTAACAAAGATGTAGCCCTGGGACCTAAAATACCTTCTGTCATACCCGTGGCAAGACAGAAGGCCCTGGGAGGCTGGGAAGAACCCATCTGTCAAGCAGCTGAGACCTGGCACATGCCACACTTTTGAATTAAGCTGGTCAAGTCAGTGCTGAGTTCCTGAAGAAGTGTTCCAATTTATACACAGCCTCACTTTTATTGGCCCCCATCTATCTGGGTAACTTCCTGGGTCCAAGTCCTTTGTTTCCCCCAAACTGACCAAGCTTACAGATGACAGTTGCTTAGGAGAGAAGTGGCCTTCAGTTAAGAAAAGTCTGAGAGCAAAGCTGGGCTATTTCCTATGCCCATCACCAAGATGGGCACTCAGACAGGGGAGAGCTTACACCAGTGAGGGCTTGGGATGGACAGGGAAGACTTCCAGAAGAGGAAAAGACCTGAGAAAGGAGGGAAGCTGAAGAGGCAGTGCTTAGGGAATGGAAAAGTGGGAAGACTCTACTCATCAGTTCACAGCATATTTGCAGAGGGAGAAAAGCATGGATCCATTGTGTAAAACGGTCTGACTCAGAAAAAGATGTGGAGCATGCAAACATCTGTGCTTTTCATGGCTAGGTTAATCTCCATGACACAGGACTCCAGTCTGTGCCATCCCTTCTGAAAGACTAAAGTCTGTTTTGATCCTTCCCACTCTGCACTAGGGTTCATGCCGAGCCCTCCCTGCACAGGATGGCACTCTTGGAGTTCTTGGCTTTGATTTCAGGTGAAATTAATCCTGAGAGTCTCCTTCTTGTAGCTGGTACAACTCAAGGACTGGGTCTATCCCTTACAAAAAGGAACAGAACCTCAGTGCTATCTCTCAGACTCTAGAGACTGCAACTCTGGTGCTGTGGAGCCCTGGCCAAAGTGGTCTCCACCAAAACTAGATGATTCATCCAACTCACAGGAAGAGAGATGCATAAGTAGGGAGGAGAAATTAAGATCCTTATCAACTGCTGGCCCTGCATAGACAAGTCTTCCTTCAAGAATTGCTTCTGATTGGTGATATAGACCTGAGAAAGTCAACTTAGGACAGAATTTGAGTTCTTCTGATAAAGATTTCATAACTTGAATGTAAGAAACTTTTGTTATCTTCTACCTGTCCCTGAACCACAAACTGGCAAGCAGGAACAGGCCTTTACAGACCATCAAATCCCTCCTGTGCCACTAGGCAAGGCAGGAGCCCAACAAACGTTCCCAAATAAATGAGAGCCTTTTCCAAAGCTGGGATTCAGAGAATGAGACACGGCTTCAGGGAGAGGTGCGAGGGTTCTCTCTCTCCCAGGCCTCAAACCCTGCCTCATTTCAACTGAAATGTTTCATCTTGCTTTCTGCATGCAAGTCTGCCCAGTGAAGGCAGAGAGGGCTAACAAGGTTCCCATGAGGAAGTCACATGCATGCACACACGCACTCACACACTCGCACTCAACTCATTGTGTCCTAAGATCAATGACACTCCCCCAACTTACTTTGGGGGAATTTATTCGTTTGCTGAGCAAGGCTAGTTGATGTGTCTCAGTTATGAGGAAGATGCCCAGTGAAAAAGAGCCAACCATCCTCCCACAAAAGATTCCTGTAGCCAATACAGAGTCTCTGTGAGTAATGTGGATTTGTATGGAGTGGGGAGGGGTGAAGATATGGGAGGCAAGGTGGCAATATGGCATGAAGTCCTGCAGAAAGCAGGCTCCAGACAGACCTTGGTACTGTGCATGTTCTGCATAACACACCCAGGCCAAGCTCTAGGGCTCCCGCAATCTTGTGGACAACAGGCTGGTGCCACAAGACCAGGAGAAAGAGAAAGGACAAACCTGTCTTCTTGGGGTCTGGTGAGAGTGGCTGCAGCCCTTGGAAGTGGCCTGAAAATACCTTGTGGATTCTGGATGCTGTCCATCTTGATGTCTCTCTCCTCCAATGAGAGGCAACTAACAGCTTTGGGCTTTTGTCCCATGCGATGCAGCCCCTTGTGGCACTATTTTCTAAGAAGAGCCTTCTCATCCCTGATTCAAGCTCCCCCAAAACCTCAGACTCCTAGATCTGTCCTCATGACCTTGTCTGTACCCAGCACATTTCTGTTCTGATTTTTCACAGTCAACTTTTTAAAAATAGGGTATGGCATTAATGAGACTAGAGGTTTTATTGTTATGCTTGCTTTTTTCCCATTATAGTGTCCCTTTAACATGTACAGGCCATTAGATTTATCATCCCTTTCCATCCAGATAGACATATTTGAAATGATCCGTAAAATATATACAACAACTAATGGAATATGAGGAAGCAGTGTCAGCCTCAGAGGATGTTGGGGCTACCCAATGGGATTACATGTGTTGGGCATGCTGAAAGTGTAGACACCATTATTCCCACCAGGCCCCTACTCCTTGAGATCCGGGCCACCATGGGATCTCTTTCCTGCCACAAAACTCTGCCTGGACTCCAAGTCCTGCCCACAGATGGCTGACCAGAGGAGGTACCACCAACTTCTGTGAGGCCTTGGGAAAGCTGCTGTACCTCACTAGGGCTGACTCCTATCTGAACCCAGGGAGGGATTCCAGAGCTTCCAAAAGACAGGACAACTCTGAGTTCCCTTCCAGGTGAATGTTCTACAAAGCGCTGGTCCTGTTTGGTCCATTGATTCCCTGGGGAGGACAAGGGATCCTGGAGTTTTCAGATACTGTTGGCCAGACCTTTCAGGTGGGTGCAACTAGATCTAAGTAGGACATACAACGTTCACACATGTAAAAACAGTCACCGGGCAGCAATAAGGACCAACAGCACCTCCCTTGCAGGTTCTGGGTTGCAAAAGGTGAAGCGAACTCCATGAATTCACTAGTTCACATTTCACTTTAGATTAGAAGAAAAACCGCAGAAAAATAAACCGTGTCAATCAGCCCTGCTGTGTAAACAAGTGGCTGATGATAAATCTTGAGACAGTTCGCATTTCTTTATGAAGTGGCCAGCGACAAAGATCCAAAAACAAACCTTCTCTTTTATGGTTATTTGGAAAACGAACAAGGAAAGCATTTTGTTTTACCTCTGGAAGCAGCAGCAACCAGCCTCTGGTTCCCCGAACAGCCTCTCTGAGCAACAGGCCTGTGGGTCTTCTACTACCTGGAATCAGCTCCAGAGTCCAGCAATAGCCTGCGGTGGGCTGGGGTGAGGCCATGCAAGCTGCCCTGGCTACTCTGAGGCTTCCACCCTGTGAGGGACATGCCTGGGATCTCCTCGGTAAGGCCTTGCTAACCCATGAGGCACTTTTGTGCAAATTAGAAAAATGCAACCCTATCTTTAAGATCCAACTCTGAATTGGCAGGAATTGGCAGGAAGGGAGTGCCTTTTGCAAATTAAAAAAAGATGCCCCTACCTCTCGATCAGTTATCTGCAAACTTTTTCTGTTAAGGGTCAGATAGTAAATACTTTAGGCCTTGGGGACTCTAAGATCTCTTTCACAACTACTCAGCTGTGCCACTGTAGCACAAAAGCTGCCACAGGCAACATATCAATAAATGGGCCTGAGTTCTAAAATATTTTTTATTTTCAAAACCAGGTGGTGGACCTAATTTGACTCATGGGTCACAGTTTGCCAAGCCCAGCCCTGGATAGATGCAGCCTAGCCCCAGGGCTTAACAACTGGAACACAGGTGAAAACTTGCCCACAACTCATCCCTTTGACTGGGTGCACTTGTGTATAACCTACACAATCCTATATGGAGGCCATGTTCCTGGGTCCCCAGGAAGATGGGGGCTTAATAAGACAAACTCCTTCCACCTGAAATGGACCACCCCTGTGTGTCTCAGCATTCTTCATCCTCGCAATTCTCCCTTGCTTCTTGCTTCAACAGCCTCCAGATTTTAGGATCTGGTCAATCAGAATGCCAATTCCTATAAACCCTAAGTCCTTTCGTCATTACACTGAGTAGCCCCAGTGCAGTGAATTGCACTGATCTTAGCTTTAAAAATCAGACTCATCCTATTACTTGAAGAGATAAAGACAAGATCTGCAAAGACAGGATGTCCAACAGAGCCAAATCACTGGGATTCTCAGATGAGCAAAGCAGCCTGTCTCCTGAAGCCTCTTCTTTGGCAAAATGCCGATTCACCAATGAATAATTGGTTAGAATGGAAGATTAAAACCATTGGCAGAAATGAGTTATTTCTGGACATTTTCCAGCTTGTTTTCCCAGACCAGTCATCCAGTTATAATTAAAATATGGTGGTTGTTTCATGCAAACCATAAACAGCCCACAGACTTACACTACAAGCAAAGCCTACAGAAAAGCCATTTCTTACAGCACCAAAGAGCAGCAGCAGCAGTGTTTCCCAGGAACACTGGTCTGACTTTAAATGGAATACTCTGTTATATTACTCACCCTTGATTTGACCTTCATAAATACCAAAACCTTGCCATCCTGCGTTGTGACATTTAATTCTTCCTGTCATCTAATGAGGCCACATTTTGTTAGAAGGTCACTTGTCATTTACACCTCTGAGAAAGACATATCATTTTAATGAAGCTCCTAACTCAGACTGAGCAATGAAATTGTGGACAAGATTACAACACGTGCTGGCCTGGAGACAATGGAGGCCCTTGGACTTAGCCAGGTCTTGGTGAGATTGTACTAAAAGGATGAAAATCAAGAGAGGGAGACTGGCATTCCTGCAGAAGCAGCAGATTCTGGCTGGTGTCACCCTAAATTCAATTATCCAGAAGAAGGTGTGGATTCATGTTAACATATTTTATAAGGTCATATAATTTATCATCCTTTGTTTTCTTTATGAAAACAGATTTTCCCTCAGTTACAAAGTGTATTGGGGTTAGATGAATGGAGAGAGTCAAAAGTCACTTCGTTTTTCCTGCGTTGAACAGAAGGGCATGCAAATTCTTCTCTCTAAGACAGCTTGGCAAGAGTTGGACAGGGAGAGGTGCTAGGGAGTGCATGGCAGGGACATGGATTTCAGATGCATCCATACTTTACACTGAAAGGGGAGAATGAGACCAGTGCAATGGCTGTAGATACTAATGATGGTTGACGATGACCCCAATCCCTCCACTGGCTCATGCAACATAAGGGTATAGTCTTTCTGAGCAGCAATAGGAGCTGGCCAGGCACTTCTCAGAATGCAACTTAGGTGGGCAGGAACCTGCAGGTAGGAGTGAGAATTTAATTACAAAGATATGGAGCTTTGACTTGCTTAGGGAATGCAAAGTCTTTTCAGATAACTATTTCATGACATACTGTATTCCATCATTATCTCAGACCCGTTTCTCTGGCAGGGACCAAAGTTTGCCCAAAAACCTCTGACCGTAATGCTTCCTGCCACACTCCCCCTCTCCCCAACATACATACAGAAAAAGAAATTCCACACTGGTCTCCTTCACACCTCTGAGGTTCATGTCACCCTTTGTTCTGGCCAGGAAATGGCATGCCATGTTGTAGTTGATGCAAATCTGGCCAAAGTGTCTGTGGAGGCCTTTGGTGTAAGGGTGTGAAAAACTGCTTGCAGCTCTTTTCTTGGATAGAGGGGTAAAAAGGAAGGACAGGGGACTTCAGGGAAGGGAAGAGATTCTTGTACCCTAGTTGATGAAGGCCCGCCTGGGAAGGAAAGGGAGGGGACTTCAGACAGCCTGATTTCAAGTCTGGTGAGGTTTTCCAGCAGTGACAGATATCCAAAAATGAATATCTCCCACCTGATATGCTCTTCTACAATGTGACCTTGGCATCCTGCCATGCCCTTGAATCTAGGAGGGCTCTTGACCACTTTGACAAGTAGAGCACAGTGGAAATAACACAGGACCAGTTCTGCTTCCTGCCTTTGACATGCTGGTTCTTGGGATGCTCTCTCTCTCTCTCTCTCTCTGGAAAATCAGGCACCCTGCTGTGAGAAGCCAAAGCTACTTGGAGAGGACAAGCATAGATGTTCCAGTTGACAGCCCCACTGAGCTCCCACTGAGCTCCCACTGACAGCCACCACCAACAGCCAGCCACATAAACAAGCTCTCAGATGTCCAGCTCAGTTGAGCCTTCAGATAAACTTCAGTTCCAATGACCATCTGACTGCAATCACATGAGGGATCCCTATGGGGAATCAGCCAGGTGAGCCTGATCAACCCACAGACCTTTGAAAGATAATCACAAATAATAAATAAAAAGTTTCAGGGCAGTTTTTGCATAAAAAGAGATAACCAAAACAGGGATATTCAAAATGTATTATAAGATGGAGCACTGACCATCCTGAGGAGCAATGGGCCTAGAGCAGGGTCCTTAGAGAACTCCTGCTATCTCAGATATTTCTCCTTTAATTTCTGGATTGTGAGAAGGTCCAACAATTACTGGGGGAGGGGCCAAGGTGGCAGAAGGGCACTCAGAGAGTTTGGGGCAGCAAGTGTTGCAGTTGTTAACAACCGTTACAGACATAGTCCTGAGCACCAGCTGGGCATCGACCCTGGCATCCCCAAACCTGCAGTTCACACCCACGGATCAAATATAGGACAGCAACCTACAGCTGCTCCCAGGTCAGGACATGTAAGTAGGTGCCACTAAGGCTCCAAGAGGCCTCTGAGAACCCAGCATTGTCACCTTTGTAGAACCTTTATGATTGCATTCAATTTTGACAGGGGTCCTTGGAGGGAGATATTACTGGCCCTCATTTGGCAGTGGAAAAAATCTGAAGTCTAGAGAAATTAAGGAGGAATTGAGACAATGATTGGGAAATATATAGGTTGGGATACTTTGCTTTTAGTTTCGCCTCTGACGCCACCTCACTGTGAGACCTTAAGTCAGTCCTGTGGATTCCTGGAGGTTCCCCAACTCTAAAGTAGGAGAGGTAGAAAGATGATTCCCATGGGGACATCTGGCAATCACTATTCTCTGACTATGTGACTTGCCTGAGGTCACCAGGAAGGGAACTGCAAAATCAGCACACGGTCTCAAGGCACTTGACTTCACATCCAGAGCTCACATGACTATCCCCACAGCTGCCTGCCTGGAACACCTCCACCTCAATGTGCAAACCCTATCCCCAGTTGCTGGGCAGGAGAATGTTTCCAAGTCCAAGCCCAGAGACGCTTTTCTCTGCTTGTGCTTCTGGCCCTGGGGCTTCTGTCCAGATTTCCAAAGACTGAATCCTCACCCTCTGTGAGCATCTCTCAGTCGTGCATATGCAGGAGCTAACTATGGGATGAGGAAAGAGGAGGGATGGGGAGAGAGGAGATAAGGTGGGGAGTTCACTGTGAATTTCAGCCAGATCTGCCCAGGTTAGGTCTGAATAACTCCTGCAGCCACCACACAGGAAGCCACTAATCAGGGCAGACACTGTCTCATTCAGGGGTTCAGGGCCCCTGTCCTGACCTAGTCCAAAGGCAGCACCGAGAGGTGATGAATCTCTCCTGAGATTGTGTGGTTTCCAGTAAAGCATTCCAGAATCTGAAACAGGCTTCAAAGGAATGTGCGTCTGCTCACTCCCACCCTGGCTGGGAAGCAGCCCAGGGCACCTTATTCTTATTAGGCTGGAGATGTCTGGGGCACTAAGCTTGAAAAATGCACTGAGGATTCTGACACAGATGGGGAACGGTGTGGCTATGCAGAAAACCCCACTGTTGGCAGCATGAGACTTGCTTTGAAAGATTTTGGGGGCAAGTAATATAATTCCTTTCCACTGGAAATTTTCCAACTTCAAAATGGAAATGAGAATTTTTCTGTATCCTAACTTTCCCATACCTATGAAGGACAGTGTGGGAGCTAAAGAATCCATTATCTGCTGAAAGGGTCAATGTGTTCCATACTGGCATCAAATGTGAGGGAGAATTCCCAGGGAGAGAATGACGACTGTCCAAAATGTAATGTCACGGGAAAGGGGTTTGAAGTGAGATTTGGACTGGAGAATCTGGAAGGACCAGGTTGGAAGGAGCAAATATGATTGGATAGGAATGTGGGCAAATTCCTGAGAAGGGCACCAACATTCCCTGTTCTTCCATCCCCGAGTGCATGTCTGTGATGAGCAGAATAAGAAGGAGGGACACCTTGGCCCTTAAATAACCTGGGAAATTATTTACCCACAGCTGACATGGTTGTGAACAGGTTCACAGCAGGTGTCCCAAATCTGGATGGTTAATTTTATGTGTCAACTTGGCTGGGCCATAGTATACAGATATTTGGTCAAGCACTAGTCTAGATGTGATTATGAAGGTATTTTTTACATGTGATTAGCTTGTAAATCAGTAGGCCAGGCACAGTGACCCATATCTGTAATCCTAGCACTTTGGAAGGCTGAGGTGGTTAGATTGCTTGAGTTCAGGAGTTGGAGACCACCCTGGGAAGTATAGCAAGATCCCTGTCTCTGCAAAAAATACAAAACCTAGCCAGGCATGGTGGCACACACCTGTGGTCCCAGCTATTCAGGAGGCTCAAGTGGGAGGATTGGTTGAGCCTGGGAGGCAGAGGTTACAGTAAGCCAAGATCATGCCACTGCACTCTACCTGGATGACAGAGCAAGACCCTGTTTCAAAAGAAAACAAACACTTTAATCAATAGACTTTGAGTAAAGCAAATTACCCTCCATAATGTGGAGGAAGGACCAAAAGGCAGTAGACTACACTGCCCAATCCAAAGCCGAAGTCCTGCAATGGTCCTGCTCAAACACAGCAAGGGATGAGGAGCTCACTGACTCCAGAGGCAGCACTTTCCATTGTGGGGCAGCTCTTATCATGTGATATGCTTTGCCTGTGCCCCCACCCAAATTTCATCTTGAATTGTAATCCCCATAATCCCCGCATGTTGTGGGAGGGACCCACTGGGAAGTAATTGAATCATGGAGGTGATTTCCCATGTGCTGTTCTTGTGATAGTGAGTGAGTTCTCATGAGATCTGATGGTTTTATAAGCATCTGGCATTTTCCCTGCTGGCACTTTCTCTCTCCTGCCACCCTGTGAAGAGGTGCCCTCCACCATGATTGTAAGTTTCCTGAGGCCTCCCAAGCCATGCAGAACTGTGAGTAAATTAAACCTCTTTTCTTTATAAATTACCCAGTCTCATATGTTTCTTCATAGCAGCATAAGAACAAACTAAAACAGTACATTGGTACCAGGAGTGGGGTGTGCTATAAGGATACCCAAAAATGTGAAAGCAACTTTGGAACTGGGTAACATGCAGAGGCTGGAACAGTTTGGAGGTCTCAGAAGAAGACAGGAAAATGTAGGAAAGTTTGGAACTTCCTAGAGACTTGTTGAATGGCTTTCACCAAAATGCTGATAATGATATGGACAATGAAGTACAGGCTGAGATGGTATCAGATGGAGATGAGAAACTTGTTGGAAACTGGAGTAAAGATTACCCTTGCTATGCTTTAGCAAAGAGACTGGTGGCATTTTGCTCCTTCTCTAGATGTCTGTGGAACTTTGAACTTGAGAGAGATCGTTTAGGGTATCTGGTGGAAGAAATTTCTAAGCAGCAAAGCATTCAAGAGGTGACAGAGCATAAAAGTTTAGAAAATTTGCAGTCTGAGGATGCAGTACAAAAGAAAAATCCATTTTCTGGGGAGAAATTCAAGCCTGCCACAAAAATTTGCATAAGTAACAAGGAGCCAAATGCTAATCACCAAGAAAATGGGGAAAACATCTCCAGGGCACGNAGTTTGGAGGTCTCAGAAGAAGACAGGAAAATGTAGGAAAGTTTGGAACTTCCTAGAGACTTGTTGAATGGCTTTCACCAAAATGCTGATAATGATATGGACAATGAAGTACAGGCTGAGATGGTATCAGATGGAGATGAGAAACTTGTTGGAAACTGGAGTAAAGATTACCCTTGCTATGCTTTAGCAAAGAGACTGGTGGCATTTTGCTCCTTCTCTAGATGTCTGTGGAACTTTGAACTTGAGAGAGATCGTTTAGGGTATCTGGTGGAAGAAATTTCTAAGCAGCAAAGCATTCAAGAGGTGACAGAGCATAAAAGTTTAGAAAATTTGCAGTCTGAGGATGCAGTACAAAAGAAAATCCATTTTCTGGGGAGAAATTCAAGCCTGCCACAAAATTTGCATAAGTAACAAGGAGCCAAATGCTAATCACCAAGAAAATGGGGAAAACATCTCCAGGGCACGTCAGAGACCTTCGTGGCAGCACCTCCCATCACAGGCCCAGAGGCCGAGAAGGGAAAAGTGGTTTCCTGGGCTGGGTCCAGGACACCAACTGTGTGCAACCTCGAGACTTGGTGCCCAGTGTCCCAGATGCTACAGCCATGGCTAAAAGGGGCCAAGGTACAGCTTAGGCCATTGCTTTAGAGGCTGTAAGCCCCAAGCCTTGGCAGCTTCCACATGGTGTTGGTCCTGTGGATGCACAGAAGACAAGAATTGAGGTTTGGGAATCTCTGCCTGGATTTCAGAGGATGTAATGGATATGTCTGGATGTCCAGGCAGAAGTCTGCTGCAGGGGTGGAGCTCTCATGAAGAACCTCTGCTAGGGCAGAGCAAAAGTGAAATGTTGGGTTGGAGCCCCCAGACAAAGTCCCCTCAGGGGTACTACCTAGTGGAGCTGTGAGAAGAGGGTCACCAACCTCCAGATCCCAGAATGGTAGATCAACTGACAGGTTGCACTGTATGCCTGGAAAAGCCACAGACACTCAACACCAGCCTTGAGAGCAGCCAGAAGGGGGGCTGTATCCTGCAAAACCACAGGGGTGGAGCTGCCCAAAGCCATGGGAACTGTCCTCTTGCATCATGTGAGACTTGCATCATGTGAGACATGGAATCAAAGGAGATCATTTAGGAACTTTAAGGTTTAATGACTGCCCTACTGGACTTTAGACTTAGATAGGGCCTGTAGCCCCTTCATTTTGGCCAATTTCTTCCATTTGGAATGGATATATTTACCCAACATCTGAACCCCCATTGTATCTAAGAAGTAACTAACTTGCTTTGATTTTACAGGCTCATAGGCAGAAGGGACTTGCTGTGTCTCAGATGAGACTTTCGACTTTGACTTTTGGGTTAATGCTGGAATGAGTTAATACTTTGCGAAAATGTTAAGAAAGCATGACTGTGTTTTGAAATGTGAGGACATGAGATTTGGGAGAGGCCAGGGTGGAATGATGTGGTTTGGCTGTGTCCCCACCCAAATCTCATCTTGAATTGTAATCCCCATAATTCCCTTGTGTTGAGAGACAGAGACCTGGTGGGTGGTAATTAAATCATGGGGGCAGTTTCCCCCATGTTGTTCTTATGACAATGAGTGCATTTGCATGAGGTATGGTGGTTTTATAAGTGTCTGGCATTTCCTCTGCTGGTACTCTCTCTCTCCTGCCACCCTATGAAGAGGTGCCTTCAACCATGATTGTAAGTTTCCTGAAGCCTCCCAAGCCATGTGAAACTGTGAGTCAATTAAACCTCTTTTCTTTATGAATTACCCAGTCCTGGTATTCCTTCATATCAGCATGAGAATGGACTAATATACTATGGAAGTTCTTTGTTCTGTTGAGCCAAAATCTGAGTTCCTCTGACTGGCCCTGGAATTCGTGGACAAATGGGTGCTGAGGTGACTTTCATGCCCACAGAATCCTGACTACCAGGAGAGAACCACACCAACATTTCCGCCTCATACATACCTACAAATGTATCGATATTTACCTTCATTTTAATCTTCCTCTCTTTAATCTCCAAGGAAAATGGCTCCCTCCTCCTTTTCAAAGATATCACAGTACTCTTGACTTATTCTCTTTTCATCTTCTCCAGAACTTCCCTCACTTGATTTTTCTTTATTCCCCCTTCATACCTGTCCACCTGGCTAACTCTGGCTCTTCACCCAAGGCTCAGCTTCCTACAGGAAGCCTTCCATGACCTCCAGGTTCTACAAAGTACATCTCTTCTGAATTCTCAAAATTTCTGGCATTCATTTCTCTAGTAGAATGTCTCTTTTCAAAAGTATGTATTCATATTTCTATCTTCCCCTTGGGATTATAGTTATATAATCTCCAAAGTTATAGAGATCATGGTTATTTATTTGTGTCTCTGTCATGTACTCCAATTCATGACACAGAATAGGTGCTCTATAAGTATTCATTGAACTGAATCTCACAGTTTTCTGGTTTTCATTTCCCCTATAATACAGTTCTTTCATTCATTTGACAACTATTTATTAAGTAGCTGTTATGTAGCAGGCACTGTTGAAGAAGGTGAGGATATAATAGCAAATAAGACAAATGAGATCCTTACCTCCAGAGGCTTATACTTTTGTTGGGGAAAACTGATGGTAAGAAGTACACAATTACAGAATACAATCTTTCAATAATAGTAAGTGCTGCAGAGTAAATAAAGCAGGGTTGCTGAGGTAGAGAGGGACTTAGAAGAATTAATACTACATAAATAGGTTTTTCAGGGAGTTTTTATTTGAGCTGATACTTGAATAAATGAGAAAGATCCAGCTATAGGAAGCAGTGCAGTAAAAGCTTTCCTGGCAGAGGAAATAACAAACGCAAAGGCCCTGAGGTAGGAACAAGCTTGGCGTGTTGGGAAAGTAAGGTTTCTGTGGCCAGAGGAGAGTGAAAAGGAAGTGATTGGAATGGTGTGAGGTTGGCAAAGTGGTCAGTGAGCAGATGATGACAGCCCTGTGACAGTCTCAGAACCTTACGACACCCAGCAAATGGAGATATCCCATCACAATCCTGTTCTCCACCCTCCTGTCCTTTCACTCAACACATTTTCCCTGCTTGATCTCTCTCCTATCACTTAAACTATATCCTCTTTTCTGATGATTCCTAAGTCTATAACACTAGCCCAGGCCTCTCTGCTGAGCTCCATAACTGAATACTGAACTCCAATTGGACAATCCATCTGGAAGTACCACTGGCACCTAACACTCAACAGTTGTAAATTGCATTTATCATTCCACTCCCAAACCTGCTCCTTCTCCTGCTGAATGGTATTATCATCTGTCCAGTTTCCCAAGCCATTAACTTGAAAGTAAAAGATCATTTCTCTCTCTCCCTCCCACTGCCACATCCCATGATCACTAAGCCCTGCTAGGATGGGCCCTTAGGATTCTCCAAGTGATAAGGTCACTGTCCCTAATGAGTGCTCACTCTGGCTTGAACTGCTCAAACAACCTTCAGCTGGTTTCACTGGTCTTGTCTATAGTTTATCGAAAGGATGCCCCAAGTACCCACCACCCTCTGCCCAGGTTTAGAGTCTTGCCAAAAGCGTCATTTTTCTACTTCTCACAGGTAATGAGAATGTACTGGTGTGGACATAGCTGGCCATAGGGTAGCTACTTCCAAGGCTTTTCCTAAGCCAGGCTCCTTCAGGCATCATTTTGGGGCATGATCCTTACATTCTCAGGTGTGCTCAGAAGCTTTGGTCAGTATTCTTATACCAACCTGTAATGTCTAACCAGCCTCTTCTTTCACTCAAGCCTATCAGAGTGTCCTCTTTGTCACAAGAAGGGAGGCAAAGAAAGGTCCCCAGGTAGCCTGGATGGGCTTCAAGGCATAATTACATTGTGATGTGCCCTCTGGGGGAGTTGGTTTGGCCATCAGCACCTTGGAGAGCTCCAGCTCTGACCTCTGTTGGGTAGCTGACTGGACCAGAATCCTGGATTCTTCTAGGAGTAGTGGGGGATGGGAAAAAGAAAAGGGCTGAGGCTGAGCACCTCCATTAACCAGATACTCAGCTCAGTGATTTTAGGGATCTCAAAAATACTAATGGTCCCAGCTTGGGTTTTGGAGGCTCCACAGTCTCTGTTTAAGTGGTCCACGAGTGGCTGGTGGTTATGATCCTGAGTCCTGGCTAAGCCAGTTTAACACTAAAGACTAGGATTCTGGGCCCGGGCTGCCCAGGAGTCATCAGCTTTTATGATTTCGTTTCCAGGTAAGTGCCCATGGAAAGGCTAGCCACCTTCAATGTTACGCATCTTTCCCTTTCTGTGCTCCATATAGTAGGTCCCACTTCTTCTGCTCTCACTGTGGATGCACCAGCAACCCCTACTCCAGCACCACAGAATAAACTGGACAGCAGGAACTTCAGGGAGGTGGAGGCTTCAGCTGACCTCTGGGTCAATGCAGCAGGGCCTTACTCATTTTTGGATGTTTCCTCTGGTCACATGCTCAGGGAATTCTAAAGAGATTAATACACTGGGTCGTCTCAGCAGTGACCTTTTTATTCCTATTGGACTAGAATCCTCTGAGATAGAATAGAAGCAAGGCTCAGGTCTCCAGGTGAAGATCGTGTATCTCTGTGGAGACTGAGAAAATGTCTGTCTGTGGAATTAATTCAAGCATTCCTCTACTCCTCTTCTCTCTTCCCTCAGATCTCACCCTGCATGGCTGCATCCCCTCCACCCTATCCTGCTCCTGCAGTTGCAGCCTTCTATTTGCTTACAAAGTGTTTCACATTTCTCCCGCAGCCCATCCAATCTTCACAACAGCTCAGGGGTGTATGTAGAGCTTTTTCATTATCCAGACTTACAAATGAGAAAACCATGGATGACACTTGGGTGACTTGCCTGACAAACAGGGCTTCTGCCTCCAGGCGACTGCTCTTTATAATGTTTCAAAAACTGCCATCAAACCAGGACCCCACCATAGTGCCATGAAACTCTTTATCCCAGGGTTATAATGTTGCCAAAGAGGAAACATTGCCTAAAAGTAAGAAACTTACGTTTTTAGGACTATGCTTATATGTCCGGAGTATGTCAAAGTCCATCTGCTATTCTCTGCCTACAGAACACAAACAAAAACCCAGTTCTCTGGAAGTCTGTCAACAGCTTCCTCTGAGGTTTTTAAGATTTCCTGGGGACAATTCTACCCCTCACACATAAAGGTCAACCAAGCCTCCAAAAGAAAAGCAATAAAAACAAAAAAAAAAAAAACCCCATGAACAACATTTTGATCCTTATTTTGTCAGGTCTGCCTTTACGTTTCAGTGTACAACTTTCTCGGAAATAAGGTTCTGAATTCACTAAAGGCAGAGGCATTCAGCTGTGCCCTTGTGTCCAAATTCCTGAGAGAGGTGGCCATCCAGGGAAGATGTTCCTAATTAGCCAAGGAAATTGGGGGGGTGGGGGAGGGGTCTATCTTCTGCAGCTGCAGTCAGGAGCAGCTGTGCTGATGCACGTGTTGGTCTCAAAGGATACGGTTTTCCTCCAAGTTTAGTTACAGTGTGTCACTCCACATTGTAGTTTTAGCCGTAGTAGACCACCTGAAACTCAAGGCCACATGGGGTGCCTCAAGTTGAAGACCACAAACATACATGTCTCTCCTCTCTCCCCTTTCTCTACAGCAACACCCTTCAGAATTAGCAAACATTATTTGTATGGCAGAGACTCCTTATTTTTTCTAATAAAGAAAAAAAACCTCTTTATTTTTGTTTGATTACTTTTGAAGCCCAATTACAATTTCGCTTTGCATAACAAACGTGCTCTTGAAGGTATGAGGGTAAATCACTTTCTGTGTAGTTGAATCAAATCCTATTTGAAATTTGTTCTATAAAAAAGCTCAGCTCTCAACCTTTTTACAAAGAGAGGATCTCTGTTGCAAGTTGAAGAATCACTCATCACCTTTAATAGTTAAGGCTGGTCAGACAAAGAGCTTTCCTTTTCCCAAGGGGTATGAGACAGCCCCACCTCAAAATGTCCTGCCTGATTGACTCTTTCTTTGCTTTCTTTCTCCTAGGATAAAACAGGTCAGACAGCCCAGTCCATCCGAGCACCTCAAACTTCCCCTGTTTCCTCTCCTCTCTTCTCAGGGGTGCTATCCTACAATTGCAGCCTCCCAGGGCCCTCATGCTTTCTGTACCCTGTAGAAATGTCTGCTCTGAAAGACAAAGCAATGCCAGCCACTTACCCCAACAAGACAGTCAGTCTCCATCTTCTGGGGTATTCATTCCTACCCTGAATTCTAGCCAGGACAGGAAAGGTTGTCTTCTGAGAAGGGATTTCCAGGTTCATAGGAAGATCAAGTGGAGGAAGAATGTCTGAGGATGGAGGAGTCTGCAGGGGACCATTAGTCTATTCTCCCTATACATAAGAACAACCCCAGAAAGGGCTGCCTTGATGCAAGAGGGGTCACCCTTAAAGTGTTTTCTGGAATTGGGTGCTGAGCACTCTCCAGATGGAATCTGCAGTCAGGAGGGAGCGGGTGAAGAGAAGACTGCAGCAGCCATGCATGAGCATCCCAACACATCCAAGAGCAAGGCCTTTTCTTGCCTCCTTAGGTGAAAAGTGGGCAGAGTGGGTCCCTCTGTGACATTCCGTCCCAGGTCATGGCCCACTGGGTAGATGCTGTCTGTGGGCTGAGGATTCATGGAGGCCACTTCTGCAGCCTGCAGGAGGCATAATATGAGATGGCTCAGCCGGGAAAAGCAGGAGTTTGGGAAAGGAAGCTGCACAGCTCTTCATATTCAAGTTGTACACTTAGAAAATGACCCGTCATGTTCGGCTTAAACTTTTCCATACGCTCAACATTATTAGAATTTCTTCTTAACGACACAAATCATCCTCAGGATCCGGGACAGCTGGACGAAAAAACGTTCTGTTCCCCACCCTTTCCCTTGAGTTCTTATAATGAAGGTGCTTAGTTAACACAAATTACCAGCTTCGCTTTCTACTTTTCTGACAGATGAGCAAACATAAAATCATCATTTTATATAGGCCCTGCTGGCCAAATCCATTTCAATTATCTATCACCAGGGCAGAATCCTCCTGGTGAGATGGAAAGACACTGACGGAGGTTTCCGGGTTGTACCCTTGACTCCAGTAAGCAGCCTGTTTCACGCTCCCATGCTGGAATGTAAGAAGGCCTCAGCTATGAACCAAACTACAGAGTTGAGATATCTAACTTATTTTTTAAAATAGCAAGACTTTTTTTACTGGCATAAATTAGGAAAAAGAGATAGAGAATACAGTTGAGGGAGGCCTGGGGTGGGATGCAGGAGGCCTAAGTTCTCATCCCAGCCCACCAACAATTCTCTGTGTGGCCTGGATGTGTCCTTGTCACATTCCGGGCCTCAGTTTACTCATCTGTAGTGTACAGGGGTAGACTCATTCAGTGTTTTCATATCATGTGCTTCGGATCCCAAAGACCCATGAAGCTACTTTACGGATTTCAGAAATATTTCATTTCAAAACTTAATACACACAAAAAATTTTTTGTCATTGATAATGTTGTGATTTAATACAATCAATAAGATAGCCAGTCCTAACACTGTGCAGATGAACAACTAAAACACTGTGTGACCAGGTGAACTCATTTTTTTTTTTTTTTGAAATCTCATCACAGAGCTCCTCCTACCACTTGTCTGATTAATTGTAGGGCTCTGAGGTCACAAGACAGACTGTCACAGAACAATAATCATTTGCATCTACTCAGCACTAAAAAGTAGGATGTTCTCCAAGCTGTGAAAACAAAGTAAAATATGGAAGTAAATTGGATTCTGAAACTGAACTAAGACATGGATCCCCATAAATGCCCAATTTCTAATTTTGGTGCTGATTAAAACAGCTTCGTTGTGCTTTTCTGTTTGTCACAAGTTTGAGATAATAAAATAAATATATTTGTCGACATGATAATTTACTAGTCGATGATTAATATAAATAATAATAGATATGTATATCTTCATAAAATAATGCTCTGTCTGTTTCTGGAGCTTAAGATTCCATATAAAATTTCATTTGAAAAAGTGGTTCCAGTCCTTTACAAAGTCTGAAAACCACTGAACTAATTACCTCCTATTTTCCTTCCCACAAGAGGATACTTTATTCAAATCTTTCTCTGGGGATAGAAGAATTGTATGACTTCAGGAAGTTTCTAGCTTAATCAGAACATTCGTAAGAAAAGCAAACAAACAAACTTGGTCCCCACAGCTACAGCTTGCCCTGCTCAGCGCTGCTCCTTCTCCTTGTGAAGGAGTTGAAGGTGGCCCTGGCATGAACCCATGCCCCAAACCAGTCGGTTACTGTGCTAGATGCAGAAGGTGCCAGAAACATAGACTCCCTGGAGGGCTCACCCAGCCTAGTGGGAGAGACTTACCTGTCAATGTGGATGGTGATACAAGGAAAAATGTGCTCAGGAAGGGAGACAGCCTAACCTTGTCTGAGCACCTCTTCCGTGCCAGGCTTCGTAGTGGGCATATTACACATGCCATTTTTAAAATTCTATCTATTGCTACTCACAATTCTTTGTAATATTGTTTGCCTCTTACAGAAGAAGTGATGGAGGTGGTTACACAGGCAGTGGGTGGCAGAAGCAGGTCTCAGGTCATCACTATCCACACTCCCCACCAAAGGTAAGCTCCAGGTGACTGGTAAACAGCATCGCACACTCACCATTGTGGAGTCCAGAGGGAAGGTCATTTACGCAGACCCTGGCAGTCAGGGAAGGCTGCAAGGAACAGTGGCATCTGAGCTCAATCTTGAAGGATGAGTAGAAATTCTCCAGGAGGGAAAGAGAAAAAATTTTCCAGGTGGTGGAAACAATGTGAGAAAAACAGAAAAGTTTTAGGAGAATGGCTGTTCAGCTGGCACACACACGCAAAGCATCTTGTGTGGCAAGAATGAGAAGTGTGGGTGAGAACACAGGGACCAGCCAGGCAGGGTGATGACAGCTGGGGTCCTCAGTGCTAGAGACTCAACCCAGTATTCTGGGCCTCCACACCGCCCTGGTCTCCCACCCTCACTTTCCACTGCCCTGGCACAAGGACCCTGGCCACCAGTGACTCAGACTGTCCTCTATGCCTTTGTTCCCACTGCTCTGTCCACCCGGAGAGCCTTCCCTTGCCCACTTCTGCCTGGGGAAGTCTTTGCTGAGGTCCCAGCCCAGCCAAATCCCACCTCTTATCCATAGCCTTCCACACCTGATTCCTTCAACCAGGTGAGATCTCTTGCCTTTGAAGACCCAGAGTTCTAATATTAGATCAAAGTAGAGCCTCAGTGGATGATCACACAGTGAATGTGTTGTCTTGGCAAGAAAAATTCTTGGGGAAAGATACTGAAATGGAGTCTGCAGCCTCAGCCTCAGCAACATCTTCAGGCCATCTTCACAATCCAGTTAGCAGGCCAACAAGCTCTGCGCCCAGACTCTCAGCCCCTGCCCTAACTCTTACAGCTTCAGATACTGGAATCCCCACACAATCCAGTTAGCAGGCCAACAAGCTCTGCGCCCAGACTCTCAGCCCCTGCCCTAACTCTTACAGCTTCAGATACTGGAATCCCCACCTTTGAAGCCTGGCAGGACCCTTGTGGAGCTGGGCATAGCCCTGAGTATAATATGCTCCAAGTCTTCTCAATTTCAGGACGTATCCTTTCCCAATGGCAGAGGTCCTAGCGTCTAGGAGGTGCTCAGGAAATGTTTGAATACTTGTTGAACCCAATTGAACTGGAGCTGGGGCCCGGAACTCTCTTCCACCCGCCCTGAGGGAAGCACTCAGAGCAACCCTCCAGAACAAAGCCTGACCTTGGTGGCCAGCTCAGTGTGCCCAGAACATCACATGACTGGACATGAAAGGGCTGAGGATGCTTGCTGGAGGGGCACTTAGCCTGGAAAACCTGAAACCATTCCCTTGACTGAGAGCCGCTAACCACAGCCTCAATGAATGATTAATGATTATGACCGGAGCTTATTGCAAACAGGCATGTGACAGCAGAGCCACTACCCACCCGCAGGACCTGCCCATGTGATTGATGAGCCACAGAGGTGTGCAGGGGGCTGCAGGGAAAAGGGGGTAGCTCAAGCTGCAGCCACTGGTGGGCACCCATCCTTGGGGGCCCCCCTTGGGCGGGGGGGCAGCACCTGTGTTCCGGGCTGCAGCTCATCTCACAAAAGCCGTACCAGCCAACCTGTACAATCTACCCAGGCAACGACAGGAGGACACGGGGGCCTGGGTCAAACACGAATGAGGAGTGAGGAATGGGTGAGATGGCCCTGGAGGGGTCTGTATTTGGTGCATGCGTCGGGTAGGATAACTGCAGTTTTGGAACTATGAGGAGTGTGCAAGGTGCTCTGAGAGAAAACTATGTGTTCTGTGTGGATAGAGCAACCGCAAGAAATGTGTTATCTGGCCTAAGACCTTCTTCCTAGCCCTGCACGCAACCACTGCCAGCCAGAGACAGACTTTCCTAAGACCCCATATCGCTTTTCAAAGGGATCTGCAAAGGAGAGGAGAGGGTGGCTGAAGTGAAGTCCCCATTCTGATGCTTTCTCTCTCCTCCACAGGGCCAGTCCACAGCCCGAGAGCTAAGTTAGCACAAGGTCCTCACCCTGCCGACCACTCCCAGCCAGAACCATCCAGGATACCCAAGCTGAGCTTTCTGTTCCCCCTTCCAAAACCAGGTCCAGCAGGAGACTGGGCTTGGCTCTCTGATGGATTCAGGACAGGGGACAAATGAGCCACATTCATGGAGCAGGGACTATGGGAGATGAAGGCACAGCCCCTGCCTTCAGGAGTTTGTGCTCTTGTTAGTAAGACAAGCTTCCATCCTGTCAAACAAGCTCAAACTGAACAAAGCATCAGCCCTGAATGTGCTGCCGAGAGGGAGTGAGAAAAGGGATAGCAGCATTGGGTTGAGAGGCCTCCGGGAGAGGCCAGGGAACCTGAGAAGGGCCTTTGAGGCCCCTGCTGGGCTGCAGGACTCTACCCACAACAGAGCCACTGCCCAATCTGGGCCACCAAAGTATACAAGGCCACCATTCCCACCCAGGTCTCCAGAGGCATCTCTGAGTGGCTGTGAGGCAGTGGCAGCAGGCGAGTTCAGCAGAGAACCGAGACTTCTTTGAGACAACGCAAAGAGCCAGCCGGGAGCCCAGGGACGACCCTTGTTGGGGCCGGGCTGCTCTGTGGATCTGGCTCCGTTTCATCTTAATACACTCCTGCATGTACCTGATATCTGATACTCGTCCTACAGCATGCAAATCTAATAAATTCTTGGCTCCTGCAAGTTTCTTCAAAAATATAAAAGAGGATCATATATAAAGAAGTTGATTAATATACACCCTGCTAAAACAGCCTGGAACATCTGCGTATTAAGTTCATTTATTAAATTACACCAATCTGTATTTTAATGAGTGAAAGATACAGTACTTATTCTGTCATCCATCAAAATAAACTCAGGAAATACTTAACATTATAATCATTTTTCTTGTTTGAACACGAGTTATGAAATATGAATCCCACACTAAGAATGCTGGGCTTGCCGTCATGATCAAATATGTTTTCACAGGTGCAGCAAATATTCAGTTTTCATTTCTTTCTCCAACTGTTGAAAATATAAACCATGTTTTCTATTCCTTCACTGGGTAACTTTGCCTTCCCTCCACATGGCACCCATTATTGCAGACTTATTACCCCACCGTCTTTTTTTCCCCCCAAACACACTCCTCCTAAAGTTGCTTCGTAATGAAAACACAGGCTTCTGTGGGGCCGCCACAGCACAAGCTCTTCCCGGGGGAGGGGGTGTCTTTGGGCTCATGCTGGGGCACTGTCCTTTACTTCCATCCTAATGGCAGCCACGTCCTCTTGGTTGGAGCCTGAGTTCTGAAAGCTGTTTGAAGCAAACAGTCCATCTGGTCAAAAACACAAAAGGCATGGAGCCCTCCAGCCACAGTGAAGCCAACAGTGAAGCTGGAGGGTCTCCAGGTCTACTGGCTGCCTCTCAGAAATATCCCACTAAGACGAGGGGGCAACTTTAATAGGAGCTGAAACCTCAGGAGTGAGTCCAGAGTTTACCTGGGTTCAGCTATCCTTCAACCAGAAGTCTTGGGACCCTTGGAACAAAACTACTCACAAAGCAGCAAGTTTCCAGGAGCTGAGGAAGGCCAGTGCCTGTGCCCAGTGTCAGTGGGAGCTCATCATGTTGGAGGATTCTGGGAAAAGCTCCAGCTCTGTAATCTGCTGAGCAGGGCCAGCCCTGTAGGAGGCACATGAACCCAGTGACAAGCTGGCCAGGCTTCTTCCTGCATAACTCACCCTGTGGTGCCCCGTCACCAGCAGGGAAGTCACACTTCCACCACACGGCTTCTGCCTCTCTTGGATTTCATTTCTGGCTGCTCCTACCTGGTCCCCTAACACATGCACGACTCACACACTTTACCATTCAGCCCTCCCGAGCTACCACCTGCTGGGGCACAAATCTTCCACGTTCTCTCCTACCCCAAGTTTTGCTCTTGCTGTTCCCTCTGCCTGGAATACCCTTCTTTGTTCTTCTTTATCTTCACCTGGTTAATTATTTAACTTTGATCCCAGGACTCATACCATGGGAAAGCCCTGTGGAGAAGGCCACTCATTTTGACAGCTATGAGTCAGAGAAACCTCACAGATAAGGTGACATGGACCCAAGAGCCAGAACTGTCCAGGAGGGAAGGATGGGGAGGCATTCAAGGCAGAAGGAAGCCTATTAGCAAAGGCACAGGGTACAGAGCACTAGAGCTATTTGTGGATGGAGAAAGGCAGAGATAGATGGGTGGGGCACAGGAGATGGGGCAGGGATGAGAGTTTGAAACCAGATTAGGGAGGATCTTGTGTGTTGGGCCAAGAGCTCTTATGCTATAGATAAGGAGAAACTTTTGAAAGGCTTTAAAAATTTAAAGGATGTGTTCAGATTTGGATTTTAGAAATGACGGCTACTGGTGATTCCGTGCAAATAAGGGCATTTGTGAGAGATCCTGGAGCTGGCAGAGAGGCCAGTGGGACCCTGCTAGAGTGATGGATTCAGGCGGCTTGGGCCTGCGTGGAGGCAGTGCAGGGCACCTCCCCACACGCCAGGAACACTGCACAGGAGGTGTGCAGGAGCAATGCTGAGGAATTGTGCTGATCGCCTGAGCTCCCAGCCTCCCTGGGAGCAGGCTCCTTCTCTTCTGTGCCCAAGGAACCCAGTCTCCTCAGTTCAACCTTCTAGGCCTTGGATCTGTTTGATCTGTGGCCTGAAGGCCTACTGATTCTTGTGGGATGCAAGCCTAGGGACCTTCCTCCCCAGCCCTCACTTCCCCTCCCTCCCCACTCCACACCCACCTTTAACAAGATCCAGAAACCTGAAACAGCATCCTTCTGGGTGATTTGAGAGTGAGCTTTTGACACCCCACACAAAGATGGGAACAAGTCATAAATAGGCAGTTCACAGAGAGGAAGCATCAGTAGCTAATACTCCCTGTGATTTTCTGAGTAGTTCACAGCAGATATGGCACAGATGCTGACCAATCCACATAGGCTCAGGCTCCAGCATTGTTGCAAGGTCGTGGGAGTGCCCCTCAGGGCCAGGCATCCCTGTGAATACCGGATTATGGGGAGGCCCCGGAGCAGGGGTCCCAGTGGAGTGGCTTCGTTGGGGAAGCCAGTGCGGAGGAGCATTTGGGGGCTCAGACAAAGGCTATTTCAACAGCTGGTTCCTGCTGGCTGATATCAGCTTTACTAATGAGCACATAAAGAGATGTTGAAGCTCACCCATGATTGGGGAAATGCAAATGAAAATAACAATGAGTTCCCACTTTCACAGGTCAGATTGGAAGGGAGATATCCCCCAGATGCCCATTCAAGGAAGGGAGCACAAGGCATGCAGTCAGCAAACAGCCTCACTGCAGGTCGGCCCCAGCTGCAGAGGAAAGATGTACTTTGACGGCCGGGCCATCTCAGCAGTACTCACTCAAGGGCTCCGCAGGGTCAGCTGAGGCTTTGCCGTGCCCACTTCTTAGTTCAGCTTCTTCCACTACTCAGTCTCACTTCCTGCCACTTTTCCTCGTAGGTGCTGATCCCTTATAATTAGCTTTTTGTTCACCAAACACCCTCACAGTGTCTGGAGAACCCAACCTGTGAACCAGTGGGAGTCAATGCTCACACGTTGCTGGTGGGAGAATAAGCTGGTGCAGGCACTTTAGAGAGAAGTCTGACAACACCTAGTGAAATGAAGTGTGCATACTCTCTAGAGCCCAGCAATCCCACACCCGGGTGTATGCCCCAGAGAGCCTAGCTCACCCCCGTCACCTGCCCACACGGAGAGGCGGTCAAGCATGGCTGGCTCAGCGCTGTGTCTGATAGTAGACAGGCTTGGGCAATCTCGGCATCTGTTGCCAGAGATATGGGTGTGTGGGATGTAGTGATGAGCACATGTTGGGATTCCATGTGACAGTCAGACACACTGAAAATGTGTCTGCACAGAGCAACATGTGGAGTTCTCAAGTACAAGAGAACTTAAGATCAGAACGCAAGACAAGGATTTGAGTGCAACTCATTTGCTCAGGCAGTGATCTCTGGGAGCGCTGGTGGAGAGCTGGGTATTCTCACCATGTTGATTGAGGGCCGCTCCCAGGGCATTAATTGCCCTGCACTTCCAGCCTACCTGTCTCTCACCACCAGAGAGAGCTCTCAAAGACTTCTAGGAGCACACAGTAAAAGCCACTGGCACATCCAGGAACAGTGAGTGACAAAGGAATGTGGATGCAGCCCTGAGAGCAGGGCTCAGATAAGCAACAGTGAGATACAAAGCACAGAACTTCGCGCAAGGTGCAAGCACATGATGTATTTTAAATGGCTACACAGATGTCTAAAGAAAGTATGGAAGATGGTCTGGAAATGCATGCATTAGCACCCTAGAGTAGTGCCCTGATCACCTACTATTCAGGCCCTTGGTGAAGGAGGGATTCCCAACATCAGACAGGTGATACTGACAGCAGCTTAGTCACCTACACTCACAGCCGGGAGAAGAGGACATGGCACACTGTGCAGGGCCACATGGAGGTTGCACTTGGAAGCTGAGTGACCTAGAAGGGGCAGCTTTGTAGTAATAGGAGGCTGGGGTGCCCCCTAGTTACCCAGGAGGATGTGGTTGGCTTGTTTGAATAATTTCTTGGGCTGGCAGGGAGGTGAAACCCCTTGGGCTGGGGATTGGGTGGGGCTGGGGATTGGGTGGGACGCAACTGGCACAGTTGATAGGGGATCTAGCTAGGCAGGGAGCATTTCTCGCTGGGTGGGGGCATATTTGGCAAGGGCAGGGGAGCTCACAACTAAGCCTCAGGGGCCTGTGAGGCTCAAAGGTGTCGATGTGGGACCTTACAAGTGGGTTCCTATGGAAAGAGAGAATGGGACAGAGATGGAGATAAAATAAAGCAAAACAAAAGACAGGTCTTTTCTTTGTATACTTTATGTTCTAGGGTAAATGTGCACAATGTGCAGGTTTGTTACATATGTATACATGAGCCATGTTGGTGTGCTGTACCCATTAACTCGTCAATTACATTAGGTATATCTCCTAATGCTATCCCTCCCCCCTCCCCCTACCCCACAACAGGTCCCGGTGTGTGATGTTCCCCTTCCTGTGTCCAAGTGTTCTCATTGTTCAGTTCCCACCTGTGAGTGAGAACATGCAGTGTTTGGTTTTCTGTTCTTGTGATAGTTTGCTGAGAATGATGGTTTCTAGCTGCATCCATGTCCTTACAAGGGACATGAACTCATCCTTTCTTATGGCTGCATAGTATTCCATGGTGTATATGTGCCACATTTTCTTAACCCAGTCTGTCATTGATGGGTATTTGGGTTGGTTCCAAGTCTTTGCTACTGTGAATAGTGCCGCAATAAACATACGTGTGCATCTGTCTTTATAGCAACATGATTTATAATCATTTGGGTATATACCCAGTAATGGGATGGCTGGGTCAAATGGTATTTCTAGCTCTAGATCCTTGAGGAATCACCACACTGTCTTCCACAATGGTTGAACTAGTTTACAGTCCCACCAACAGTGTAAAAGTGTTCCTATTTCTCCACATCCTCTCCAGCAGACAGGTCTTGATGTTAGTGTTACAGGACCTCATTCTATACACTTGAGGCCCTCAGAAGTAACAATACTATTCTTTTAATTATAAAAAGGGAGAAAGAATGAGGTTCAGGTTGGGGGAAGGGACGGACTAGGCTTTCAGATACAACCAGGCTGCAGGCCAGGGGTCTGTGTTCTCGTGGAACAGAAAATGCTCTTTGTTACAAAATGTCCTGGGAGCGATTGCCCACTGAGATAGCAAGAATAGAGGGAAATAAAACTTCAAACAGAGTTTAATGGCTGAGCTAAGCCAATTGGGTGGCGAGACAGGCTGCTCTGAGTGAGAGCAGAGCAGGACAAGAGCTGGAGGCAGAGGTTGCTAGGGGATGCAGCGGGGCTAAGAGCTTGTTTTCTCTGTCACTCAGACACTTTCCCCTGGGAAAAATGGTAGTTACCTTCTGGTGTCCAGAGGGAGCAGTGTGAAGACCTGGACACCTAATAAAATATAATGAGGCAAGTTATAATTATGAAGCTTCTAGACATTGGAACTTTTCAGAAACTTTGACAGGGACAAGACTGAGATCAGCAACTACAGATACTTCACGCTGGCCTGTGTCACTAGGGTGGGAGGTGGGGTGGGGGGATAGCAGGAGGCTGTGTGTCCTCTGAGATGTCATATTACTCTTCTGAAATCCAGCAGGAAACCCAGGTTAGACTGCTGCACCTATAGATAGCACCCCCAAATCAAAGCCTGCTTTTCTATCAAAGGAGCCCACTAGTCAGAGATTAGTAGCTCTCTGACTGCACCCTCTTCTTTCAGATATGGCAAGGAGTATCCTGGGCTAGAAAGCCCTCCAGAGCGCCAGAGAAAGTCTTTCTGTGCAGAACTGAAAAGGTAGCACTCTTCTGTCTCCTCTCTCTCTCTCTCTCTCTCTCTCACACACACACACACACGCACTCACACACACACACACATGCAAACCTGGCCTAGGGAACCCTCAGAGCACACACACCTGGTACAGTGGAGAGAGCCTTCGGAGACCTGAAATCTGGAAGAGTCTACACTGCAGTTCCACACCCACCGCTGTCTGTGTCTTTGGACCGGTTACTACAAGACCCACACTATGTGGCCTTGGGGAAAGGCTTTTCCCTTCCAAGCCTCTGTTTCCTGGCAAATGAGAATAAAGTCTGTCTTGCTTAGCTTTCACAACTGGGTGAAAAATTCAGCTGGATAATGAATGGGAAGTAACCTAGAAATACGAAGCCCTGGACAAACGCAGTCCAGGCAGCCACCACAATCTGCCCTGTGTGAGATTCTCATGGAAACTGAGGCTAGGACTCCAAGCCTCAGTTGGGACTTTTCAGAAACTTTGACAGGGACAAGACTGAGGGAAGGAAGGCTGGTTCTGCTGTTGATCAGACGGGACCCAGGTTCCCCCTGTCACCCAACTTTTAGCCAACTGCAACCACTCTGCCCCAACCACATGGCCACATTTGCCTCAGAGGACACCTCCCACTGACCCTCCAGCTATTGGCTGATCTCACTGGCAATAGCGCTGACAGACATTTGTCCTACTATCTGCTTGATGTGGAAGCCTCAACAATGTTCCTAATTGCTTCCAGAACCACTCGGCCAGCTCCATGGTGTTTCCCCTCGATGGGATGTTCAGAGATGCCATAAAACAAACCCGTCTTTGAAATCAACCCTCAGAGGCTGCTCTCTGGAAGTGTCCTGGTTCATTTTCTTTTCTACAGGGTCACGGACATAACTCACACTTAGATGTGTCCAAAATGAATTAATGTGTATGTTATTCTTGAAATATGCAGCTCCAGATTGTGTTGCATTCGCATAAGCAGCAAAACGCCAAATCCAAGATGCTAGAGTCTAATCCTACTTAATTCTAGGCCAGCAGCTCCTAAAGTGTGGTCTATGGGGCTCTAGGATCCCCAAGACCCTTTCAGGAGATCCAGGAGGTCAAGACTGATTTTCACAGTAATACCAAGACAGTATTTACCTTTCTCTGTCCTGACGCTTGTATCGATGATGTACAGGACAGTCAAATTCTTCACCTCCACACATTCACAGGAATTTTTTTTAAAAAAAGATAGCTTGAATTAAGAATGTTCTTGAAAAGCCCTATTTTCTGGGCTATCTAATACAGTAGTCCTATGTGGCTGTTGTACACTTTTGCTAGTCTGAATTTAGCAGCACTATGAGAGCAAAATGCATAACAGATTTCAAAGACAACACAAGAAAAGAATGTCAAACATCTCATTAATAATGACTATTGATCGTATGTTGAAATAATATTGTGAATATACTGGGTTAAATAGAATATGTTATCTTAAAAAACAATGTTCCTGATGAAACCATAAAAGTTATCAATTTTATTGAAGCCAATTTTTTAATATTCTGTGTGATGAAATGGGAGATACTTACCTTGCACTTCTACTATGTCCCCCAGGACTATGGTTGGCTCAAGAGAAAGCACTTGTACCATTGTTTGAGTTGCAAACTGAACAGGCCTTTTTCTTTTCTTGTCTTTTTTCATGGAGAACTACCTTTACTCGGCTGAAAAACTGACGATGGTTATTCAAACTTAGGTTTTGGCAGATATTTCTTTGAAAATGAATAAAGTAAGCCCATCATTTCAAGAAAAAACAAATGGTTTTGTTGCTACTGATAAAATTCAAACTTTTAAGTGAAAATTAAGAATTTGGAAAACTTGTATCAGTTACTATGGGTTTGGCATCTTTCCAATACTTACTTTTCTGATGAGATGGTGTATTAGTCAGGGTTCTCTAGAGGGACAGAACTCATGGAATATATATATATAGTACCCCCAAATCAAAGCCTGCTTTTCTATCAAGGGAGCCTACTAGTAAGAGATTAGCAGCTCTCTGACTGCACCCTCTTCTTTTGGATATGGCAAGGAGTATCCTGGGCTAGAAAATATATATATTTATATATATATATATTATATATATATATAATATATATATTTA
>NW_016806571.1:2261369-2271786 GCF_001698545.2 Rhinopithecus bieti
TATATTATATATATTATATATATATAATATATATATTATATATATGTAATATATTATATATATATATATTCCATTAGTTCTATCCCTCTAGAGAACCCTGAGTAATACACCATCATATATATATATATAAAGGGGAGTTTATTAAGCATTTATTTACAAGATTTATTTACACAATCACAAGGTGCCATCCCACAATAGGCTGACTGCAGGCTGAGGTGCAAGTGGAGCCAGTCCGAGTTCCAAAACTGAAGAATTTGGAGTCCGATGTTCGAGGGCGGGAAGCATCCAGCACGGGAGAAAGATGCAGGCTGGGAGGCTAGGCCAGTCTCTCTTTTTACATTTTCCTGCCTGCTTGTATTCTAGCAAACCGGCAGCTGATAAGATTGTGCCCACCCAGATTAAGGATGGATCTGTTTTTCCCAGCCCACTGACTCAAATGTTAATCTCCTTTGGCAACATCCTCACAGACACACCCAGGATTAATATTTTGTATCCTTCAATCCAATCAAGTTGATACTAAGTATTAACCATCACAAATGGGTAGCAGTATTAATGAATGTGATTATTTTATATTAATAAAATACCTTGATCACATAACTCAGTGAACCAATATTTTCAAAACAGCCTAAGTACGGTACAAAATATACATGCATAAGATTTCTATTTAAAGCAAGATAAACCAACAGATCTCAGTGTAACAGACTAAAAAAGTTCATTAATGTGGTTTCCTATTTCACAGTGTAACTAACTCCTAGGTACTGACTGAGTCTGGTATAAGTACCACAGAAGAATATCCACAATTATCTGAAAAGGTTAGTAAAACACTCCTTCCTTTTCCAACTATAGATCTGCATGATACTGGACTTTCCTCATGAACTGACATGTCTCTTAGAAGAATAACTACTTACCGATGTGCCCATCCCACTGCCACTCAGATCCCGATGTCCTACTGTCTGGACATAGGACCAGGTCAGTGTCAAACTCCTCTTCATCTGTGTCTGCAACTTGATGGGGCCACAGAGAAGTATCAATAGTGAGAGGAGGAGAGGAGCTGAAAATACTGAAAAGTGCATAGAAAAGGTTAATTTCCTGCTAGCTTGTCTCCTATTCCTTATTATGGAAGCAGTCTGTCTCTTGCCTACCCTTGAGTCAGATTGCACAAAAAACATTTTACTCTGTCAATCTTAGAAGGCATCAGGCTTAAAGAAAAGGGGGTGGGAAGGAAGAGCCCACATTTACATGGAGAAAACCTTGGCAGTGTGTGTACCAAACCCTCTTTCTTGGTGGTAGCACTATCTATGAGAAGTATTCTAAAATACCTGTATTTTGCATAAATATATGATCTAAGACATTTGTAATTAGAAGAATAGCAAACATTCTTCATCTATGTGAAGGGATGGGGTGATGCTTAAAGTGTGGTCAAAGTCATTCACTTTGGTCCCTACAAATGTGCCTGGAAATGTGCATGAGAGAGCTCTTAGAGGACAGCTGAGAGAGGACAGGGTGACGGTGTGCAGCGGGGCCAAGGGCTGGCCCGGCGCAAACTCAGAAGCCTCCAAGGGAGAAAGAAGGAATTAGAAAGGCAATCACTAAAGAAAGGAGAAAAGAGGCTCCACGGTGGCAGGTCCTGAATGCTGGGACTCACATGGGCTCATTGACAGGGAGATGTCGTTTTAAGCTGGAAAGCCCTCCTCACATAGGAAACGTTGCTGTTGTCGTTATTAGGGGAAGGGGATGAAACCCATCAAGAGCTGTAAGTGTTATAAAAGAAACATCCCAAAAGAATAAACGTCAAACATTGTCACAGAGTTATAGACATCGAAGGGCCGAATTAAACCTAATAAATTATTCTAGGCCAATCCCCTCATTTCCCAAGGAAGCACCAAGGATTTGAAGAGGTTTGGGAATGTGTTGTGGCACATTGCAAGCTGGTGCCAGAGCCAGGACCAGGATCTCTGCCCCCAGCCCTGGGCCCACTTCCTTACAGTCTCAGTGACAGCCGATGTGTACCAGCCCCAAAGGCCATGAAGCCTGGCTGTGTGGAGTCACCTTCATTCAGAAGCCAGAGCGGTGGCCCTGGATTCCAGGGAGCAAAGAAGCCTCATCCAAACTCTGGAGACAGGGCTCGAGACTCCACGGAGCAGACGCTGGAGGTGACTCGGGCTGGAGAAATCCTTGCTCCATATTAAAATGGCAGACCCACATCTTGTCCTAGACCACGAGGTGAAGGAATATGTGAAGCCCTAAGCTGAGCTGACCCTCCAGCTAGTTTTATGTTCAATGACACCTGGCCTCAGATCTGCAGCCCTCACCCCACCCAGCAGCCCCACAGCACTCACTGGCTTCTTTCACAGGTCGACTCTCAGAAAGGAGGCTAGAGGGAGGGGTGGTGGGGTGGAGTAGAAGGGAAAGGTGAGAAATGGACCTGTTTTATACCTCCCTCGCCATACTTCCCAAACCCACTGTCCAACACGGATGTGTGCAATTCATCTGTCTTTCTATAACTTTGTGTGTATTTGGGGGATGGTAGAGGTTTAAACTCAAGCATTCCTTATGGCACCTCTGGTTTCCCCAGGATTGTGTCTGTCTTCTGGGAAGCTCCTAGTACTGAGGGCCAGGGAAGGAAGGTAGCATCGTGCCCACGTAGCACTGCTGAGGTGCCCATTGTCCCACCTGCTCCTCAGCTTTTAGTCCATAGCAGTCCCCAGGAGGGCAGCCCTCATTCCAGGCATAAGACCCTTTAGATGCAACTATTCTCTCAGCTTCTGTGTACCACCCTTGAGGGCACAGGACTCACTTTCTGCTATGCTGGGGCACAGAAATCTTCCCAGAGAGAATTGCCAACAGGTAGAGCACAAAGCTGCCTATCAACTCCTTCTTTACCCAGGGACACCCTTCCCAAAATGGGCAGGAGTGAAATCTCCGCTGTCACTCAGGATGTCTCTCCCATCTTGTATACACATGGAGTCCTTTCCACTCCCTTGAGAGTATCAGTTTCTGGAAATGCCTGTCAAGACAACTCTTTGTTTTCTCTGCTTCCTACTTCTCCCATATCTGTTCTGGGGGACTGATCATCAAACAGCCTGGTCACTTAAATTGGCTGAGTGGAGGGAGAAGAGGAAAATATATAACTATGGTTGGGGGGAGGAATACTACATAAGTTAATGTAGCAAAATGTTGTCATGCTATATTTCAGAATTCTTACAGTGTTTGGGTGTGCAATAAAATTCCTCATGTGTGCCGAATATCTGCAAGCAGGAATGTCACAAAAGAGGCTGATACTTGGGAGATCAGATACTTGGGAGAAGTGGCCCTAGAGGAGAAATTCATCCATCTCTGGTCTTTTCTTCTTGAGTGGCATTGGCAAATTCTGAGAATCACCTGGAGGCTGAGGGCACTGAAGATACCGGACATGGTAGGGGGCATGGTGGCCCTGCAGGGGCTGCTAGCACATGTTGTGCAGTGCCTCTGGGCAAGAGGGTGCCCCTTTGAGATTTCAAATTACAAAAAGATGTCCTGTCCTCTGGCCTGACACAACTCAGGACCAAAGAGCAGGGCCTAGAAAGCAGGAGAAGGGCTGCGTTCCAGCCCAACAAGCCCTCTCGCCAAACATTGTTATGCCTCACACAAACTGAATGACCCTAAGTGGGAACACAGCTCCCTTTCATTATAAAACCAGGTTGTATTTTAGATAAGATTACAAGGGAACCTGCAGGAGGGCCTTGGTTCCATATTCAATAATCATGGGTAGTTAGGGAACTCAAAACCCAAAACAACAAGGCAATCAGGCATTGGCTCTGCACCTGAGTACCTAGTTTTGGTTTGTTGTTTTGGTTAAAGGAATCTCCATCTCTCAAGTAATATGCCAAAGCCTGAGAATGAACTATTCAAGAAAAATCCCACACTCAAAAGCTTCCTTGCTAGCCTAAATGGTTTTCATGTGCCTATGTATCTCTGCTCCTCAATGTAGATGTCATGGGACACCCTACAGGGACCACAGAGTTTTACAATTCACCTCCCAAGGTTAAAAAATGATAAACAAAAGAAGGGAAAAGAATAAAGAAATTAAGCCAGCCCCTGCACATGCCCAATTTTCTGGTAACACAGATCATATCTGAAGCAAAAGCTGCTTCCAATCAGAGTTGGTTCATAGCTGTTATAATACTTTCCACATTGGACATTTTAACTCATGCATTAGGAGGCCTGTGCATACACTGACTGTCAGGGTGAGGAGGTGCTCTCTAAGGAAAGCCTGCATAAACACGTATGGATTAATCAACCTCCAAGAAACGCCTCCTGCCCCTGCTCATCACAATCCAGTGCAAACTCGTTGTGCAAGTTGACATGCTAACCTGATTTCAGGCTACTGTTCACACTGTGAAAACAAACTATTCTACCTGAGGAGCTTTCCAGCATCGGCTCAGAGAGGCACTGGTGACATGGCCTCAGGATGCTGGACACTGTCAAGGAAATGCCCAGTGGGGCACGTCATTGAGGGCTCAAGTTTGAAGCTCTCTGAAATTCATATGTCCAGAAGATAGTTGGCTTACAGGTGAGAGGCTATCTGGGCCAGAGCTCTCAATCTCATCCCAAATCCACAAAGGGTTCCCTGGTTAGTCAGTCGCTCTCAAGAACCTGTCCTTTGCAGCCAACAACTTCTTCCCTCACCTCCAGCTGGCTCCTGAGCAGACACTGGGAAGAGCTATCCATCTGCATTCTCAAGGAGATTGTGGCAGAGGAACACCACTGTGTTTGCCTCATACAAGCTGCAGCACTTTCCAGCTTCCCCTGCAGTGAGGAAGAGGCATGTGGCTGAGTTTGTCCAGTGGAATATGAGCAGAAGTGACAGGTGGCACATCTGTGTCAAGGCAGTTAAAGGCCAGTGTGCCTTCATCAGGGTTTCTCTCTTTCCTTTCAGAGCCCACATATTTAAGATTGCAACATCATGAGTAAAAGGAGCCAGGATTCCTGAGTTACTGCATGGGGACTATGGCCAAGAAGAGTCCATTTAATCCACATCCGACTTTGGGAGTAAGAAATAAAACTTTCTTTGTCGGGCACAGTGACTCACACCTGTAATCCCAGCACTTTGGGAGGCCGAGGCAGGTGGATCACCTGAGGTCAGACATTCAAGAGCACCTTGGCCAATATGATGAAACCCTGTCTCTACTAAAATACAAAATTAGCCAAATGTGGCAGCGGGCACCTGTAATCCCAGCTACTTGGGAGGCTGAGGTAGCAGAATAGCTTGAATCTGGGAGGTGGAAGCTACAGTGAGCCAAGATTGCACTGCTGCACTCCAGCCTGAGTGACAAGAACGAAACTCCATCAAGAGAGGAAGAAAGAGAGAAGAAAGAGAGAGAGAAAGAAAGAAAGAAAGAAAGAGAGCGAGAGCGAGAGCGAGAGCGAGAGAGAGAGAGAGAGAGAGAGAGAGAGAGAGAAGGAAGGAAGAAAGGAAGGAAGGAAGGAAGGAAGGAAGGAAGGAAGGAAGGAAGGAAGGAANTAAAGGCCAGTGTGCCTTCATCAGGGTTTCTCTCTTTCCTTTCAGAGCCCACATATTTAAGATTGCAACATCATGAGTAAAAGGAGCCAGGATTCCTGAGTTACTGCATGGGGGACTATGGCCAAGAAGAGTCCATTTAATCCACATCCGACTTTGGGAGTAAGAAATAAAACTTTCTTTGTCGGGCACAGTGACTCACACCTGTAATCCCAGCACTTTGGGAGGCCGAGGCAGGTGGATCACCTGAGGTCAGACATTCAAGAGCACCTTGGCCAATATGATGAAACCCTGTCTCTACTAAAAATACAAAAATTAGCCAAATGTGGCAGCGGGCACCTGTAATCCCAGCTACTTGGGAGGCTGAGGTAGCAGAATAGCTTGAATCTGGGAGGTGGAAGCTACAGTGAGCCAAGATTGCACTGCTGCACTCCAGCCTGAGTGACAAGAACGAAACTCCATCAAGAGAGGAAGAAAGAGAGAAGAAAGAGAGAGAGAAAGAAAGAAAGAAAGAAAGAGAGCGAGAGCGAGAGCGAGAGAGAGAGAGAGAGAGAGAGAGAGAGAGAGAGAGAGAGAGAGAGAGAGAGAAGGAAGGAAGGAAGGAAGGAAGGAAGGAAGGAAGGAAGGAAGGAAGGAAGGAAAAAAGAAAAGAAATAAATCTGTCCTGTGTGAAGCATCTGAGTCTGCAGGATCCCTTGTTATAAAGTTAGAGAAGGTGATGTTGACTAATCCAATGGCTTTCTGAGATCATTAGAACCAAAAGTTAATCAGCTCTTCTTTACACCTGGCCCTTCTTTCAACATGCTTTCATTCAACCCCAAGAATGCCCCAGGACTTGATAGACTACAGGGGTGAAGAGTAGGTTTCCATTAGGAGGGCCTTCCTGAGAAGGAGTTTTTCAGAAAATGAGAAAAATATGTGTTCTTCTGTCTGGGAAATTCTTTTTTCACTTCCTCCTTTTCCTAGAAGCTAAAAAGGCAACTTGGAATAAATCGGTTTATGTTGCCAGACCGATAACAAATGTATAAGTAACATGTGAGGTGTTGACAGAGGCTCTGAAGAAACATAAAATAGGGTAATGGGATAAAGAGCAGAAGGAAGGTAATTACCATTTTATATAAAACAGTCGAGGTAGTCCCTCTGATAAAGTGGCATTTGGACAAATATCATATGGAAGAGCATAAGCCGTGTGAATACCGGTGGGAAAGGGGTTCCAGGCAGAAGGAACAACAGGTGCAAAGGCTCTGGGGCAAGGGCAGAATCTGAGGAAAATTAAGTCATCCAGTGTAGCTGCAGCAGAGTCAAAAAGGGGCCAAGTGCTAACATATGGGGTCAGAGGGCTGGCCAGAGGCATACCCTGCAGGACCTTGCAGGCCAGGGAAAGGATTTCAGTTTTCTCTGAGAGAAAGTTGGTTCTGTTCTTTCCCACTTCAAATTATCTGTTTCAGTTTGTACCCAGCAGCCAGAATGACTCTGTTTCAACCCAAGTCATATTGCATCACCTACCTGCTCAAAGTCCCCACTGCATCTTCACATCAGAGTAAAATCCACAGTCCTCACAGTGGCCTCAAGGTCAGGCCTTCCTACACGCTCTGGCCCCTGTTGCCTCTCTGACCTCAACATTCTCCCACTCTGCCTTGGCCATGGTGCCCCCTGGCTGTTCCTCAAATTAAAACAAAAGAAAAAAAGTGACATCAGCAAAAATGGCAAAGACCTCTGAAAATTCTCTGCCTTAGAAGCAATTGGGAAAACTGGCAAAATTTGTCAAACTCAGTTTTTTCATAACTTTGGAAATAAACTAAACACTGGCACCAATCAGGATAGTATTTATGTGAAAAAAAGTTGAATTTTGAAAAGAACAGAGTGATTTTAGGCATTTTAACCTGCCCTTTTTCCATCACTCTTGCTCCAGCTCCATCTCCATGGAAACCTTGAAAACCAACAGCCTTAAATCACACTAAAAACCATCAGCCTGGCAGGCCCTGGAGGGGTAGATTGGCGATGGAGTTCCCTCAAAGCCTAATTCCCAGACAACTATTATTACCTCACCTGGATGTGTGGTGCTTCCCTGGAAGACCCCATCTACAAGGCTGTCTTTATTTGACCTAATTCATAATTTACCAGCTACAAATATCCTTTTCCCTAGAAATGTTTGCCAAAACAAATTAGAGGCAATTGATTAACTTTGCAGCTTTGAGGCAGTGGAAACAGTTGGGGGAGACAACATACTAATCAAAAAAGCTTAAAAATAAAAGCTGGGGAAGGAACTATCCATAGGGGATTTCAAAAGTTATGACATATAACTTGGATTCTAGAAGGTCATATGCATGTGTAGGGCTGTGCACATGCTCAGTAAAGACCTGAGAAAGCCCTGAACTCTCTCTCTGGGCTGACCCTGGGCTCTGGGCAAGCATGAAGTGAAGGCAAAGACAGAGTCATCAACGATCTGACTGAGTTTTGGAGACACACACCAACACACACACAGAGCCCCCTAGGCAAAGACTGAAAGAATTATTGGTTCCAGACATTTAAGAAAATCTCCATCCAATAATTAACTGACATTTAAGCTAACCAAGCAGAGACATCAGTGTTCACACACAACAAAGAATACAGACTTTAAAGAAATAGTTCAGAAAAGTCTTTAAAGAAACAATCACAAAAAGAAACAGCAACAAGCCAGAGGAAGGGGAGATAACCTGATTTCTAGAGCTGCCACATTGTATTATTTAATTTGTCTGTTTTTTTGTTTTGTTTTGTTTTGAGACGGAGCCTCGCTCTGTTGCCCAGGCTGGAGTGCAGTGGCACGATCTCGGCTCACTGCAAGCTCCGCCTCCCAGGTTCACACCATTCTCCTGCCTCAGCCTCCCAAGTAGCTGAGACTACAGGTGCCCACCGCCACACCCGGCTAATTTTTTGTATTTTTAGTAGAGAGTATTTTTAGTTTTACCATGTCAGCCAGAATGGTCTTGATCTCCTGACCTCATGATCCACCCGCTTCGGCCTCCCAATGTGCTGGGATTACAGGCATGAGCCACCGCACCCAGCCTAATTTGTCTGGTTTTTAATAAAATATTATGAGAGACACAAAGCAACAAGAAAAAGTATATCCCATACAGGGATAAGGGAGTGGGGAAGCAGCCAATAGAGAAAATCCAAGCATTGTACTTACTAGACTACCACTTTAATTATTACAAATGAGTTAGAAGAACTAAAAGAAACCATGTCTTAAGAATTAAAAGAAAGTATAAGAAAGATATTGCCTAAAATAAACAATATCAATAGAGATAGAAATTATTAAAGAGAAGCCAACTGGAGAATCTGGAAGTAAAAAGTGTAATAATTAATTTAAAATTCACTAAAGGGGCTCAATAAAAAATCTGAGCAGGCCTAAGAAAGAATCAGCAAACTTGAAGATAGGACCATTGAGATTACTCAATCTGAGAAACAGAAAAATAAATGAATGAAGAAAAATGAACAGATCTTCAAGTACATGTGAAACACTGCCAGGCATACTAACATACGCTTGATATGGGCAGAAAAAAAAAATTTGAAGAAATAATGGCTAAACGCTTTCCAAATTTGATGAAATACATGAATCTGCACATTCAAGAAGTTTCAAGAACTCCAGGCATGATAAACTCAGACACTCAGTTACATTGTAGCCAAATTGTCAAAAATCAAAGATAGAGAATTTCATGAGCAGCAAGAAAAAAGTGACTCACCATGTACAAGGGACCTTCAATAATATCCACGGCTGATTTCTCATCAGAAACCATGGAAGCCGGAAAGCAGTGGGATGAAATTTTTTGTTTTTAGACAAGGTCTAGCTCTGTTGACCAGGCTGGAGTGCAGTGGTGTGATCATAGCTCAATGTAGCCTCAACATCCTGGGCTCAAGTGATCCTCACACGTTAGTCTCTCAAGTAGCTGGGACTACAGGTGCACACCACCACACCAGTGAAATTTTCATATTTTTTGTAGAGATAGGGTCTTGTCATGTTACTCAAGTGGTCTTGAACTCCCAGGTTCAAGCAATCCACCCACCTTAGCCTCTCGAAGTGCTTGGATTACAGGCATGAGCCACCATGCCCAATCCTGAATGAACTATTTAAAATGCTGAAAGGAAAAGTCAACCAAGAATTCTATAGCTAACTAAATCAAACGTCAACAATGAAGAAAACTTAAGATATTCCTAGATAAACAAAAGATAAGAGATTTTGTTTCTAGTAGGCTTAATCTATAAGAAATGCTAAAAGGAGTCCTTCAGGTCAAAATGAAAAGACATAGAAACTCAGAGCCATACGAAGAGATAAAGAACACTAGTAAAAGTTACACAGTAGTTGCACAGGTCAATATAAAAGCCAGTATCATTTGCTTTAAAATACCTCTAATTTTCTATATGATTTAAATGGCAAAATCATAATTAAAAATCTATGTTAATGGGCACACAATGTATAAAGATGTAATCTGCAATAATAACTATATAAAATGGAGGCATTGTATAGGAATACAGTACATACTTTTGAAACTAAGGTCATATTATTCAAACTAGTTTGTTATAAGTTTAAGATATTAATTGTAATCACCAGGACAACCACTAAGAAAATAAGTAATAATCCCAGCACTTTGGGAGGCCAAGGTGGATGGATCACTTGAGGTCAGGAGTTCTGACCAACATGGTGAAACTCTGTCTCTACTAAAAATGCAAAAAATTAGCTGGGTGTGGTGGTGTGCACTTGTAATCCCAGCTACTAGGGAGGTTGAGGCAGAAGAATTGCTTGAACCCAGTAGGTGGAGGTTGCAGTGAGCCAAGATTGTGCTATTGCACTCCAGCCTGAGTGATAGAGTGAGACTCCATCTCAAAAAAAAAAAAAAAAAAAAAAAAAAAAAAAGAAAAAAAGGGGGGGGGGAAGGGGGG
>NW_016806571.1:2275046-2277266 GCF_001698545.2 Rhinopithecus bieti
AGAAGAAGAAGAAGAAGAAGAAGAAGAAGAAGAAGAAGAAGACATGAATATATACAAGAATAAAATGCTTTACAGAAATAAGAGGGACTATTTGTAAAGAAACAGCAGGGAATTAAAATGAAACAGTAGAAAGTATCTATTTAACATCAAAGAACGCAGCGATGGAAGAATATAGGAACATAAAAAACTTAAGACATAGAGAAAACAAATAATAAAATGACAGAGGTAATTCCCAACATGGGAGTAAGTTACATTAGATGTAAATATATTAAACATTCCAAAAGCAAAGGATGTCAGATTTTTTAAAAGGACCCAAATATATACTATCTACAAGAGTTGCACCTTTATTTATTTATTTTTTTAAAAAGCCATCTTTTATTTTAGATACAGAGAGTACATGTACAGGTTTGTTACATGGGTATATTGCACCCAGGTAGGGAGCATAGTACCAAATAGTTAGTTTTTCAATCCACTCATTCCTCTAATATTCTTCAGTATCTATTGTTCCTATGTTTATATCCATGTGTGCTCAACATTCAGCTTCCACTTAGCAGTAAGAACACGTGATAGTTTTCTGTTCCTGCATTAATTCGCTTAGGATTATGGCCTCCTGCTGCATCCATGCTGCTGCAAAGGACATGATTTCATTCTTTTTTATGGCTGCCTAGTATTTCATAGTGTATATGTACCACATTTTTCATCTCCAGTCCACTACTGATCGGCTCCTAGGTTGATTCCATGTCTTTGCTGTTGTGAATAGCACAGCAATGAACCTACAAGTGCATGTGTGTTTTTGGTATAATGATCTATTTTCCTTTAGGTATATATTCAGTAATGGGATTGCTGAGTTGAATGGTAATTCTGTTGCAAGTTCTTTGAGAAATCTCCAAACTGCTTTCCACAGTGGCTAAACTAATTTACATTCCCATTAACAATATATAAGTATTCCCTTTTCTCTGCAGCCTCACCAGCATCTGTTGTTTTTTGCCTTTTCAATAATAGCCATTCTGACTAGTGTAAGACGGTATCTCATTGTGGTTTTGATGTGCATTTCTCTGATGATTAGTGATGATGAGTATTTGTTCATGTTTGTTAGCTGTTTGTATGTCTTTTGTGAAGTGTCTGTTTCTTGCTTGTTCATTTAAGTTCCTTACAGATTATGAATGTTAAATCTTTGTTGGATGCATAATTAGTGAATATTTGTTCCTATTCTGTAGGTTGTCTGTTTGCTCTGTTGATGGTTTCTTTTGCTGTGCAAAAGCTCTTTAGTTTAATTAGATTCCATTTGTACATTTTTATGTTGCAGCTGCTTTTGAGGACTCAGCCAAAAATTATTTGCCAAGGCCAATGTCAAGAAGGCTATTTCCTAGGTTTCCTTCTAGAATATTTATAGTTTGAAGTCTTTCATGTAAATCTTTAACAGATTTTGAGTTAAAATTTTAATATGATGAAAGGTAAACATACAGTTTCATTCTTCTGCATATGGCTACCCATTTATCCCAGCAACATTTATTGAATAGGGAGTCCTTTCCCCATTGCTTGTTTTTGTCAGCATTGTCAAATATAGGATGATTGTAGATGAGCAGCTTTGCTTCTAGGTTCTGTATTCTATTCCGTTCATCTGTGTGTTTACCATGCTGTTTTGGTTACTGTAGCCTTATAGTAAAATTTGAAGTTGAGTAGCATGACTAGAACTGATAAATAATTTTAGAAAGCTTTCAGGATATAAAATCAATGTTCAAAAATCAGTAGCATACACCAATAATATCCAAGCTGAGAATCAAACAAGAACACAGGTCCATTTACAAAAGCCACAAAGAAAATAAAATACATAGAGATACAGCTAATCAAGGAAGTGAATGATCTCTACAAGAAGAACTACAAAACACTGCTGAAAGAAATCAAAGATGATGCAAATAAATGGAAAAACATCCCATCTTTATAGATTGGAAGAATCAATATATTTAAGATAACCACACTGCCCAAAGTGATTTACGATTCAATACTAGTTCTATCAAGAGTTACACTTTGGATTCAAAAATGAAAATAGGTTGAAAATTAAAGAATTTTTTTTATTATTATACTTTAAGTTCTAGGGTACATGTGCATAATGTGCAGGTTTGTTACATATGTATACTTGTGCCATGTTGGTGTGCTGCACCCATCAACTCGTCAGCACCCCTCAATTCATCATTTATATCAGGTATAACTCCCAATGCA
>NW_016806571.1:2281747-2302596 GCF_001698545.2 Rhinopithecus bieti
GCCCCTAGTGGGGGATGTCTCCCAGTTAGGCTACTCAGGGGTCAGGGACCCACTTGAGCAAGCAGTCTGTCCCTTCTCAGATCTCAACCTCCGTGTTGGGAGATCCAATGCTCTCTTCAAAGCTGTCAGACAGAGTCGTTCGGGTCAAAAATTAAAGAATTTTTAAAATGCCAAAGGTAACTAGAGTATGAGACCAGAGAGTTTAAGGCAAAAAAAATGTTAATAAAGATAAGTAAGAATATTTACAATGATAAACAGACAATGTTAATAAATATCTAACAATGAAGCCCCATAAGACATGGAGCAAAAACTGACAGAAATAAAGAGGTAAATAAACCATTTAAAAATAATATTTTGAGACTTCCACATCCCACTTTAATAAGGAAAAGAGCAACTAGATAGCATATCAAAACATCAAAAATATACATGACTGATAAGACCTGAACAGCACTATTAACCAACTAGATTCAACAGGTATCTATAGAGGACTTCACTCAGCAGCAGAATACATGTTCTTCTCAAGTGCTCACGGAATATACTTAAAGACAGATCATATATTAAACCACAAAACAAGTCTCAATCATTTTTAAATGATTAAAATAATCAAAAGTATTTTTTTCACTATATGGAATGAAATTATAATCAACGAAAGAGAAAACATAGTGAGTTCACACATATGTGAAAATTAAACACACTCCTAAGTAACCAACAAAACAAATTAGAAATTACAAAGGAAATTATAAAATTCTTTGAGATGTGTGAAAATATAAACACAACACAACAAAGAAGTCTGACCAATAAAAACAAAGGCAGAAGACTCAAATTACTAAACTCAGGAATGAAATGCTTTATGGAAATAAAAGGAAATATAAGGGAATATTACAAACAATTGTATCACAGCAAATTAGATAACCTAGATAAAATAGAAAAATTCATAGAAAGACACAAACTACTGAAATCTCAAGAAAAAAATAGAAAATCTGACAGTCCTGTGAAAAATAGTTTGAATAGGTAATCAAGGCACTTTCCTCAAAGAAAAACCCAGAATCAGATGTCTTCAGTGTTGAATTCTACCAAACATTTAAAGAAGAATTAATACCAATCCTTCACAAATTTTTTCAAAACGCAGAAGAGGAAGAAGAGCTTCCCAATTCATTCTATGAGGTCAGTATTTCTCTGATACCAACCAAAGACATCACAAGAAAACTACAGACAAAAATCTCTCATGAATATAGATTAAAATATCCTCAACAAAATACTAGAAGACCAAATCTAGTAACATGTAAAAAAGACCAAGTGAGTTTTATCCCAGGAATGAAACATTGGTTCAACATATGAAAATTCAGCAGTACAATACACCATGTTAATATAGTAAAGGACAAAAATGCATAATCATCTCATTTGACAAAATCTAAAGCCCTTTCATAATAATAAAAAAACACTCAACAAACTAAGAATACACATAAACTTTTTCAACCTGTTAAAGTACATCCAAAAAAAAAAAAAAAAAAAGAGAGAGAAAAGAAACCTAGGGCTAACTTTATACTTAATGATGAAAGAATAAAAACTTTCCCCTGAAGATCAGAAATGAGAAAATGATGCCCTTGCTTATCACTTATATTCAGGATTGTACCTCACATCAGGACAATTAGGAAAGAAAATGAAATAAAAAGCATCCATATTTCAAAAAAAGGAGAGAAAACATTTATATTTGTAGATGGTACTGAATATAATAATACACACACACATACATATGCACACACATGAACTATCAGAACTAATAAGCAGGTTCAAAAGGTTGAAAGATATAAAATCAATACACAAAATATAAAATACAGCATACCAAAAATCAAGTGTATTTCTACAGTACCAATGAACAATCCAAAAGTAAATTAAGAAAACAATTCCATTTTAAAAGCATCAAAAAGAATAAAATAACAAAGATGTGCAGGATTTGCACACTGAAAACATCATTAAAAGAAATTAAAGACCTAAATAATTGAGAAGATATCCTCTGTTCCTAGAAAGAAGATTTGATATTGTTAAGGCAGCTGTACTCCCCAAATTGATCTACAGATGCAAAGCAATCTCTATCAAAGCTCCAGCTGAATTTTTTGCAGAAATTGACAGATTCTAAAATTCATATGGAAATGCAAGGGACTCAGAATAACCAGCACAATCTTTGGAAAATAAGAACAAAGTTAGAGGACTCACAATTCACTATATCAAAACCTACTACCAAGCTATAGTAATCACGACTATGTAGAATTGACATTAGGATATATAGAGAGAAAAATCAAATAGAATGAAGAATCCAGAAATAAACTCATATATTCTATCAGTAATTAATTTAAGACAAGAATGCTTGACAATCTTTTCAACAAATGGTATTTGGTCAAGTGGATATCCACATATAAAAGAATGAATTCATATCCCTGCTTCACACATATACGAAAATTAGCTCAAAATGTATTAAAGACCTAAATTTAAGAGTAAAAACTCTAAAACTTTTCAAAGGAAATACAGGTATAAATCTTCATGACCTTGGATTAGTCAGTGGTTTCTTAGATATGATACCTAATGCAGAAGAAACCAAAGAAAATATAAATAAATTGGACTTTATCAAAATTAAAATATTTGTTTTTGAAAGTACATTAGTGGTTGCCAGGGACTGGGAGAAGGTGAGAGAATGGAGAGTGACTGACAATGGCATGGAGTTTCTTTTATTAAAATGTTTTAAAATATTTTAAAATATCTTTATTGAGATAATGATTATATATTTTTTGAGATATAAAGATATACCTTTATTGAGATAATAATCAATAATAAGACCTGGGGTGGTGGCTCACACCTGTAATCCTAGCACTTTGAGAGGCTGTGGTGGGTAGATCCTTTGAGGTCAGGAGTTCCACACCAGCCTGGCCAACATGGTGAAACCACGTCTCTACTAAAAATACAAAAATTAGCTTGGTGTAGTAGCGCATACCTGTAATTCCAGCTACACCGGAGGCTGAGGCATGAGAATTGCTTGAATTCAGGAGACAGAGGTTGCAGTGAGCCAAGATCTAGCCACTGCACTCCAGTCTGAGTGACTGAATGAGGCTCTGTCTTAAAAAAAAAAAAAAAGATATAATCATTCACATTTTATACAATTCACCCGAAGTGTACAATTCAATGGTTTTTAGTATATATTTCAGAGTTGTGCATCCATCACTATGATCAATTTTAGAACATCTTAATATTCTGAAAAGAAACACTACACCCGTTAGCCATCACCACCCAATTCCCCTTCCTTTATAGTCCTAGGTAACCACTAGTGTATGTTCTGTCTTTATGGATTTGCCTCTTCTGGACATTTTATATAAATAAAATCATACAATATGTGGTCCTTTCTGACTGGCTTCTTTAACTCAGTGTAATATCTTCGATGTTCATCCATATTGTAGCATGTATTAGTACTTCCTTTCTTCTTATTGCCAAATAACATTCCATTGTATAAACATACCACATTTTATTTATCTGTTCATTAGTTGATGGACACGTGGATCATTTCTGCTTTTTGACTAGTATGAGTGATGCGGATACAGGGTTTTTTTGTGGAATGAAGAAAATATCCTGAAATTAGGTAGTGGTGACTTTGTGAATATACTAGAAACCACTAATTTGTAGACTTTATGACATGTCAATTATATCGCAAAAAAAAAAAAAAAAAAAAAAAAAAAAAGACATACTATACTTTATGGCCTTTTCACTTGCTCCTTCCTCTTTTGGAATCACCATCCTTAGATATCCTTCTGGCTTCCTTTCTACCTACTCTAATTTCACCTTTCAATGTGTCCTCCCCTTGCCATACATAATATATTGTATGTATTTATATATCCTATATAGTTTAGTACTTCTTTTCTTTATTGTCTACCTTCCCCCATTAAAACAGCACTTGGAATAATGCCTAGCACAAAATAGCCAACAAATGTTCTTTAAATGAATACGTTAGAGGATTTTGTGCAGAGTTGACAAGACCTATCTTAGGTTTTAACAGAATCACTCTGGCTATGTGTTCAAATAGACACCAGGAGAGAGAGAGACAGTAAAAACAGGAAGGCCACTTAAGGTTATTGCCATAACTCTGCTGCAAGATGTTGATAGCTTGGACTACATGTTCTGACAACTTTTAAAACAGAAACAACTGGTTTTAACTTGTCCTAGGACAGGTTTTCAAATATTTTCTCCCATACTGTATGTTGTCTGTTTACTCTGTTGATGGTTTCTTTTGCTGTGCAGAAGTTCTTTAATTAGGTCGAACTTGTCAATTTTTGTTTTTGTGGCAGTTGCTTTTGAGGACTTAGCAATAAATTATTTGCCAAGGGCTGATGTAAAGAAGAGTACTTCCTAGTTTTTCTTGTAGGATTTTAGTTTCATTCTTACATTTAAATCATTAAAGCATTTTGAGCTAATTTTTGTAGACTGTGAAAGATAGGAATCCAGCTTCAATTTTCTGCATATGGCTAGCCAATGATCCCAGCACCATTTATTGAATAGGGGGTCCTTTTCCATTGCTTTTATCTATCTTGTCAAAGATGAAATAGTTGTAGGTGTGCAGCTTTATTTCTGAGTTTTCTATCTGTTTCATTGGTCTATGTTTTGTAACAGTATCATGCTGTTTTGGTTACTGTGGCTATATACTATAGTTTGAAGTTGACTAATGTGATGCCTCTGGCTTTGTTTTTCTTGCTTAGAATTACTTTGGCTATTTGGGCTTTTTTTCGTTGTTCCATATGAGTCAACCCAGGTGCCCATCAGTGGCAGGGTAGATAAAGAAAATGTGATACATATACATCATGGAATACTACACAGCCATGAAAAAGAACGAATGTCCTTTGCAGCAACATGGTTGAAGCTGAAGGCCATAATCCTAAGCAAATTAATGCAAGAACAGAAAACCAAAATTGCATGTTCTCACTTATAAGTGGGAGCTAAACATTGAGCACATATGGACATAAATATGAGAACAATACACATTGTAGACTACTTGAGGATAGTGGAGAGGGGCTGGGTTTAAAAACTACTTATTGGGTACTATGCTCACTACCTGGGTGATAGGATCCATACTCCAAACCTCAATGTCACACAATATTCCCATGTAACAAATCTGCAAATGTACGGCCATGAATTTGAAATAAAAGTTGGGGGGAAAAAAAAACCTGAAAAGCATGATTAAGAAATTTTGGAAACTATGAGGGTGAATTAAATGTCAATGAAGAATTAAGATAATTTTTCACAGGAGACACAGGGCCTGGCATGCCTTTGAAGGAAAATGTAATCAGTGCCCAACTGTGAATTGTTTCCATGTGTTTGTCAGCAACCTAATAAAATAATACAAAAGTGTTGACGATGTCCCAGCCCTAGATCTGCCAACTCAGGGTGCTAAGCAGCCCACCAGGCTTGAGAGATCCAGAATCTATTTCTTTCTACTGCTCTGGGACAAACCTTCAACCCTCAGAGTCGGGATGATAGGAATTCACTTCAGTGGAGACTTTGCCTTTTTCTCCACCAATGTGTTTCTCATTCTTCCCCAACACATGCAGAACATGAATGCCTTCTTTTCTCTGCTGGGACCTCCTTCTTTTACACAGAAGAGTGTCCAACTTCCCTGTCACTGAAAGGGTTATGAGAAAGGGTTTTATTGTTTTAAGTATAAAACAAGTTTAATAATGGAAAGGCCTAGCGTTTATTCAAATCCATAGGCCAACACTCTGACCCTCTGGTACTATAGGGATATTACAGGGGCAATTCTGGGCCCAGCCTCAGACAGGGTAATGGTCTTCACCAGGACAAATGAACTTATATTGGCCACATCATTGACAAAGACTTATATTTCACTTCTCAATGTTTTGTAGTGTTCAGCGGATTATAAGGATGCTTTTACCAGAGATGTTCTCCTTAAGGCCATCAGTCTATTTGGGGAAGAAATAAGCACAAGTCACCCCACCCAGCGCAATTGTTAGGTGTTTCGGAGCTCGTTCATCGGAAAGACTCTCACCATGGAGTGCCCAATATTTTATCTTGATATTTCACAGAGAACATCTGGTGAAATAATGTGTGCTCATTCTGGGAGGTCTCAACTACACAATTCCCTATATGTCTCTTGGTTGGCACCCGTCTGATGCTCCTAAGCCTCTAAGGTATCACACACACACACACACACACACACACACACACACACACACACAGAGCAATGTGTTTCCATTATTAGAAAGTGACTTCCCAATCCAGCTCTGAGAACCAGTTACTTCAAATCTTCATTTATTCATCCATCCATTCATTCATTCATCCATCACTCATGGATTAATTTATCCAAAATTTCCTAAGGGCTTTCTGTATGCCAGGCATGATGATAAACATCAGAAATAGGTGTGCTGCCCTCAGGGAGTGTGCAGTCCAGTAAATGAAACAGAAATATTATTTGACCACAGGTCAGACACAGGGACACAGAGGAAGGGCTGTGAAATTCAGTCTGCCAGGGATGGGAAGACCTCACAGAGGTCAAAGCACTTAAGCTGTGTCTTAAAAAATGGGTAAGAGCCGGGCGCGATGGCTCAAGCCTGTAATCCCAGCACTTTGGGAGGCCGAGACGGGCGGATCACGAGGTCAGGAGATCGAGACCATCCTGGCTAACACGGTGAAACCCCGTCTCTACTAAAAAAACTACAAAAAAAAAAAAAACTAGCCGGGCGAGGTGGTGGCGCCTGTAGTCCCAGCTACCCGGGAGGCTGAGGCAGGAGAATGGCGTGAACCCGGGAGGCGGAGCTTGCAGTGAGCTGAGATCCGGCCACAGCACTCCAACCTGGGTGACAGAGCAAGACTCCGTCTCAAAAAAAAAAAGGGTAAGAATTGCTGAGAGAGAGAATTTAAAGGGTGTTCTCTTGTGTGGATCATTAACCATTTTCAGAGTTTTGATTTTCCTATTCTTTGTGGAACCTGACCATACACCAGTTTATAATTAACTATATTAAACCCTCAAGTTTTCCTAAGAGGCTGAGAGTCACCACCAGGGTTGGCTGCTTGTAGCTACAATGGTCTGGCACTGGGTGGCTGTAGCTTGTTCTGTAAGTACCAGACCCTGAGTCAGTCGACCCCAGGAGAGTCCATCTCATTCCCCAGGCCCATCTCATTCTAGAAAGATCTCTGAGCACTCAGTGTGAGACAGGGCCTGTGTATTCTCAGTTACTATATGGCTGTGTTAATCTTACTTATTGTTCAATTTAGAAAAGAAGCAAGTGGGTCTCTAGGGGCCTTTCACCAGCACCTATACTTGCCCATGCCTGTCCTTAGGCCTCTTTTCTTTCCCCTCCAGGGTGGTATGTTAGTCCATTCTCATGCTGCTATGAAGAAATACCAAGAATGGGTAAGTTATAAAGAAAAGAGGTTTAATTGACTCATAGTTCTGCATGGCTAGGGAGGTCTCAGGAAAATTACAATCATGGCAGAAGGCACCTCTTCACAGGGCAGCAGGAGGGACAATAAGTGCAAGCAAAGGAAATGCCAGATGCTTATAAAACCATTAGATCTCATGAGAAGTCATTATCATGAGACCAGCTTGGGAAAACCGCCCCCATCATTCAATTACCTCCCACCAGGTCCCTGCCATGACACGTGGGGATTATGTAGTGTATTAGTCTGTTTTCACATGCTGGTAAAGACATACCCAAGACTGGGCAATTTACAAAAGGAAGAGGTTTAATGGGCTTACAGTTCCAAGTGGCTGGGGAGGCCTCACAATCATGTTGAAGGCAAGGAGGAGCAAGTCACATCATACATGGATGGTAGCAGGCAGAGAGAGAGAGCTTATGCAGGGAAACTTTGCCTATAAAGCCATAAGATCTCGTGAGACTTATTCACTGCCACAAGAACAGCATGGGAAAGACCTGCCCCCATGACTCAACCTCCCACCGGGTCCCTCTCACAACATGTAGGAATTCAAGATGAGACTTGGATGGGGACACAGTCAAATCATATCATGGGGATTACAATTCAAGATAAAATTTGGTAGGGGACACAGCCAAATCATATCAGGTGGTGAAAGCCCTCACTCTCACACCGAATTTCCCTAAACACAGTGTCTCCCCTTACCCCACACCTTGTTTTCTAATATAGTAAATTACGAGGCTGACAGCTAGAAGACCAAGGTTCCTCCAGCTTATAGGAGTGAACATTTTGAGGATGGTGCAAAGATGGGATAACAATATATTTTCCCACATATGGGGGAGGCCATCTGTTTTGCCCATAGTTAGTTGGGTATTCCTTCTTTGCTTCATAAGAACTTCAAAATTAATTTATCTCTAATCTGTGCTGTCAGTCACCAAATCTTCCAACTTGCTCAGGTCCTCTACCAACAGACACTTCATTTACCTGTAGCTGTTGGATACAAATACTTGAGATGCTCCTTAGAGGGGAAGCTGGTTGCATACTGTTTTCTGGAGTTCCTCTCAACTGTGGTAGGCCTCTAGCTCAGGACATTCACTCTCAGGACATGGATGTCTTGTTATACCTTTTCCTACAGAGGCCTGGCCAAATCACCAGGGGACAATTGGCAGGTGGACTGAAGAACAGGGATATGCAGATAGATTCCCAAGGAGCTGTGATATCTAAGGCAGAGGAAAAGGATCCCACAGCAGAGAGTGGATGTAGCCAGATGGTTGCGGGGGAATTAAAGGAGTGAAGGGTGGCAAGGCAGTCTCTCCACAAGGGAGTAGCGGCACCAAGTGTCAGCTGCCACAAAAAGGTCAGTTAGGCAAGATCTGAATCCTTGAGAAATTGGGAGGCTGCTGATGAGCTCCACAAGAGCAGTTCTAGTGAAGTGGTAGAGGTGGCAGCCTGGTTGCAGGGAATAACACAGAGAGTGAATGGCGGGGGTGATGGTTGCACAACAATGGAATTTTCTTATTGCTGCTGAAATGTATACCTAAAATGGTTAAAATAGTAAATTTCATGCTATATACATTTAACCACACACACACAGAAAAGACTAGAAAGTGGTCAAAAGAGAGACAGAGAGAGACTGATGGGACATAGGGAAAGAAGAGAGCTAGAAAGAAAGAAGATGGAAGCGATTTGGTCATAAATTTCTATTTTGCTTTAGGGAGGGAGCAACTTGAGCAAGTTCATAGGCCGAGGCAGGGGGAGTTGCTAAACACACATGACAAAGGACTTGATGGTCCGAAAGAGGGAAATGGGGAAAATGAATCAAGGACAAAGTAGAGTGACTGATCTTAGAAAGGAACTGTATTTGCATCATCTTCCAAAATCAGAGGGGAAGTGGGGAGGATGTGGAGCAGGAGAGATGCAGACACTGAAGCGTGGAGGAGAGGGGAGAAGGAAGGCTGGGCTTCTGAGCTTAGTGGGCTGTGACAGTAAGGGGGTTGGTGGGGCGGACAAGGCTGAAACCACCACTGTGGGGCTGGATAAGGTGATCACTCACCAATATGTAAAAGGCCCTGATTTTTTTGTACTGAGTTTATCAAGTAGCAAAGGGCAATGAGGAAATGCTTCTTCTGGTGAGTCTTTTCTGGTGAGTCTTTCTGTCTTTTCTTGGTCACTTGCTCTCAGCTGTGAATTAATTGTCCTGATTCCAGCTGCCAGAGTCTCCTCCGGAGAAAACCTAGACAAATGTTCCTCCACCCATTAGGCCAGTGTCTCCAGGAGCCTCCAGGCTGACTTAGCTAGAGTCATCAACAAAATTCAGACTGGACTCCCAGGCTAAGCTCTGGGCCACCAGACACAGGTGTGAGGACAATCCCAGGAGCAACCTTGGCAGCACATCCAGCACAGCTGCTGAGACCAGGAGGCTTGCAGTCACTGGGCCCCATAACTTGGGCTTCCTGTTTAATCAACAAAGACAATATACACACATCAGGCTGGGCAAGACCAGTGTCAGGATTCTCCCTTTGATTTCTGCTTTTCCTCTTTTATTATCACATGGTTGTCATGATTGCTGTTATTACTGTTATCATCACCATTATCACTGTAGTTGAATTCAACCCCATGGGATGTGGAGTCCAACACAGAATATAGATGCAGCATAAAAGCATTTTTATCTAGCCTGCCTCGTATATTAAGTTTCAGCTTTATAGGATTAAAACCAGCTGAGGTCTGAGGGCTTCCTCAGGCCCACTTGACTACCTTCAGGCACCCTGTGTGTTTTGCCACCCACAGTGGAGAAGACGCTTCTGGGATGCAGATGGCAGAGGATTGGAAAGACTGGCAGGCAGGTGGTTGGAGAAGCCTCTCATAGCTTCTCAGGCCTGCAGCCATGGGATCCTAAACTCCGCTGCTCAACATCAATGTTGTTCAAATCCCAGACCTCAGGCAAGACTCTGAGGGACAAGAAAACCCAAGAGGCAAGAGAAAAGGGAAGGATAAGGGCCCTGCACCGATGGAGGAAATAGGGGCTAGTGTTGGGAAGTGGGCCGGGCCTGGCTTAAGGCAAACCTCACCATCATTTGCAGGCTACAGGCATTTGTGCTAGCCTAAGAGAGGTGCAAAGGGGGAAGAAATCAAAGAGCAAAACCCATCATCACGGTCTGGGTTTGACCAGCAGAAATAAGCCCCTGGGAAAATGAACACTATATGCCCCCACCCTACTCCCTGCATTTCTCTTTGGAATTATGGCAGTATCCCTGGGGCTTCTGGCAGAACTGATGCACTTCGTGGCTGGAGTTCTGAAGCTGGAAGTCCAAGACAACAAAGACGCTCTACTCCAAACCCACCTCACCCCAACAAGGCCTGCTGTGCTGAAAGTCTCTCTTTGTGGAATAATTCCCTGTTGGAAACATTCATTTCTCTGAGAAAACACATTTATCAAATTCTCACATGCACCTGCTTAAAACACAAGGCCTCTGAAGGATTTTATTCTGAGTAAAATTTTACTCTATTAGAAATGATATTCACACTATGAATGAGTTTCAGTTCTCTGATAGGCAGTGTCTTCATCCCATTGGGCTGCTATAATAAAATACTGTAAACTGGGCAGCTTATAAGCAACAAAAATTTATTTCTTACAGTTCTGGAAGCTGAAGTCGAAGATCAAGGTGCTGGCAGATTCAGCATCTGGTGAGGATCCATTTTCTGGTTCATAGATGGTGCCTTCTTGCTGTGTTCTCAGAAAATGGCAGGGGTTACCTAAGCTCTCTGAGGTCTCTTTCCTAAAGGTACCGATCCCATTCATGAGAGCTTTGTGCATATGACCTAATCATCTCCCAAAGTCCCCACCTCCTAAAGCAATCACCTTGGAAGCTAGGTTTCAACATAGGAATACTGAGGAGACATAAACATTCAGATCACAACAGGAAAAGAACTGGGGGTATGTGGTGGTAGAGTGGTGGATTGGGAACTCAGACAGGATAAAGGCCTTGACACTGCTCATAGGCAACATTCCTTGGACTTCATAACGATCTCCAGAAGGCGTTTAAAGACCACTTTCAACTCTAAATTTCCAGAGGCTGTGATGAGTGTCTCTTAGAATCTGGATTCCGACCCAGAGAGCCCTGGTTAGAAAGTATATGTTCTTCCAACTTTACTTCATTCTGCAATTCTCTTTTACATGCTCCTCCAGGATGGCTCCTGGGACAGCCGCAATCCCTGGTTATCTTAGGAGCTGGGTGTTCCCATTGTCCGTACTTAAGAGGATGGATTGAAATCACCAAGTCTGCAGAAATGAAAAGAGAGGAAATCAAGCCTGTTGTTGCACAGATCCTTGCCCTTCTAACCCAGTTTGTGCTCATCTTTCCTAGAGGAAGGATCCAGGCAAAACCCAAGGGCCAGGACACCATGTTTTCAGAGAAGCTCTTGATATCCTGGGAGCTCTTACTGATGCTGTGAGAGGAGAAGTGGACAAGGCTGGGGAAGCTGGAGAAGAGACCTAGTCCCATCCTGGAAGTAGATGAATGTCATTCTGATATCCCAAAAAGGAATAGAAATTGATTTATTAAGGGAAAATCTGACTTAGGAATGAGAAGAATAGACTTCTATATGAACGGTATAGAAATGTAAGATCAGAAGGAAGAAGTAGCAAAAGAATAAAAAATACAAGCAAGATATTTAAAATGAAGACAAATTACATGAAGATGCTAAGAACAATGAGCTATGTCTTTGGAGAATATCTAGCCTCTAATTTGCATTTCCTTCAAGAATAAAGAAATAATTATGGCCAGGTGTTGCAATCCCAGCATTTTGGGAGGCCAAGGTGGGAGGATCGCTTGAGCCAAGTTCAAGACCAACCCTGGCAACATAGTGAGATTCTGTCTCCACTTAAAAAGGAAAAAAAAAAAAAGAAACACTCTGAGGGTTTCTCTGAGATCTAAGCCTATTTGACAGGTCATGAGTGAAGAGAGGCAACAGGATTCCCCAAGCACGTGCACTTGAGGAAGTTTTGTGACACTGAGCAGTAAGGATGGAGTCAAATCTAACTGGATTCCACCATATTAGACCATTCCATCCATTTGGTTAATAAGTGTATGTGAGTTCATGTCATATTTCTGCAACTTACAGCCTTGTGACTTTGGTCAAGTTAATCTAAACTATCTGGATCTTAGTTTCTTCTTCAATAAAATAGATTTACTATTACCTCATATATTTGTTGAGAAATCTGCATTAAATAAGATGATGTGATAAACACATACTATTAATAATATACCTAACATATCATAAATCCTCAAAAATGTGATCATCCTACTTACTCATTTTGATGTCTTGCATTTAATTATGTTTCCTGAAGCAAAATGTCAAAGACACTCAAAAGTTAGAGTGAACTTGAAAACTAGGCAAAGGCCAGTTAACATCTATAGAGGTCCAGCTTAGCTTCCATACAGTGGTTTGACAAACCCTAAAATGACCTGAAAATAGATCCCACTTCCCCCAGCCCCCATCACCATTACATAACGTTTAGTTTATTGCTTTAGTGTTCAACCCCCTTGAGGTGGGACTCTGAGCCTGTGAAATGGCATGCTGCAGCCAGAGTGTGAGTGAATCTGGGTTTGTCTCTCCATTGAACATGGTGAACAGCTGGAACACGGCCATTCTCCTCTGTGCTCCAGCATCACTATCACTTAAGCTCCATAGTCAGAATTACCTCAGTGGTGTAGTGTGCAGTGTGGGTTTTGATTGAGCATGAAAATAATATGTGATAAGTTCTTCATTAAATAGGCTTACAGTGATGAGGACAAAGTGTTCTACAGAGCAAACATTAAACTCAGTTCTTTACTGTTCTTCGTATTTTTTGTAGAGCAAATCACTTCCCAGTGGGATTTCTCCATTGTGATGATCATGGAAATTAAATGGGAAATGCACATTTTTATGCTGCATTCAATTTTTTAACAAATACATGTAGAATAAGGTCAATACACATGTAATGCATACTATGTATATATAAAATACCATATGTTACATAATGTAATTTATATAAAAATATGTTATATATTATACATAAAATATCATGTGTGTATAAAATATTACAAAGATCACATAGTAATTGTGGTAGCAGTGCTCACCATATGATCCATTTGCTCTTATTCTTGCTTACTTCTGCCCAATGGACTCTGGTCAAAAATGATATTGTTGCTTTCAGACCCAACCATAGAAGGGCAGCTCTAATTTCTCTATGCCCCTTTCTTCTGCCTCAGTGAATGTGGAGTGTTCTAAGTGGATGTAGCTACACACGATAGTGGAACATCAATCAACTGGATCTCTGAAGCAAAAGCCCTTCTCCCACCCCATCCCTTTGCTGACCCACAAGGGACAGGTAGTGATGGCAGTGGTGGCCCGTCTGGAGCAGCCACTGCCAAGACGCTGGCTGCAGTCAGGGAGGTGGAGCTGGGGCTGCATGCTTTGCAAACCAGTGGGGCGGGAATTGGCAGGAGCCCTGCCCCCTATCGAGTTGGCGGGGCAGGAGCCCTACACTGTTGGGCACAGCTACAGCCACCCTGCCAGGGCTCTGGGAATCCCTGAGCTCTGGGGGCCCAGGAAGCGCTCTCTACCCCTGCACGCTCAGAAGTGCCTGCTCCCACTCCAAACCTCTCCCTGCTCCCAGTGCCCACTCCACTGTGGAGGACAGTTGTGGTCAAGTCCAGATGCTGTCCTGACCTGGCCAGGTGTGCACATGCTCCGGGCTGCATTGACATGCCAGACCCCTGCCACCTCAGCCCCCTCCAGACTTTGGACGCTGACAAGCACAGGAGAAAGGTGGGAGTTGGAGGAGCCGAGGGCAGCTCCGCATGGGCCTGCAGGCGCCTCTCGGCAGGAACAGCCTGGGCACCGTGGAGGACATATTGATGACAGAAGGCAGACAGGTTTCTGGATGGAAAGGGATGGGTCCCCGCTGAAACCCCACCTTCAAGCCAGGAACGGCTTGAAGCCTGGGGGTTGGGCTGCCAGTTCCAGTTGAAGTCCGAGGCTTGAAGAAAGGACTACATTACTGACGGTTCAGCCAATAAGATGGTCCTTTTTCCAGGCCCACCCATGGCCACCCATGGACAAATCAGCACACACTTCCTCCCTTCCGAGCCTGTTAAAATCCAGAACTCAGCCAAACTCACAGAGGTCACGACTACCAGCTGCTGAAAGGAGCAATCCTCTTTGGGTCTCCAGAGAGCTGGTCTGTCTCTCAATGAAGCTCTCCACCTTGCTCACCCTCCAGTTGTCTGCCTACTTCATTCTTCCTGGATGTGGGACAATAACTTGGGACCTGCCAAATGGTGAGACTGAAAGTGATGTAGCACAAACAGAGCTGAAACACACCACCTGCTCACCACATTGTGGGTGATGACAAGGAGAGAACAGACGTGGCCCTTTGGGAACCCCAGACTTAGGGGCTCCCAAGGCCAGGGCTGTGACACCCTCTTTGGGGTGCTGTGATTCCTGGTGTCTCCAAGCTTCTGGGGGCCACCATGTTCCCCAGTGCCCACAATGGAAGCTGCTTGTGGTAGGCCTGGTTCAGCCACAGTCTTGCATGCAGCTGGCGCTTGTACCAGTGTCTGGAGCTGCCCACCCTGACACAGCTGGCATGCTTGGTTGGGCACAGTGGCCAGACCCCATGCTCGCTTGCTCACACACCTCTTGCTACTCTGTGCCTGGCTCGCCCATGGCAGGCATGGGATCCAGTCTGGTAGTGCTAGCCGAATTCAGCCTGCCAGGCCAAGTGGGCAGAATGAGCCCAGTGGGCCTGAGCAAAACTCAGGCAAAGGCTGCACCAGTTACAGAGGTTTATGGCTGGAAAAGTGATAACCTAAGGATCATGTGACAGTAGCATAAGGGCTACACCTCTGCTGTGCTAAGCCACTGGATATCATAATTAATTTGTTATCACAGCAAAACTTATCTTATCCTGACTGATGTAGTAACTATTCCTTGGAACTATCTAAACCAAACCTCGACTAGAGCTTTAAGATCAGAGTCAAGAGTACCAGGTTTTAGGAGCAGTAATTGCATTCTATTATTCTTTTCTCAAATGGATTTTTAAAAATCAGCTAATAACTTTCAATTACTCTCTTAAATCTAAAAAAAAAAAAAGTACTTTTCATAAAATTCCAAACTCTTGAATCTGTATGAGGGTGACATGCTTTTCTTTCCTTTTTTTTCCCATTTCTTGTTTAGTTTTATTTCCTTCTGGAATTTTTTTAATTTTTAATTTTTGTGGGTACATAGCATATATATATATTTATGGGGATACATGAGATGTTTTGATAAAGTCATGCAATGTATAATAATCACATCATGGAAGATGGGGTACCAACCCCTCAAGCATTTATCCTCTGGGCCACAAACAATCCCGTTATACTCCCCCAGTTATTTAAAAATGTACAATAAAATTATCATCAACCAATGCCATCCTGTTGTGCTATCAAATACCATGCCTTATTCACTCATTTCAACTATTTTTTCTGTACCCATTAACCATCCCCACCTCCTCCTCACCCTGCCATTACCCTTCCCAGCCTGTCGTAACCATCCTTCTACTCTCTTGAAATGCTTTTAGGTCTTCAAAGTTCCACTTATTTTTAGACTATCCTTCAAGCAGTGGGACTTTCTGTAATAACTAATAAGGACATCCCAAATATAGTGTTCCAGAATTAGAAGGCAGAAGATTTGGAGTTGTGTTTCATTTGTGTTACAGAAGGAATTCACCAGATATTTTTGTAAAGTTAAGGTAATTTTGTAAAGTTAAGGTAATTGAGCTAATGTTTATAATATAAAATACTGATAACAATTTAAAAAACAGAGCATCTCTCTGCCAGCTTCATGATTTATGTGAGACAACATGGTGAAGGAAGAATGTTTCACAATTCGTCCAACCCAGCTGGTTCCAAGGAGGAGACAAACACATGTCTGTGGTTAGAGTTCAAGATTATGCAGTGAGAATAATGTACTGCTTGCTGACATTCTCAACTCCACAGAGGTTTTATGAAGATTAAACAGTTAAGCACTTTGAAGACAACAAATGCTTAAGTACTAAGCATTATTAGTATCTGAAACTATTACTACATCAATTCCTTGTGTAATCAAGTATTATTATTGGAAACTCTGCAAGAAAATCTAATCTTTGGAGATTTTTGACTCTATTTGCAGAACAAAGAGGCATGGGTATAATTTATCCTCAGTACTTTAGACATGAATCAAGGATACCGAGACATTGAGTGAATATTTCTTGTTTGCCCATATTTCAACTAATAAGAACTTTGTATTTATTGGCATGGCTCAAAAAGCAGTATGGTACTTTGGGGAGGAAATAAAACCCAAAATGATTTAAATTCTAGAATAAGGAGAAAGTGAACTGGAACCTACTCAAACATTTAGCCTAAGATTAAAGCCCCTCCTGGATATTTGAATACATTGCTCTTTAAGTAATTAAAACTATAACCTGTGGTCTTTAGTAAATTCTGACAATTTATCTGTACTCAGTTTCAAGTATTTTCTGGTTGGCTTCTTTCCAAAGAGTACACCTGCATGTTAGTTGAACAATGTCTTACTGAAAGATGAAATTAACAAATTTTGTTTGATTTGGACCTTGGTTAAATCTCTGAAGTTAGATAATTATATGTAGAGCCACATAAAGAATACTAGCTTAAATTATTCCACCAGGGACTATAGTAAGATTTTCATTTAGCTAATAGAACGCTAGAATATGCTAAGCTAATGAAAATGATTCATCTCTATTTTTCTATCAAACATAAGAGTTGGAAAAGGATAAAGATTATTATTTAGGTATAGAACTTCTGGTATTTTAACTTTCTTCCCTTCCATGCTACATTCTCTTCTTAAATTTATTCACTTTGTTTCTGAACTTTGAAAAGTTCTTGACCTATTTTAATTCATGAAAACCCAATAAAACATTGTTTTGATTTTAAATAATTGCTCTTTAATGCCTTTGATCCCATTTTCCATGTAAAATAAAAGCCTGATGATTCTCATTAAATGGAGGGAATAAAGTTTACTCCAGCAACTACTTTCATTTTATGAGGTCAATTTAAAGTTTTCACTTTTGTCCATTAACTATATGGGAATGTTGCAAATGTTGGAAGATGGGACTTATTTCCAATTTTTATCTCAATTGCAGTTACAGCTTTGTACAGAATTAGCACATAACTAAGGGGTGCACCATCCACCCCTCCGTCATCCTCCAGAGTACAGGTGTGTTCAATAAGAATCTGGTGTCCTTCACAGCCGTGCTCCAATATCTGAGCAATTACGCTTTCCAGTGAGGCTTGCACCAGAATGACCCCCATCTTGCCGCCAAAGCGTGCAAACTCTCCTGACAGTCCAACATGTGGACTTTACCCAGCCTTGACAGGAAAGAACGCTGCTGGTTTTTCCTGCCATGCTCTCTGAGGCCCAAAACCATGATGCAGTCAAGACTGGGAAAGAAACCTCAGTAAGAAAAGAGCCTTTTGGTTGCACCTGCCTACTTCATTCTTCCCGGATGTGGGACAAGTGTGCCTCCTAGGTTGCATCTCAAAAGTTTTGCCAACTGCCTTGGAAAAAGTAATGAATGTTTGAGATTTTTTTTTAAAGATTATTCAATTCTACAATAAAATATTAGAGGAACAAATAAATAAGGACAGATGAAACTAAGCATAGAGGTAGGTATCATGGGGGATATATTAGACAAGAAAGAAGTAGAGCATACATGTGCAAAACATGGACTGGAATAGACAGAAGGACCAAGGAGGAACTCACTATTCATGGGGCATGTGATGCATCGAATTTTCATGAGGCTCTAAACATTGATGAGATATTTGAATATCCACCTGGTGATGGTACCCATTTAACCTCCACTTTTTCTCAACCCACCACTTAATTTGGAGTGCTTTGTTTTGCAGCAATAGTATTGGGGGGACACTGTGACCCACAGGACACTCACACTCTGCAGAACCACTGCCCAAAGAGAAGAAGAAGTAGTATCTGCATCTTTGAAGGCCATGGGTCTCTAGTTTATATATTATAGTATATAGCATATATCATAATTCTATTAATGTACATATATAAAGAGCTCTTATAAATCAATAATAAAACACAAAACAGCAGAAAAACTTGGCAAAAGTTGTGAACATACAAGCTCACAGTAAAAGAAAAATATGCATTAAAACATGTTTTAAAAGCAGTGAATGTGTAAGAGTAAAGGAAGAGAAAGGGAGCAAGGGGATAGTTTGGTTTTCACACAGCTGCCCTCTTTTGGCTTCTCCAGCAGTGGGGTGGCCGGAGAGGGAGGAAAAGGAGGAGTCATGCGGCACCTCCCTCCGCGGGTTGTTGGAGCAGGCAAGAGACACAATGCTGACTCTCCTAAGCAGTACACATGTGGTTCCTGGAAGGGCCACATATTTGTGTAACTCCTGTCAGGTTCACCAAAAATATAGACATTTCTAGGCATTCCCAGGGATATCTCATCTATGCTGTTATCCACTTAGATTTCACGCAGCCTCTCCTGTTTCCGGCCTTTGGAACAGAAATGCTTATCTCTGATGCGAGGTTTTACAAGCATGAAGCCGTGGCGTTTCCTCCACAAAATGGGGAGAATGAAAGACTCCAACACTCTGTGTCACTGTTTGTCACACAGACTTGAGAAAAGTAAATCTCTAACATTCTTTTTTTCTTTTTTTTATATTATACTTTAAGTTCTAGGGTACATGTGAACAACATGCAGGTTTGTTACATATGTATACATGTGCCATGTTGGTGTGCTGCACCCATTAACTCGTCATTTACATTAGCTGTATCTCCTAATGCTATCCCTTCCCCCTCCCCGCACCCCACGACAGGCCCCAGTATATGATGTTCCCCACTCTGTGTCCAAGGGTTCTCACTGTTCAATTCCCACCTAAGTGAGAACATGCAGTGTTTGGATTTTGGTTCTTGCAATAGTTCCCTGAGAATGATGGTTTCCAGCTTCATCCATGTTCCTACAGAGGACATGAACTCATCCTTTTTTATGGCTGCATAGTATTCCATGGTGTATATGTGCTACATTTTATTAATCCAGTCTATCACTGATGGATATTTGGGTTGGTTCCAAGTCTTTGCTATTGTGAATAGTGCCACAATAAAAATACGTGTGCATGTGCCTTTATAGCAGCATGATTTATAATCATTTGGATATATACCCAGTAATGGGATGGCTGGGTCAAATGGTATTTCTAGTTCCAGATCCTTGAGGAATTGCCGCACTGTCTTCCACAATGGTTGAACTAGTTTACAGTCCCATCAACAGTGTAAAAGTGTTCCTATTTCTCCACATCCTCTCCAGAACCTGTTGTTTCCTGACTTGTTAATGATCGCCATTCTAACTGGTGTGAGATGGTATCTCATTGTGGTTTTGATTTGCATTTCTCTGATGGCCAGTGATGATGAGCATTTTTTCATGTGTCTGTGGGCTGCATAAATGTCTTCTTTTAAGAAGTGTCTGTTCATATCCTTTGCCCACTTTTTGATGGGGTTGATTTTTTTCTTGTAAATTTGTTTAAGTTCTTTATAGATTCTGGATATTAGCCCTTTGTCAGATGGGTAGATTGTAAAAATTTTCTCCCATTCTGTAGGTTGCCTGTTCACTCTAATGGTAGTTTCTTTTGCTGTGCAGAAGCTCTTTAGTTTAATTAGATCCCATTTGTCAATTTTGGCTTTTGTTGCCATAGATTTTGGTGTTTTAGTCATGAAGTGCTTGACCATTCCTATGTCCTGAATGGCACTGCCTAGGTTTTCTTCTAGGGTTTTTATGGTTTTAGGTCTAATATTTAAGTCTTTAATCCATCTTGAATTAATGTTTGTATAAGGTGTAAGGAAAGGATCCAGTTTCAGCTTTCTACATATGGCTAGCCAGTTTTCCCAGCACCATTTATTAAACAGGGAATCTTTTCTCTATTTCTTGTTTTTGTCAGATTTGTCAAAGATCAGACGATTGTAGATGCGTGGTATTATTTCTGAGGGCTCTGTTCTGTTCCATTGGTCTATATCTCTGTTTTGGTACCAGTACCATCCTGTTTTGGTTACTGTAGCCTTGTCGTATAGTTTGAAGTCAGGTAGTGTGATGCCTCCAGCTTTGTTCTTTTTGCTTAGGATTGTCTTGGCAATGCAGGCTCTTTTTTGGTTCCATATGAACTTTAAAGCAGTTTTTTCCAATTCTGTGAAGAAAGTCATTGGTAGCTTGGTGGGAATGGCATTGAATCTATAAATGACTTTGGCCAGTATGGCCATTTTCATGATGTTCATTCTTCCTATCCATGAGCATGGAATGTTCTTCCATTTGTTTTGTCCTCTTTTATTTCATAGAGAAGTGGTTTGTAGTTCTCCTTGAAGAGGTCCTTCACATC
>NW_016806571.1:2303625-2333444 GCF_001698545.2 Rhinopithecus bieti
TGAAATTCTGGGTTGAAAATTCTTTTCTTTAAGAATGTTGAATATTGGCCCCCACCCTCTTCTGGCTTGTAGAGTTTCTGCTGAGAGATCTGCTGTTAGTCTGATGGGCTTCCCTTTGTGGGTAACCCGACCTTTCTCTCTGGCTGCCCTTAACATTTTTTCCCTCATTTCAACTTTGGTGAATCTGACAATTATGTGTCTTGGAGTTGCTCTTCTCGAGGAGTATCTTTGTGGCATTCTCTGTATTTCCTGAATTTGAATGTTGGCCTGCCTTGCTAGGTTGGAGAAGTTCTCCTGGATAATATCCTGAAGAGTGTTTTCCAACTTGGTTCCATTCTCCTCGTCACTTTCAGGCATACCAATCAGATGTAGATTTGATCTTTTCACATAGTCCCATATTTCTTGGAGGTTTTGTTCATTTCTTTTTTCTCTTTTTTTTCCAAACTTCTCTTCTCATTTCATTTCATTCATTTCATCTTCAATCATTAATACCCTTTCTTCCACTTGATTGAATCAACTACTGAAGCTTGTGCATGTGTCACATAGTTTTCATGCCATGGTTTTCAGCTCCATCAGGTCATTTAAGGTCTCCTCTATGCTGTTTTTTCTAGTTAGCCATTCATCTAATCTTTTTTCAAGGATTTTAGCTTCTTTACAATGGGTTCGAACATCCTCCTTTAGCTTGGAGAAGTTTGTTATTACAGATCGTCTGAAGCCTTACTCTCTCAACTCGTCAAAGTCATTCTCCGTTCAGCTTTGTTCCATTACTGGCAAAGAGCTGCATTCCTTTGGAGGAGAAGAGGTGCTCTGAGTTTTAGAATTTTCAGCTTTTCTGCTCTGGTTTCTCCCCATCTTTGTGGTTTTATCTACCTTTGGTCTTTGATGATGGTAACGTACAGATGGGGTTTTGGTGTGGATGTCCTTTCTGTTTGTTAGTTTTCCTTCTATCAGAACCCTCAGCTGCAGGTCTGTTGGAGTTTGCTGGAGGTCCACTCCCAACGCTGTTTGCCTGGGTATCACCAGCAGAGGCTGCAGAACAGCCAATATTGCAGAATGGCAAATGTTGCTACCTGATCCTTCCTCTGGAAGCTTCATCTCAGAAGGGCACCCGGCTGTATGAGGTGTCAGTCAGACCTTACTGGGAGGTGCCTCCCATTAAGGCTACTCGGGGGTCAGGGACCCACTTGAGGAGGCAGTCTGTCTGTTCTCAGATCTCAAACTCTGTGCTCGGAGAACCATTACTCTCTTCAAAGTTCAGTTGGAAATGCAGAAATCACCCATCTTCTGCATTGCTCACACTGGGAGCTGTAGACTAGAGCTGTTCCTATTCAGCCATCTTGGAACCTCCCCACTAACATTCTTATAAGAGGGAATTCTGTCATGGATCCTACTTAAAGAGATTTAGTTGTGGAAGAATCCAAAGTATCCCTCCATGGAAGTGGTCCCAGGGCATGAAAGGCACAGAGAGTACTGGGGTTTACAACCCTCTATGCACCCTCATTTCCTCCTTCATTCTTTTACTACCCGATCTTCCATTTATAGCCTTAATACCTAAAGTGGGGTTCGACAGCATTGTATCACCTGGGAACTTGTTAGTAATGCAGCATCTCCATCCCATCCCAGATTAACTTTGTCAGAATCTGCATATTAACAAAACCCCCAGGATATTCCTAAACACATGTAAAACTGAAGAGGTATAGAGCAGAATTTGTGCGTTCTCCCACTCCAATTACTTACATCCACATTCATTTTTAGCTTGGTGACTCTAGAAAGAAAAGCACTATTCTTCCTTCTTTCTCTTTCTTCATCAGACCCCACCTTGAACAAAGCTGTGGTTGGCAGCATTTTACTCCTGTACCCATCTTTTCCCATTTGCTGTTCCCTTCCTGTTGATAAATGTCTGCACAGGCTCCTCAGGCTCCATATATCCCCGTCTCAGAGAGGCTGGAAACACACCCTTAGAAGCAGCTGTAGTGGCTTGGTGAGGCTGCCCTGTATTTTCTTGTGTCAGCTGTCATTCATGCGCAGTGTACAGAGGTTTATGACTTGTTTCTTGTCCTTCCAAATATTCAGTCAAGATGCCACAGTGTTGAGGTGGCAGGACTGATGACTTATTTAAATATTTTCCCAACTCTGCTCTTTCAGACCATTTCTTCCATGTTGATGTCACTTGTGTAGGAATATGAATGTAGTGAAATCATGAGGATCATTATCAAGTTTGCCTTTTAACTTTTATATTGATTAAGTCACTAGATTGGCAGTTTCTACCAGCTTTAAATCTACTCTGAAAGTAAGAGTACTTGGAATTGGCCCGCAGATCTTTTCATAGGTGTTTGGATGTACTCTAGGTGTATGCTTTTGCTTCCTAGTCATGGCAAGAAATTGTATTTTGAGTCCAGACAGGGGAAAGATGTCTTTTGGTATCTGGGTTACTTGGAGAATCCACCTGCATCTACAAAGTTAAAATGCTTTCTCCTGAATGCACACATACACACACACACACACACACACACACACACACACCCCTACATAGAGGCACACAATTTCTGTGCTTTATGGTCCACACTTATAATCCCCGAAGAGCAAAAGATGAAAAATAACAGAAACACAAAATTTATATCTGGGAAGAAAAACTAACCATAATGGTATGTATAACTGGTGATGCTATGCATTTCATAGGCATTAGAATAGTAAGGACAATTCAGCTGACAAGACATCGCTGGTTATACAATCCACATGATGCCCTCTTGATGATACAGAAAGCAGTAGTTTTAGTTGAAGTTAAGGTGGTTAGAAGATTAAATTTAACTGATGAAGAGTAAAAGAGAAACCAGCCATTTTCATTCTCTTTGGGCACATGTATCTCTGAGAAGGTAAAATGCAGGGAGTAAGAGGGAATATCCAAAGAGATTTAAAACAGGCTGAATATAATTTTCTCTTATAATTTGGTCAGCCACCTAGGTAAACTGAGACCATCTAGGACTTTGATTAAACAAATAATGGTTCCAAAGAGCATTTCTTGATGAGACCAAAGAGACATCTGAGCTCTCTCTGCAGACTTCCTCTGCCACCCAGAGTGGATATCTGTACCCTGAATCCACCTCCAGAAAACAGGTTTTTCTTGACTAGCCATGGGAACAGAGTTATGCAAAGATTTAAATGTTCAGCAACACAAACCCACACTGCTTATCCAACATCAACAAATATCATACTAAAGATCAAAACCAAGGCTCACACAGGCAACAAAAGAAAAGTAGATATATTGAACCTCATTAAAAGTTAAAACTTTTGTGCATCAAAGGACACTATCCACAGAATGAAAAGACTATGCACAGAATGAGAGAAAATATTTACAAATTATATATCTAACAAGGGGTTAATTTTTGGAACATACGAAGAACTCCTACAACTCAACAATAAGAAGACAAACACACCAATGAAAAAATGAGCATAGAACCTGAACAGACATTTCTCTAAAGAAGATACACAAATGGCCAATCAGCACATGAAAATATGCTCAGCAACATTAGTCATCAGGAAAATACAAATCCAAATCACAATGAGATACCACTTCACCCCTACTAGGATGGCTATAACATTAAGAAAAATAACATAACAAGCATCTTTGAGAATGGAGAGAAACTAAAACTCTTATTCATTGCTGGTGGGAATGTAAAATGGTGCTAGAACTCTGGAAAACTGGTGGTTCCTGAAGAAAATTAAACAGAGAATTACCACCACTGATCCAGCAATTCCACTCACAGGTATATATAGCAAAAGAATTAAAAATGGGGACTGAAACAGATAGTTGTATGTCAATGTCCAGAGTAGCATTATTCACAATAAGCAAAAGGTGAAAACAACCCTAGTGTCTATCAATAGATGAATGCATAAACAAAATGTAGAATGTGCATGCAATGAAATGTTATTCTGCCATAAAAATACTGCAGCTCTGATACATGCTGCCACATGAATGAATCTTGACAACACTATGCTAGGTGAAATCAGCCAGATGCAAAATGACAAACGTTGTATGATTATGCTTACATGAAATATCTAGAATAGGCAAATTCATAGAGACTGGAAGTAGATTTAAGATTATTCAAGGCTGGGGGCAGGAGAAATCAGTTATTGCTCAATGGGTACAGTTTTGGTTTGGGGCAATGAAAAAGTTTAAGAAATAAATAGTGGTGATGGTTGCATAGCATTGTGAATGTAATTAATGTCACTGAGTTGTACATCTAAAATGATTAAAATAGCAAAATTTATGTGTATATATAGATAGTGTGTGTATATATGTAGGTATGTGTATGTATATACACACATAATTTATAGATACATATAGATCCATCTATAATATATACACATATATACATATATATCATGTATACATACACATCTGTAATTTTTTTTAACACCAACACTTAGCAGACCAGGTATCTTCATAGCATTACTGATGCCTAACTGTCCGGCATTCTGGTTACTTTTATAGATGATATGAAAAAAGACTCAGGCAATTGTGAAACAAGATGATAAGACTCCAGAAGAGAGCACTGTAAATAATTTATGCATTTGCAGCAATGAAGAGTATCTCGCAAATCTGCTCCCATTCTTGGGGCCTCATCCTAGTTTAGACTTCTTTGTCTCTCACCTGGCTACCTCCATATTAGTAGCCACATAAACCACCTTTATGCTTCTGGCCTCTCCCTTTCTCAACTCATCCTCCTCAGTGTGAGTCAAATCACCTCAAATGCACTCAAAGGCCTCTCAGAGTCTTCAGGATCCTGGAAGGAGGGGCCAAGTGGGAGGAATCCACAACCACAGCTGTCTGACCCTGACCCTGCCACCTCCACCTGCTGTTCCTACAATGTACCAGGGACATTGACTGCTGCCTCTAGGGGAGCTTCTCTCAAAAGGTGCAGGGAAATACTGCAGGACAGAGGCTACCAAACTGTAGCCATGGCCCAAATCCAGCTCACTGCTAATGTTACATGGATTATGAGTTAAGAATGGTTTTCAGGACCGGGTGCAGTGGCTCAGACCTGTAATCTCGGGACTTTGGGATGCCAAGGCAGGGGGATCATGAGGTCAGGGGGTCAAGATCAGTCTGGCCAACATGGTAAAACCCTGCCTCTACTAAAAATGCAAACATTAGCTGGGTGTGGTGGCGGGTGCCTGTAATCCCAGCTACTGGGGAGTCTGAGGCAGGAGAATTGCTTGAACCCAGGAGGCAGAGGTTGCAGTGAGCCGAGATTATGCCACTGCACTCCAGCCTAGGTTACAGAGCTGAACGTTGTCTCAGGAGAAAAAAAAAAAGAATGGTTTTTAGGCCAGGCGCAGTGGCTCACACCTGTAATCCTAAGACTTTGGAGGATCACTTGAGCCGAGGAGTTTGAGACTCTCCTGGACAGCAACTCGGTCTCTACAAAAAGTACAAAACATTAGCCAGGAATGGTGGTGCACACCTATAATCCCAGCTATTCAGGAGGATCACTTGAGCCTGGGAGGTCGAGGCTGCCATGAGGAGAAATTGTGCCATTGCACTCCAGCCTGGGTGACAGAGTGAGACCCTGTCTCAAAAAGAAAAAAAGAAAAAAGAATGGTTTTCACGTGTTTTGATGTTTGGGGAAAAACATCAAAAGGAGAATAATATTTCGTGACACAGAAAAATTACATGAAATTCAAAACTCAGTGTCCTTAAACAAAGTTTTATAAAAACGCAGCCATGCTCATTTGTTTGTAAGTTGTCTGCAGCTGCTTTTATATTATGATGGCAGAGTTGAGTAGTTGCAGCAAAAAAAAAAAAAAAAAATTACTATCTGGCCCTTGAGAGGAAAAGTTTGTCAACCCTTGCTATGGAATATCAAAATTTTGGATGGCACGATGCGGACTCCCAGTTTTAGATGTTAGATAAAGTTAAGATGTTGCTATCTTCTTGTCTTGGAAATCACCTCAAAGCAACAAAGAGAACAAAAATCAGACTGACATATAAGCTCTGTCTTCAACAAAAGAGAAAATATCTGTAACCTTGAGCCAGTCTACGAGAAATGCAGTGGAGATCAAACAGGGTCATGGGAGAAAACAAGAGATGGTGCTTGTGTCTGGACATCTCAGAGAAAGGTGACAGAGAACAGTCCTCCAAAGAGGACGGCCCATCCTTGGAGGCAAAATCAGGTCCTTACTGGGAGCAATAGGAATTCCATGAGCAGAGTGATGGCAGAGGTGCTGTTGAACATAAATTGACACCAAGGACAATCAAGGATGACAGGGCTGTATCCAGCCATATTATCATAAGAAGGATGGAGGAGAGAGATGTACTGTGCACCACCTGCACCCCCCAATCTCTACTGGCTGGAAAAAATAAAAGCAGGAAACTCACCCATTCCCACGACCCTGTAATCCTTTGAAGGTTATATTCATTTCTTTGGTCTTCTATACAAATTGCCACATGCTTGGTAACTTAAAACAACAGAAATTTATTCTTTTACAGTTCTGGAGGCCAAAAATCCAAAATTCAGATATCAGCAAGAGTGTGTTCCCTCCAAAGGCTCTAGGGAAGAAGACTTCCTAGTTCCTTCCAGCTTCAGTGGTTCAGGCATTCCTTGGCTTCTGGACATATCACTCTAGTTTCTGCTCCATCTTCACATGCTTTTCCTAGGTTTCTATGTCTGCGTGTCTCAAATGCCCCTTTTCTTTCTTTCTTCAATAAAAAACACCAGTTATCTTGGCTGACTGCGGTGGCTCATGCCTGTAATCCCAGTATTTTAGGAGGGCAACCTGGTAGATCACCTGAAGTCAGGAGTTTGAGACCAGCCTGGGCAACATGACCAAAGCCTATCTCTACCAAAAAAAAAAGCTACTTGTGATGGTGCATGCGTGTAATGCCTGTAGTCCCAGCTACTCAGGATCTGAGGCATGAGAATCTCTTGAACCCGGGAAGTTGGCAGTGAGCCAAGATAGTGCCACTGAACTCCAGCCTGGGCCATAGAGACTCCGTCCCCTCCAAAAACCCACCAGTTTTCAGATTCAGTACCTACCCTAAATCCAGGATGATCTCATATTGAGATCTTTAACTTAATTAGATCTGCAAAGACCCTATTTCCAAATAAGGTCACATTGATAGTACTAGAATTTAAGACTTGGACATATTTTACAGGACACAAATCAACCCACTAAAGAGAAGTGGTAGTTTTAAAACATGGCCCCAAATTATTTGATAGTTCTTTCCATCAAAGTGGGGGGGGGCCTATGGCCTCTCCCTATGAATCTGGGTGACTTTGCATCTGCTTTAAACACCAGGGTACAGAAGAAGTGGCACAACATGATTTTTGAGGATTGTGAAAGGTATGAAGCTTCTGCCTTGTTTGTTGGAACACAGAGCCATTGGGTAAGCAGGCTGTTCACCCAGAGCGGCGTGCTGGAGAGACTCCAAAATCCTCAAGAAGATATTACACAAAGGACCCGTGAGGAAGCTCGTCCATCTGATTGGCCAGCACCAAGTGTTTCTTTGACATCTCGCTTGTCATGAAAGCCATCACCAGCCACACGGTGCTGTCAAGCACTGGAAATGTGGCTGGAGCAACGGAGAAAGAGAATTTTACATTTTGGCTTATTTTAATTAATCTAATGTTAGAATTACTGTAAAATATATCATCACTCATTTTTATATGGAGTGGATAGTGACATGATAATATTTTAGATATATTGTGTTAAACAAAATATATTATTAAAATTAATTTGGCCTTTTTTAATGTGACTGTTAGAATACTTCTAATGATTTGTGACTCACATTGTATTTCTACTGGAAAGTGCTACTTTAGCATCATCTCTAAAAGGTTCTGGAGTTGCGAGCTGGTGGCCTTGCATAGGTGTCTCCCACCTGGGCCAGGTCACTCACTTGAACCAAGTGACCTTCCAAGCGTCTTCCAGCACTCTGATCTCCACCTGAGCATGGAACAGACCAAAAGATCACAAGATAAACTGGTGGAATTTTAAGGATACTTTAGAACGGAAAGAAAGGCCTTTCTTTGTCTGATGCTCATTGCTCTTTTGGGGCACTATGGCATTTTGGAAAGACTTTAGTTAACCCAACTTTAAATACCAGCTAAGCTAATTACTACCTGTGTGATCTTAGGTTAGTTTCTAAACCTTTCTGAACAAACAAACAAATATTTACTGTGAATACATTTAACCTGCCCGGCTAGACCTGTGAGTTTCTTGAAGATGTGACACGATCCATGCTTCGCAAAGCTATTGCGAGGATCGGGGATCAGGGCATAAGAGGCCCAGCAGCCAGTGGCTAAATAAACAAATATTGATTACAATTTAATAGTTTTTACATTAAGAAATAATCACAATTCATATTAATAATTTAATAATAATTTTAATGCCTAAGTATCCTGACAAATAAGGAAAAGCCCTGCAGAAGACAATAGTAACTAAAGACTTTACATTCCTGCACATGTGTGTGCATGTATGTGTGCACAAGTGTGCATGTGTGTGTGTCTGCAGGCGGTTGAGGTGGTACAGGAGATTGATAATAAGCAAATAGACAAATAAATATGTAACTCAGGACATGACAAATACTGTGAGGAGCAAATAAGGCAGGATGAGGAGCTGGTGAGAGACAGGTGGAGAGATTGGTTGGGAAGGTGGGAATGTATCTCAGCTAAGCGGACCTTAGCTGGGGGTAAGCCTCAACCATGTCTCCATTTCCTCTGGTGCCAGAACTACAGGATGTGGTCTCTCAACAGAAATCTGTGCTTTCAGTCTGCCTTATTTCACTTTCCCTGTATCTGCCTATACTTTTTTTTTTCTTTATACTCCAAAAACTGACCTTCTAACCTCAGAATCAACAGAGCAGTGCAGTTTTCTAAGAAAGCAGCTTAACTAAAGCCAATGGGCCTAAAATTAATGCCTTTAAAATCAATTTGCATATAGCCAACTTGCTCATAGTCTATTTGCCATAAGCTGCTTTCACTTAACCTTTCTCTTAAGGTTTCACCTTCAAAACATCTCCTATGAAGCAGATCAGTTTCAGCCTCTCGTGTGTTTTTCTGATTCAGTCCCTTGTTAAAAGTATTTCTGTTTTATTTTCCTATTTTTATTAAGAATTTATGCAGTTATTCATATATTGATTCAATGGTTATGGATTCACTGATCAATTTAATTCATCAAGTTGGTTCCTTTGGAGATTTCTTACCTCTCTTTTACTATTTTCTTTGTTTTTTCCATACCTACATGTCTCTATGGGTTCATCAATACAAATTAGTCCCACTCGTGTTTGATGCAATTCATAAGATGACTATTTTGGCAAAGGCAAACAACTACAGAAAACTTCCTAGTGACAGGTTTTTGCTTTTAGGTTCATGAAAGTAGAAAAATAAAATGGTATTACCATAGCAATATACCACATGACCACGTTAAACCCATTGGGATCTTAAGGCTCTAGGTTTGAGCTGCCATAGCCTACACATGTGGGCAGAGACTTGACAACAGGGTTTCTGACTCCAAATTCTGTGTTCCAATTAAGAGCTCTACACTGCTTCCTTCAATAATTTTGCAAATGTGCTAATTATACTTTCTAATTAGTTAAATAAGACACGGTTTATCTACCATTTGCTCAAACACTGTCTCATTTTAACCTCCAAAATATCATTTCTTATTACCATTATCACCTTAATGAGGAGGAAACTTGGTTAAATGAATGAGCAAATTAATTAATTAATTATGTAAAGCAGGATTTAACAACTTCTTCCAGTGAGGAAGAAAGGAAAACCTGAGATAAGAAAATAGTTGAACAAACCAACAAAGAAACCTCCTCCTTTAGAACATTTAAGCCAGTAGATCTCAGCTGGGGACAATTTTACACTCCCACTGAACACGGACACATTTTTGGGTGTCACAAGTGGGAAGAGGGTGCTCATAGGTAGAGGCCAGGGGTCCTGCTAAACATTGTACAATGCATAGGACAACCCCACAAGAAAGAACTTTCTGGCCCAAAAATGTTGATAATGCTGAGATTGAGAAATCCTGTTTTAAGGGCAGCTTGTTTTTCTTTTTTTTGTTTTGAGATGGAGTCTTCCTATGTTGCCTGGGCTGGTCTCAAACTCTCCTGAGTTCAAGAGATCCTCCACTTCAACCTCCCAAGTAGCTATGGGATTGCAAGTGCTCGCCACCGCACCTGGCAGGGCTGCTTGTTTGAAGAGGTAAAAATAGAGTGTGCTTCCAAGACAAACGCTGACCTTGAAAGGACTGGTCTTCTTCATGCACTGTCTTTCCCAAATAGGGCAACTGCATGTTTTGCCATGTATACCCACACACCTGTTTCAGAAAGAAATCTATGCTCCTATGTTCCTTTTCTCTGCCTGAAGTCTCAGGTGAGGCTCTGTTTTGTTCACCTGTTTTCTCTGGCACAGTCCCTCATCCACTAACTCTCTTTATGAACTTGACTCCAGCCCTCAGTGAAGAGAAAGGCCATGATTGCCTCAGGTTGTGTCCTTGCTCCCAGACCCAGTGCCTGGGCGAGGCTCCCACGTCAGGCCGAGCAGGCTGTGTCTCTGGCTCAATCTCCTGGTTCTCCAGGCCAAGGCTAGCTTAGGAGCCAACTGAGGGAGGATGTTCCATCCCTTTCCATCGGTCTTTCTCACACCGTGCTTCGTGGTGTCTCCCTCTTCTCTCCTCCCTCACTCCTCCTTCAGACCACTGGACCTCAAGACTCACTTCTTTTCATCTTCCCTTTAAACCCCATTGCCAGAGAGAGTCACTCAGGAACAACTCAAAAAGTTAACGACTGATAATAAGTTTAGACCCCTTTCAGGCAAAGCTGCCCATAACAAGCTCCTGTGGAGTGTAAGACATGATAATACAAAGCACTTTTCCATCCTTTACTTCATTAGCTTTCAGAGCTTCCCTCTAAGACTGAGGCACAGGAGATTTCCATGCCATCTTAGAATGATGGTGAAACAGGCTCAGAGCTCCAGGTTACCCGGTGGGTTGCTGGTGGTATCTGCATGTAAAACTGGGCTTCAGATGCTAAGCCCCGTCTCCTCAGTAAAGAGGTCCTGTCTGCTGGGGGAATGCAGACTCTTGCAGTGCACCTCCGTCTCCTCCTCACATGTACAGCCCTCTTCTGTTTTCACAGAAAGGCAGCCAGTGACCCAGAAGAGGAACTCTGTACCCCATTTGGGGGAAGGCATTGTTCTATTTCCCCTCTGGTCTCCTGGCCTTTAGAGCTGTATTATTTGCTGCAGTTCTGAGTCCTGAACAGCTCCTCCTCGTTAAACCCTGACTTATAATGATACAGTCAGCTTCTTCCTTCCCAAGAAAGATCCTCAGCAGATGCTCATCCCTTTATAATGGACCATCAAGCTGTATTTGTTTGATGTTTATATTTCGTCTCATTCCTTTCTGGCATGGGAGGACTCCAGTTGAAACAGCTCACATTTCTCCTCCAAGTTCTTGTTCTGCCCTCTTTCTTCATTAAGTAAAGGTAATGATAAAAAGGCAAAACAAAACTTGGAATTTCATTGTTGGAGGAAATGCAAAAACATTTGAGAAATGGCCCTAAGATCCCTGAGGAATACTCAGTCTAGAGAAGAAACAACACACGCAAAGGCAGTCTGGAAAATGTTGTGATTGGTATATGCCCATGAGACTGTGGGAAGCCAGAGAAGAAAGAGACTACCTGGCCAGGGTGGCAGGGCACACAGGACAGAAGCAGCTATACAGAGCAGATATTACCTAGCCTCACAACTCAGTAGCATCTTCAGGTGAAACATATTTGCTTGTTTCAATGGCACCACAAGTTTTCAGTGGATGGTTTTATTTTCCACTGTCTGAATGACTTCAAGTGTCAGTTACTTTAGTGTGCGCTGCTTTACTAGAAAACCAAAGTTTTGAAGTGATTTTCTATGTATTCCAAGAGGTAAACTATAAATGAGAAAATATAGTTTTTGTTATTGTTTTGCCCTATTTTCTATATATGGAAAATAATAGATTCTATAGAGAAAATCAAATTATCCTCTTTGTCCTATATTTTTTCAGTCTGTTGATTTTTACCCTGGATCAAACCTCCTGTAACTCCAGATGAAGTTCTAACACTACCTACAGCCTCTATTGCCTTTATGTCATCATGTTTTTGTGCAATAATCGTTGCCAAGTTATTTCGCTTCACACCAGCTGGGACAAAGTAGGACAGTTACCTAATGTACCCCAACAAACGGCATGAAAATTGCTTAAGAACCTGCCTTGATGTTATCACTGCTCTAGTCGTTTCATTTTATTATTCTCTCCAGCTAAACCTCCCTAACCTAGTTAGCCACTCCCTGCCCTTTTCCTTTAAACTCCCACGATGATTCTACCATACTTCATACAAGGTTTGGCTTTGTTTTTTTTTCACAGGACATTTATGTGTTCCAAATAACTTTTTCCTTTTTAACTAAATCAAGCAGCAAAGCACCTGGAGAGTCATTGGTTTGGGATGTTCTCTCTTCACAAATTCAGAACATAATAACCTAAGATCATAAGGATTATAATCAGTTATATAATGTTCCATTTGAAATTAGAAGTGGAACCAGACAAATGAACTGTAGATACAGCCTGTCTTCTCTAGCACTCACACTGAGCTCTCCTGGGTGACTGACTATCACAATACAAAGGAAGCCCTCTGGAAGTAGAAGGGAAGGAAACATCACTATAGTCTAAGGAGATACTGAAAAACAGGAAAGACAGGAGATGAAGCTGAACCTTTAAAGCTAGGTAAGATTTCAAAGGGAGAAAAGGCCCTCCAAGGAGATCAACATCTCAAGCAAGATGCTATAGTCGAAAGTATTGGGGCCTATGTTTTTTAAAAAATAAGTTAATCAATGTTGCTGGAGATCAAGGGTCTGGGGTGGAGAAAGACACAGAAGGATAAGGCTAGGTAGGTGGGTCATCAGTAGATCATTTAGGACTCTAGATAGCAAACTGAGGGTGGACTTCATTCTGTAAGAAAGAGGAGCCATCAGAGACTTTGGAAAATACTCTAGAAGCATTGAGGAGAGGAAGATATTCCAATGGTGAAAGTGAGAGGTTTTGTAAACTTTAATCAGGACACTGGCTATGGAGAAGAAGAGGAGGAGGGAAAAGAAACTTTGTAGGAATCAAATAAATCAAATTCAAGTAGGCTGGATATGGGAAAGTGGGAGTGAAGGACTGGTATGAAGAAGAAAAAAAAAAAGATCAGGCAATGTTTATCAAAATACTCTCCTAGTGCAAGGTCCAAGGGAGACACTCAACAAATATTCCTTGAAGTTTGTGATTCCAGGGTTTAGAGTATAAGTGACTGGTGATGTTATTTCCTGGGATAAGGGGAAAATATCAGGCATTGTGAGGAAGACAACAGGGTCAGCCATCGGCATGTTGGATTTGTGGGTAGAGATGGCTAATTGGCATTGGATATACAAATCAAGTGAGAGATCTGGGAGAGTGATAAAATGGTCAGTGTTTAACATATAGATGAAACCCCCAAAATAAATGAGATCTTCCAAGAAGAATGTATAGAAGACAACAGAACTAGACAGCAAACATCTCCCAAGGATTTGCTCTTGTCTTTGTTCTCTTCCATACATTCTTCTTGCAAAAGAGCCTAGCACAGGCCTGGCAGAGAGCGTATATTCAATAAACATGTGTTGAGTAATGGAATTAATAAGTTTAAGGAGAATGTAGTTTGCATTTCATCAGACAAGTACGCAGAGATAAGACCTTATTTATGTTGAGCGTCAATTATCTGCCAGGTACTCACTTTACTTGTGGTTTCTCCTTTAAGAGAATAAAATAATGTCACCCAAAGCTTTACAAAACTTTAAAGTCCAGGTTTATAGTGACCTCAGCTTTTGCAACGTTCGCAACTCTCATGCCTTCCTTTGGACTCTTCCCTGCCCTCAACGTTTTTGTGTTTAATCACCAAATAAGAAGTCAGAGCAAAATGAAACTCCTTTGAACTTGGGACACTCTTCACATTCTCTTCCATAAAGAGAACTCCCATATAACCAGAAACCTTGTGGTTTGTCTGGAACTGTTGCAATTGTTCCTTTAGTTTATTAATTCATCATTTTCTAAGAGCTGGCACTGTGCAACATGTGGAAAGAAGACAAGGCTCAGCCAGCGAGAAGCTCGAAATATAGTTCAAATGTGTGTGTGCCCACATTTTGGGAACCCAAAATCAACTGATAGAAAACTAAGGTTTCCTTGGATAGAGCCTGCATAAAATTTCTGCACTTATGTATAGACCTGCATCACAATTGCGATGTAATCTGCAAGTAAACACTGTGTTCTGTGGACACACTCAGAAGAGTGGGCCTAATTCTGTCTTAGAAGCACAGGTAAGAGTGGAAGATCATGGACGTCTTCACAGAAGAAAAGATATGAAAACAGAGCCTTGAAGGCTAAATAGGTTTGTTTCTTTGCTTCTTTGTTTTTCCAGGTAGAAGGGGCCACATAAGCAAAGATGAAGAAACATAAAAGAACTTCAGTGTGGACTGTTTGAAAGGTGGGAGATGAAGCTGGGGCAGAATACCAGAAGGATTTAAATGATTGTGGCATGATTGGATTTGTGTTTTGGGAAGACTGTTCTGGCTGCTAGTGCAGACATTGGAATCAAACATGGAAATATGCCTGAACAGGGAGCTTTAGGCCCAGGTGCCTTCTCTTTAGCCTCCAAAGACCTGAGAAGGGCTGGATCTTGAAGACTGACATGTGTAAATGCATTGAACCATTAGAAACTTTTCCCAGGAAATCTATTACAAAGTTCACCATGTTTATTACATTTTAAACAACTTTTTAATATAAGCCTGTCATTTGTAACAACCTGTGAAATTAAACTTTTTTCTTTTTCTTTCTTCTTATGCTTTGTTTTCTTTTCTCTTGATGTTAGAATGAGAAAGAGCACTTGATGAAGAGTCTCGAAGTCTGTGTTTCAGTCCAAAACCTGCCAATAATGCTGGAAAACCTTAGAAGGTCAACAAACCCTCCTGAGGTTAAAATTCTTCACCCCTCAAAAAGACGGACATTCTGAGCCTCCTGCCCCATAAGATTGTTGTGAATTTCAGACAGGAATGGCTTTTAGGTGAATGCAGCCTAAAAGCCACCATGAGCCAGAGCAAAGGAAGGAAGTTTCCAATTTTCTATAGCTATTTCATATCAGACATCATGTAGTTTCAGTATACTTAGTTTCCTTTGATATTATCCATAGCCTCGGCCCTCAAATATTTCACATTCTTAGATTAATTTAATAATAACCTGGCGCTGCTGCGTATGTGCCCTACCATATCCACAGCCAACTATGAAGACAATAACTTTCTCACCTGAGAACTAAAGACTTACATGGCTATAGCTCCATATTATAATCTACTTAAATTATAAATTATATAGTATCAGACCATCATCTGAACCATTTTAGATCTAAGAGATTTGCCATGTCCTCATACACTGTCTATTATAATCTGATTCTTCTTTCAGTCCACAAATATTTATTAAGCAAACACTCTGCAAGGTTCCAGCTACAGAGACACTTGGAAGTAGCTAGAAACTCGGAAATCAAGAAGGAGTACGTCTTATACAACGTGAATTCTAGGAGGATTTTGTGGGAAAAAAATTTTAAGGAAGATATGTTTTCAGAGTTTCATACTTAATTATTAAAAATTACAATGATTTTCAAAATGTATCTTTGGCAGTGGAGATTATGTTTTGTCTGGTAAACCATCAGCTTTTTCCTTTAACCAACAGTTCATCTAAAACATTTTGCCAAATCCAGAAGATACAAGAATTTACAGTGAAGTTTGGAGGGTAGGGAACCCAAAATCAACTGATAGAAAACTAAAGTTTCCTTGGATAGAGCCTGCATAAAATCTCTGCACTTATGTATAGACCTGCTCAGAGCAATATCTGTGGAACTGACTTCAAAAGCTCCAAGTGCCAGAAATAACAACTGCCCTAGATCAAGTCCAGGAACAGATATTGGGACTAGAAAGAGGGATTTTCTAAAGATCTGAGTTTCATTTTTATCTATAATATTGTTGACAAATGGAAATGCTACTATGTGAAACTCTGGCACTTTTTTGGCTATAAAAAAGCCATGTGTACAGTATGAGCTATCATGCTTTATCAAGTCTAAAGAACAGAGAAAGCCATGTGGGTATCTTATAATGGTTAATACCCTCTTAATAAAGTACATTTGTGCATTAAATTATTTGAATTTCATTTCTCTGTTAAACTAATATCACTGTTCCTGAATAGCATGCTTGTGTTTGGGTTCTCATCTTGAGAAAAGTTTGAATTGCCTTAATATTTTGCTAGTCACATAAAGAATTCAAGTACCATATTTTCAAATTAACCTTGCTTTTGCTTGAAGTCTTTCCTCTAAAACATACATATTCAGCTAAGTAATCTATATTGAGGTATTTAATCTAAATCTATATTTTATTTCAAGCAAATACAGAAAGCATCTTTTAGAAAAGTTATCATGTACCATTCCACAACATAAAATTAATTTTTTTCTTTGATAAATCTGATTTTACATATAATGGTTCACTCAAAAAATCAACAAGAAAAATAAAAGATGGGAGAGAAAAGCAACCTGCTGGTGTTATAAGTAAATTTGTAAGGCAGCTAATCCATACCTCTTCAAGAATAATCCTTACCACTTTATGAACCTGGTTTTAGCAATGCTAGTGAGTTAAGTGTAATTTACCTATTACAGTGTAATGGTCATTTTTATTTTCAATAGCTTTAAAATAAAATAGTATGATGATCCAAACGCACATTTCTAAAAGGATTAGCATGTTGTTGTAAGAATATGGGTTTAAGAATTGGATGGCTAAACTATATGATCTTCTTCTAGGGCTACAGAGAAAAGATTAGCTTGTTTATATTTCTAGCAGCAAGACAGACTCAATACCCTGAGTGATTCTCCCTATAAATACCACTGAAACAGCTAGACAAAATACTTTATTCCAAGCTCATTTTATTTTATTTTGCATAATTTTTATTAAAAAATATTTAATTGACAAAGATTGAATCTTTCCAAGGTGTACAACATAATGATTTGATATATGTATACATTGTGTAATAATTACCACAATCAAATTAATTAACACATTTATCAACACCCATGACTTTTTCAAAATGGATAGCTGAACTAACAAAAAAGCCAGAGATCTTCACAGGAAAACAAAAACAAAAACACCTTGGGAATTAAGTGAATACCAAAATTGGCTAAAGAAAATCGCATAAGTACGAGAAGAAAACATGGGTGACTTTCACTTTAACTTCAGTGTAGGGAAAGCTTTTCTAACTATGACCTGAAATTCAAAGGCAATAAAAGTAGGAAAAAATATTTGTAAAAAGCATCAGAGATAAAGGACTAATATCTCTAGCTTTAAAAAAAGTTCAAAAGTTGAGAGAAAAAAAAAGACCAAAAAGTCTTAGAAAAATGAGCAAAACACAGACAATTCACAGAGCTATGAAAATGACCTTAAGCCATAAGAAAGGATGTTTACCCTCACTCATAGTAAGAGAAATGCAAATTAAAACGATACCGAGATACCGTTTCTTACTCAATAGATTGGCAAACATTCAAAAGTGTGACAATACACTCTGTTGGTAAGACTGTGGGAAACAGGACGTTTTGTACTTTGCTGGTGGATCTGCAAAATGGGATGGATCCCATATGGAGGGGAATTTGGCAAGTTCTAACAAAACTGCATAAGTACTTTTTCTTCAACTCAGAAATACCTTTGCTAGAAATTTACCTAGGGGACATATCTCTAATGATACAGAAATTTATATGCACAATGCTACCCTTGGTAACATCATTTATAATTGAAAACTGTTGGAAACTACCTACATGTTGAAGCATGGGAGATTAGTTGCATACACACAACACAGTACTGTGCAGCTATGAAAAAGGAATAAGGATGATATCTATGAAATGTTATGGAGTGACTTTTAGGAAACAATAACTTAAAAAAGCAAAGTGCTAAGGACTACATATAGTATGCCTAGATTATACCAGCATATACTTATATCTGGAGTAGATATATAAAAGACTATATATAGTATGCTATATATTTTTGTGAAAGGATGAAAGGAAAATAAGAAAAGGTACATATAACTACTTATCATTACAAAAAAGAAATACAAGATGGATTAACCAGAAAATAGTAACCAGTTAGAGGTAGGAAAAATGGAGTGTAAATGGGAAGAAAGAGAATGAAACTTCCTTGACTTTTGAAAGCATGTCATCATTCTTCAAATATAAGAATAAAATTAAGTTAATAAGAATAGGAATGGAGCAGCCAACATCATACTGAATGGACAAAAACTGGAAGCCTTCCTCTTGAAAACTGGAACAAGACAAGGATGCCATCTTTCACCACCCCTCTTCAACACAGTACTAGGAATCCTAGACAGAGGAATCAGGTAAGTGAAAGGAATAAGAGGCAGCCAAATTGGAAAAGAGGAAGTCAAAGTATCTCTGTTTGCAGATGATATAATTCTATAGCTAGAAAACTCAATAGTCTCTGCCCATAAGCTCCTTGATCTGATACACAAATTCAGCAAAGTTTCAGGATGCAAAATTAATGTACAAAAATCAGTAGCATTCCTGTAAACCAACAACATCCAAGTTGAGAAACAAATCAAGAATGCAATCCCATTCCTAATAACCACAAAAAGAATAAAATACCCGGGAATACAGTTAACCAAGAAGGTGAAAGACCTCTATAATAAGAATTACAAAACACTTCCTCAGAGATAACACAAACAAATGGAAAAACATTCCATACTCATGGATAGGAAAAATCAATATTGTCACAATGACCATACTGCCCAAAGCAATTTACAGATTAAATGCTATTCCTATCAAGCTACCAATTGCATTCTTCACAGAATTAGGGAAAAAATCTCCTGGCTCAAGAGATCCTCCCACCTTGGCCTCCAAAGAGTGCTAGGATTACACGTGTGAGTGACCACACCCGGCTAGAGTGGACTCTTAATGCAATGTGACTGGTATCCTTATAAGGAAAGAAGAGGAGACACGGAGACGGACATACACAGAGGGAGGATAATGTGAAAAGACATACAAGAACATGTGATGAAGGAGGTAGAGATCAGAGAGATGACCACAAGCCAAGGAATCCCAAGAATTGCTGGCAACATCAGAAACTAAGAGAGCACAGAGCAGATTTTCCTTTGAAGTCTTCAGAAACAGCATGGCCCCAACAACACCTTGATTTTGGACATCTAGCCTAGACAATTGTGAGAGAAAAGATTTATGTTGTTTTAAGCTCCCCAATTTGTGGTAATTTGTTATAGCAACCCCAGGAAATTAATATAAAAGGCAAGTCTGAGTGAGTGAAGTTTATACACGGTGTACCTTGTACTATTTTATTTTTTGCAGCTTTTGTAAGTTTGAAAGTATTTCCAAATAAAATGTTTTTAAAAGAGTGTGAAAACAAACAACGCAAAATGCAATGCAGGGCTTCTAAGAATCTTGCAAGCATTGTCCCAGTGTAGTCTTCCAAAGCTTACGAAAGAGAGGGGCTTATCTAGAGATTTTCAAGTGTGACGTTTGCCTAATGGAGAGGATTATACATTGAAACACAAAAAGCTCACGACATTTTCAGAGGAATTTTATCAATTTACACTGAAAACAAGGGATGGCACAAAATGAAAAGAGGCCTTTTTTTTGAATTCCCAAACTACAATGGGCAGCTAACAGTCTTAGAAAACTAATCAGCTTGTGGGGAGAAGGGAGAAAAAAGAAAAGAAAACTACTCAGTTTTAAGTACGAGCCATTTCTTATGGAAAAGGAAGAGTGGCTCGGACAGCAGAACCAAGAGCCCAGAGAGGTCACTAAACCTTTCAAAACTTCCTTATCCTTTTTCCACTTTCCAAGATTGTCTTTAATTTGGCCCCCTTCCCTGGCCAACCACCTCCAAATCCAATCTTTCTGACACATTAGTGTCATAGTGCTCTTCCTAAGCCATGTATGTTTAAATTCCTACTCCAGAATTACCAATATCTCCTCGATTTCCTGTAGGACAAATTTCAAAGGCCTTCATTCAACTTATCCAGCCTTATCTTCCACCTCTCCCCCTTAGAATTTTCTGACCAAGCAGTAGCGTTTCTCCACTTTTGATCATTCCAATGCTCATAACCTCCAATACTTTTCTTATACTACTTTTTTTAATCCTGGATGGCCCTTGCCTTATTCTATACTAATAAAAATGTTTAATGTGATTTATAGGCTCATCTCAGGCAGAATCATTAGAAAAAGGAAGAGATATTTAGTCTGCTCTCATAATACTGCTAGTTTCATCAACATTTGGTAATGTCCAGCCTCTCTGTACACATGAATCTAGGCAAATTACTTAGTTAGATTTACAAGTATACCTTGTTCCATAATACTAAGCCAAAAAGGATAAAAGCCCTTTGAACATAAATGTCCTATGATTTTAAAAAATTGGTACATGTGGCACAAATTCCTTTCCATTTACATCGAATGTTATGGCTATTTAGAGCGATAAAAAATTTTTACAAAATTTTCCATATATGTAAGTATACATGGAATTCATATAGCTGAAATACCTTTAGAATGTTTAAATCAATTTCCTAATAGATATAAAACTGATTAATCTTCTAAAGCTCAGTGAGGTATTCTCCTCTTTTCTATAATACAGAAATCAATTTTATCTCTACAAAACAAAATTAATTTGCATTGCTATGGACAGTGATCATATGCATTACAGGTTAACTTCTACTCCCACAGGAAGTTGATGAAAAGGCAGTCAAAGGAGCACACCTGTTTACAATCAGACAATTCCCCTAGTGTATAAGTGATAAAAACCAGGCCTCCACTGATAAGAGATACATTAATCTCTTTTGCCCATTTCCATGTCTTGGATGATTTTTACTGACGATCCTAATGGGGAACATTACTTATGGGGGAAAAGTAAGCAGGAGTGGTCTCTAGTTGGATGGGCTATGGCTACAGAATGGGGAAAAGGTGGCAGAGTTAAAGCTGAAAAAACTGATGCCCAACTAATGTGCCATGGATGGGCACAGGTGAACCCCCACCAACTTATGGCAGCTTCATGTTCAACCCTTTGATTCTAGGACCTTTCTGTGACTGCAAACAATAACCCTGATTCCTATTTGCAACTCCATAAGAACTTCCCAACACAATCAGAGCACCAAGACATGCTTTACCACAGCCCGAGATGTGGTGGAGATTTTTGAGCTCATTGTGTTCCATTCAACCTAAACCTAAGGTCATAAGACTTTGACTCACACTCACCACCAGACTTCCAGATCAGGATGCTGCTTCCACTTTGGAGGGATTATGGCTGTCTTAAGATATCAAGTGAGAGGTTGTCCCACACAGAGTAGGTTCAGTAGAAGCCAATCAAAAGCTCTGAGGAATGTCAGCAGTACTCCTGCTGAGGAACATAGATGGCATGCTGACCACTGCCCAGGAAACTTCTTATTAGGCAGCTAAACCCAAGAAAGGTAGCATAGCTCTTTAACCCAGGGAATATTCCAAGGGAGACCAGACACCTGAGTGCACTGGCTTAACTCCTTTATGATTCATGGGGAGTGAATATTCTTGGCTCTTTACTCAAGTGGGACACAAAATGCTCTCCAGTGCCATCTCTTTTTCTTTCCCCATGATCTGTCCCGGTTCCACCACACTCCTCCTTAGTTAGCTGGATCTTCTCCCATTCTCTGTCAGCCCTCCCAGCCCAAGGAACTTTCCTAAATTTCTCTCTTACCCATATAGTCTTCTAAATCCATAACCTAGTCATTTTATTTCCTCCCCTTTCACTGAGGCTTAGAGTTTTCAGACACAAAAGCAAGGATTGCCTTCTTTCTGTTTTGTTCCGTTTCCTCCTTTGCTGCAGGGAATGTGGAATGCCTACTTCACTGGGAAGAGAAGGGCCATAAGAACACACCAGAAACATCATGCTTCCCATGTAACGTCAAAAGCATGGAGCAGCTGTGAGACACCACTAACACAGTCAAGATGACTGGCAACTTAGTGGCCTCCATTTGCAGCTACATTTAGAGCAAATGCTCCTTTTTAAGATGCTGTTCATTCATTCATTTACTCATTCAGTCACTCACCAATGATGTTGGCATTCTGAAATTGTATTAAGTTGGTTAATTACTTTGAATGAAGAAAATGTTATGCATAAAATATCAAATAACAAACTTCAGAAAATCACTTTGGAAACAAACATAATATTCAGAGTCCACACAGGTCAGAAATCATAGTGGATGAGCTAGTATCCAAGTTCAAATTGTTAGTTTGAATTGAGCAAATACTTGTGAAGAACAAACAAAAGTATCAGAACCGATGAAAGAACACTAGGTTTGTCAAAGCGGGCAATCGTGATGAAAACAAACTTTCATCTTTATGCAGGTTGGATCAGAGGCATATGCCTCTGAACTAAGTATCTACTTTTGTAAAGGCATTTTTCCTTCAGAGCCTTAAGTACAAGCAAGGGGAACATCAAAGAAGAAAGGAGAACAAAAGGTACTTTTCTTCAGTAGAAAACTGGTTGGTAGGTGGAACTGGGGGCTTTCTTGTTTGAATTTCATCCTCAAGGGCTTGGAGAAACAGGTGAAGTTGTGATGAAAACTGCCAATCCCAGCCATAGTTACTATTTGTAGCTATGAATTATGGATGTCCTTGTAAATTTGATTTTAAAACAACAAACAATGTCTTCTCCATAAAAATGCACAAATGCATAATTTTTTAAATTTCTTTTATTTCATTGAAAATTGATTTTGTTCTGCTACTGATATGGAAAAGTTCATGTAAACTCAATGGATCTTGGTTCCTCATCTGTAAAATGGGAGGGTTGGACTAAATGATTTCCACGTATTCTTTCAGAATGATTACACATGTTCATGATTAAAGGGAAAGTCAACATTCATTAATGGAGGATCTTGTGCTGGACACAGGCACTCTTGGTACAAGGGATTACTGGCCTTTGACATATTCTTTCCTCTTGAGTTTCCCTTACTCTTGTGGTCCCTGGTTGATTCCCACTGCTACCATTATGCTGACTTCAGGAGGATTCTGAATACTCTCACACCCAAGGTGAACACAAGCCCTTGCCTTGGCTCTCCCAAACAACAGTTCGATAAAGCTGAAATATTTAAAATGGAAATACACAGAGTAGGTTGCACACATGTAGAATAAACTGGCTTATAAGCTATGACTTATTCTTACTTTGTGATTCACCACACTGATCCCACTCAGATTAGGCCTCTATCTGCCTCTAGGGATAAAAAGGCAGTCTTGAGCATGTCTCACCTAAAAGTGTCCTTAGGGAAACACAGAATCCTCAAAACTCAGGCTCAGAGAGATTAAGAAACGCCCAATCAAGTTAGGCCCACTTTATAGTGTTCTGGTCCTATCTGAAGACCTTGCCTCTTCTTGAGATGAAAGATACCAGGAATGGCCATTTGGAAGACCCTATCCTCACTTCCCCACACCCAAACCACCAGTTCAAGAGTCATGCCCTAGGAGGACTCAGCATGATAGCCATATTATATTAGAAGAAAACACAGCAACCCCAGCACTCTTGTAATGAAATAATACAGTGAGAAATATATATAAGAAAACGGACCTATGGGCATGGTGGCTCACACCTGTAATCTCAGCACTTTGAGAGGCTGAGGCAGGCAGATCAGTTGAACTCAGGATTTTGAGAACAACTTGGCAACCTATCAAAACCCTGTCTCTACTGCCCCACAAAAAAATACAAAAATTAACTGGGCATGGTGGTATGTGCCTGTAGTCCCAGCTACCTGGGAGGCTAAGGTGGGAGGATGGCTTTAGCCCAGCGGGTAGAGGCTGCAGTGAGCTAAGATCTTGCCACTGCACTCTAGCCTGGGCAGCAGAGCCAGACCCTCCCTCAGAAAACAAAAATGGACCAACTTATACACTGGGGTAATTGCTCTAATTGAGACGTATTAGCCAAGATTAGGGTTGGTACATGTAAGAGAAAACCAAAATAAGGGTAGGATAAACAAAATTAATAAACCTCTATCCCTCAAGTAAAAGAAGCTCCAAGGTACATAGTCCAAGGCTGGTATGGCAGCCTCATAGTGTCAGTCTTGGGATTGTTCTTTCTGCCCCACCACTTGTAATGCAGATCAAATTTACAAGGGCATCCATTATTCACAGCTACAAATAGTAACTAATTTGGATGGTAGAGCTCCAGCCAACATATCCACATTCCAGGCAGTGTGAAAAAAGGGGAGGCAGAAAAACAAAAAGAGTCAGAGCCAGATATCTGTCCTCCTTTTGAGGTTTCTCAGAAGTCCCGTTCAGTGTCTATTTGGATTTTGTTGGTCAGAACTTGGATGTTTAGACACAAGAAGGTTGGAAATTGGGCACACTGGAACTCCAGATAGTAGCAGGAATATTTTAGTGGGGAAAGAGGGGAGAATGGATGTTGGATTGTCTGTCAATTTGCCGTCTCTGCCTCAGCAAGTGTATACAAAGTACAGTGAGAACACAGGAGGGTGCCTGGGACAGGCAGAAAAGGACTCACTGAAAAGGAATCATTTGAGCTAAAACAAAAAGAACTAATTAGCCTCCTGAGTTCACAAAGAACATCCCTGGCCACACAAATAGAGTGTGGTAAAGACAGAGATGTCAGAATGTAGCTTGTAGGGAAACTCTAGGTAGTTTAGACTCTTGAAGGAGGGAGATAAGACCAGAAGAGGAGATTAGGACCAGATGATGAAGATCTCATAAGCTGGAGAGAGAAGCATGTGTTTCATCTTGCAGATAAGAGGGAGCTGATTAGCAATTTTCAGCATGAGACTGACACTGTCTGATTTTTACAACTGAAAGATCTTTCACCACCTACTCTAGGATGCGTCTATCAGTGAGAGATGCAAGGGGAATTCTGTCTCATCCCAAATGGGTCACCCCAATAGAGAGCCACTAATAGATGCTAAGAACATCTCTGGTGGTGACAGAAATAGGAAAGAGGAGCAAGGCAAATAACTGGGACTCCCTTGGAAATAGAACACACACACACACACACACACACACACACACACACACACCCCAAACAAACCCAGTTTAGACACACTCCAAACCTGCAGAGGTCTAACGGTAAACACTGGGGCTTGAATAAACTAAAAAAAGGGAAAAGATTAAGAGACGGATGTTAAAAAGTAACAATTTAACTCTGATCTATTCTTTTGTTCTGTCTTTTGTAGATCAGTCTTCTACCCCTGCCCGCCCACACACACTTAAATCCTATCTCACCCTTAACATAATGGACAGCCAATTTTTTAATCAAAAGCAATTTTTAGGATCAAAGAGAAACATATTTCTAGGCGGGTAGCATATTAGTTATATCTTGTAACATCATATGGTGAGGAGTATTCAACTAAAATTAGAGATGATATTCACTGAAATTCGCAAAAAATCAAGTGCCTCCAAATCCAGGGGGGAAGGAAATGGAATCTTTTTTCTTGTGGGGTATTTTTCTCAAGTACTACCGGAAGTGCTAATGAGAGACAGGCCTCCTTGCCATCCAGTGACAAATGTAATAGGTCACATGAAACCACAGAAAATGAGTCTATTTAAAAATGTCAGATACAACACTAAAGAAAACCTCAGTCTTGTATTTTTTCCTCTTGATCATGGTCTAATAGAGACAATTCAGAAATTATTTCTTCTGAACTTGGTGATATTCATGATTGAAATCGTGTTGCTAATGGTAACAATGTGTAGAATTATTACACGGAAAGTACTAATAATGTAAATCATATGATCCATAGTTTCAGTTCCCCTATAGATTATTTTTTTCTAGGCATATTTGACTCCTCCGAGATTAGAAACAAATCTCAGATTTGTACTAACAGATAGAGAATTGGGGTTTAAAAGAACAAAATTAGAGCATTCACCGAATTTTCACTTATGCCAGTTTCCCCGTGTAAAATAATGGCAATGTAAAGCAGGTGGCATTAAACAAAAAACACTCTTTTCAGATAGTTTTGGCATTTGATATATTTTTGCTTAGATCTATCTATGAGAAATGTGAAAACAATTATAACATTACATGAGTACTTGTTAAATCAAAGGCACAACTCAATCTTTGATGTAAAAAATATAATGCGCACTTTGGAATCTTTAACTTAACTACATTTTCAAGAAAAAGTTAGTTTTTTTCCCTATTTAGAAGAATTTTAAAAATTATATTTATATCTCATACTGTTTGTATTCCTATTAGGTCTTGGAAACTTTCTCCTCTGTAAGAAACCCTTAAAAAAAAAAAAAAGCTTGGTAGAAATTTTATTTTAAAAGTTATCTTATTTTATTTTAAAAAATTATTTATCTTTGACTTCCATGGCCATATAGTAGGTGTATATATTTATGGGGTACATGAACTATTTTGATACAGGCATATAATGTGTAACAATCATATCATGGTAAGTGGGGTCCATCATTATAAACATTCATTATTTCTTTGTTACAAGCAATCCAATTATACTCTTTTAGTCATTTTTAAGTGTACAATACATTATTGTTGACTGAAGACACCCTGTTGTGCTATTAAATACTAGAACTTATTTATTCTATCTATTTATATTCTTGTACTCATTTACCAACCTTCTTCCTCCCTCCACCATCCACCACCTACTACCTTTCTCAGACTCTGATAACCATCCTTTTACTCTCTATCTCCATAAGTTCAATTGTTTTAATTTTTAGCTCCCACAAGGAAGTGAGAACATGCAAAGTTTGCCTTCCTGTGCCTGGCTTATTTCACTTAACATAATGACCTCCAGTTCCATCCATAATGTTGCAAATGACAGGATCTCATTCTTTGTACGGCTGAATAGTACCCCATTGTGTATATGGTACCACATTTTCTTTATTCAATTGTCTGTAGATGGACACTTAGGTTGCTTCCAAATATTGGCTATTGTGAATAGTACAGAAATAAACATAGGAGGGCAGAGATCTCTTCAATATACTGATTTCCTTCCTTTTGGGTATATACTTAGCATTGGGATTGCTGGCTTACATGGTGGTTCTATTTTTGGTTTTTTGAGGAACCTCCAAACTATTCTGTGTAGTGTTTGCACTAATTTATTTACATTCCCACCAAGATTGTATGAGGGTTTCCTTTTCTCCACATCCTTGCCAGCATTTGTTATTGCCTATCTTTTGGATAAGAGTCCTTTTAATTGGGTTGAGATGCTATCTCATTGTAGTTTTTCACATAAAACCACTAGCTCAGGTAGAAGTAAATCATGGTAGTTTTCATTTGCATTTATGTAATGATCAGTGACACTGAAACAACACTTATTTTTCTTTTCCTTTTTTTTGTACAAATGTATGCGGTATATGTGCAAGTTTGTTATGTGCATAGATTGTGTAGTGGTCAAGTCAGCACTTTTAGGGTATCCATCACTCCAATAACATACATTATATCCATTAACCAACTCTTCATCATCCTCCCTTTTCTCACCTTTGGACTCTTCCAAGCCTCTCTTATCTATCATTCCACTATTTACAACAATGTGAACAAATTTTTAGCACCCAATTATGAGTGATAATATGCAGTATTTGTCTTTCTATGTCTGTCTTGTTTCACTTATGCTAATGAAATCCAATTTCATCAGTGTTGCTGCAAATAACATGATTTCATTTTTATGTCTGCATAGTATTCCATTGTGTATATATACCACATTTTCTTTATCCATTCATCTGTTGATGTAACTTAGGTTGATTCCATATCTTTGCTATTTTGCAGTGTATCAATAAACATATGGGTGCAGATATCTTTTGGATATATTGACTTCTTTTCTTTTGGGTAGATGCCCAGTAGTGAGATTGCTGGGTTGAATGGTAGTTCTATTTTTAGTTCTCTGAGAAATCTCCATACTGCTTTCCATAGAGGCTGTACTAATTTTCATTCCCATGAACAGTGTATTAGCCTTTCCTTTCCTCCACATCCTCAAAATATTTATTATTTTTGAGAGATATTTATAAAGATATATGATGTCATTCTCCTTACCAGTTATTTTTATCTGTTTTAATGATATCTTATTTTATTTTATCTTATTTTATATATGATGATAAAATTAGAATTTGAAAATGTCAAACCAGAAAAAAAAGTCTTTTTTTATATTAATGAATTTCTAGAACTATGTCCCAAAGCTGATGGGTATACAGCAATGGGATTTCCTCAAAGAAACAGAGCTGTAATAGAGAAATCTTTTTGACCAAAGACTTGACATCAAGTGAATCATGACTGTCTGCAAAATTTGTCATATAACAAATAGCAGATTTTGCATATAGCAAAGGCACAGCTATAAATCTTTAAAATAATAATTTAAATAACAAAAATTGTGTTTCCAGTTGCATAAAAGGTACTTACACATTATTTGTTCAAAAGATGTTACTATATCATATTTAGATGTACATTATTTATTATATGTTGTATGCTATATATAATACAATATTTAAAGGTACATACAAAGGATATATACCTATATATTTGATATGTCCTGTATTAGGCACTTTTGCTAGCTTTTGCTAGCAAAAAAATCCCGAAATCTCAACAATTTACAACAACAAAGATTTATTTCTTGCTCCCATTACATGTCCTTCCCAGGTTGGCTGCACCTCTACTCTGCATCTTCATCTTCTTCATTCTGGGACCCAAGACAAAGGAACACCCCAATCTGGGACATGCTGATCTTGAGGCAGAGAGAAAAGAGGAATGGCAGAATTCCACAATGGCAGAATCCCACAATGGACCATCTGTTAACATTCCATTGTCTATAACAAGCCACAAGGCCAAGCTTGATGTCAATGGTGCACAAAATACAATGTCTCACTGGGAAGGGCAGAAAATTACTGGGAGTAATTTTATTGTTTAAAAGACTTCCTGAAAACATAGTTATCCAAAGCACAGATCACCCAGTTATCTCCACAGGACAATGATCACTCAACTGAACAAATGTGCTTGCTTATCAAATGACTGTTTACTCGTCAGTACATCCAAAAATGGGATATAATCAAAGCAAAGCCCAAAGGAACATTCACCGCTGGAAGATTTATATTTACAAATAGGACCCAGGTTAGAAAAAAGGAATCCCAAGGAAAGGTAAAGAGAAGAATCATACTTTTTAAAAAAGTCAGTATTAAATTTAATAAGAGAAGCTTATAGAACTAATATGTAAATTCAAAAACTGTTTCTACTGAAAATCTTAAAAATATACAAACATGGCCGGGCACACGCCTGTAATCCTAGCACTTTGGGAGGCCAAGGTGGGCAGATCATGAGGTCAAGAGATTGAGACCATCCTGGCCAACATGGTGAAACCCTGTCTCTACTAAAAACACAAAACTTAGCTGGGTGTGGTGGTGCGTGCCTGTAATCCCAGCTACTTGGGAGGCTGAGGCAGGAGAATTGCTTGAACCCGGGAGGGGGAGTTTGCAGTGAGCCGAGATCATGCCACTGTACTTCAGCCTGATGACAGAGTGAGACTTTGTCTCAAAAAAATTAAAAACAGTTTTTAAAATAATAATGTATACAAACATAAATCATTATTTAATCTTATCAAGTGGGGAAATAGGTGACATCACAAAAGCACAAAAGTTGGAAATGCTAATGGAGTAACCACAAATATATTTAAAATTGAAAGATTCAAAACAACTATTTTGTTCAACTCTAAGCAAATAAATTTGAGAACCTGAATTAAAAGGGTGATTTTTAAGGTGCTAGACC
>NW_016806571.1:2337531-2372122 GCF_001698545.2 Rhinopithecus bieti
AACTAGTTCAACCATTATGGCAATTCCTCAAGGATCTAGAACTAGATGTACCATATGACCCAGCCATCCCACTACTGGGTATATACCCAAAGGATTATAAATCATGCTGCTATAAAGACACATGCACTCACATGTTTATTGCGGCACTATTCACAATAGCAAAGACTTGGAATCAACCCAAATGTCCATCTGTGACAGACTGGATTACGAAAATGTGGCACATATACACCATGGAATATTATGCAGCCATAAAAAAGGATGAGTTTGCGTCCTTCGTAGGGACATGGATGCAGCTGGAAACCATCATTCTTAGCAAACTATCACGAGAACAGAAAACCAAGCACCGCATGTTCTCAGTCATAGGTGGGAACTGAACAATGACATCACTTGGACTCGGGAAGGGGAACATCACACACCGGGGCCTATCATGGGGAGGGGGGAGGGGGGAGGAATTGCATTGGGAGTTATACCTGATATAAATGATGTATTGAGGGGTGCTGACGAGTTGATGGGTGCAGCACACCAACATGGCACAAGTATACATATGTAACAAACCTGCACGTTATGGACATGTATCCTAGAACTTAAAGTATAATAATAATAAAATACATATTGGTAACAAAAATCCTGAAAGAAAGCCACAAATATATTATACTTTAAAATATCAGTATAAAAGCCTACATAAAATATTAGCAAATAGAATATAGAGCCATATTAAAATAACATTTTATGATTTTATATTTTTTAGGGGCCCCAAAATAAGTACCCTTCATTCCTGAGTTCCGAAAAAAAAAAAAAAAAAAAAAAGACTGAATCATCAGCCTAGGAAGAAAGCATCTGGAGACCAAAATGTCCCTTTATTTCTGATAAAGGCTACATTACGGTCCATAGGTAGAACGAGAGTCAAAAGGGCCTGCAAAGAAAACCTCAGAATTAGACAGACTTACCTAGGCAGTCATAGACAATGTTCTCTTGGGTTGGAGACTTTCCCAGGTTATTCTTAGATCCTGGGTAAACGAAGACCTCCCACTCCCTGGGAGAAGCTAGCTCCAAGAAGACAACAGATTATTTAAGCAGTCGCAGTTATTCTTCCAAACTTTAGATATCAGACAAGTCACTCCATTTTCCCTGGGGCAGGGTAAGGAAGGGATTGAAGCCAAGATTGTTCCACTAACTGAAGTCACTCACCATAGAAAGAAACATTGGAGATCAGGTGTACTGTTTCACACCTGTAATCCCAGCATCTTGGGAGGCTGAGGCAGGAGTTTGAGACCAGCCCAGAAAACAGCGAGATCCTGTCTCTACAAAAAAGTTAGAAATTATCTGGGTGTATTGGTGCATACCTGTAGTCTCAGCAACTTAAGGGGCTGAGGTGGGAGGATCTCTTGAGTCCAGGAGTTAGAGGCTATACAGTGAGATATGATCATGCCACTCTACTCTAGCCCAGTACAGAGTGATATTCAGTCTCCAGAAAACAAAAAAAGAAACACTGAGAATGGAAAATATAGTCCAACTTGTTAGTTCTTTTTTTCTTTCTTTTTAAAAAGCTCACTTGGTTTAACCATTACCCTGTGGTCTATATCTGTCAAGAGACAGACTCCTCAGGAGAGTCCTGCCCCTACCCTCCACAGACTCCACACCAAGAACTGTCCTGTGGGTGTCCTTCAGGAACTGCTGATGGGCAAGATGGCTATTGCCCCCTGAAGGCTATGAACTGGCTTAGAACACATATTTGATAAATCCAAGGTCATCCTGTGCTCAAGACTGGAATTTTATTCCCCATTTTGTTGTTCATTTTAAATTTTGTCCTTCCTGTGTTGTCTCAAATAACCTATCAGAGCTTCTGCAATGAGATTAAATGACAACGTCAAGGTGCTCCCTTAGTAAAATGTAAACACTTATTGTGCCCTGGAAACTTCAGATTGGAACCATGAGAATGCAGTCAACCAAATCCGTTTTTAAGAGGTTGAATATCTACTGGATATTAGAAGGTATCAGAGTTATTGTTAATTTTGTGAAGTGTGGCAATGGTATTGTTGTCCTACTTTTTAAAGTCCTTATCTGTTTAAGATTCATACTGATGTATCTAAAGTTAAAATAATATGATATCTGAATTTTGCTTTTAAATATTCCAGCAAACAAACAAAAAATAGTGATGTGAACATACTGCAGATGTAATAAGTAAATTATCTTGAGATTCCAAGAGCCTAAGTCTGCTAAGGAAACTTAGGACAGTGATATTTGAGGATTAAAATATGTGTAGGAACTTTCTGGGCTAAAAGGGGTAGGGTAATCATGGAAAAGAATAATATCCTAGGCAGACAGCATAGGCTGTGTAAGGGTACAGAGGTTTGGAAAAGAATATTGAAACAGACAAAACAGAGCTCAGGGCAATTCTGTGGCAGAAACTGTGCGCAACCCTAATAAAAACATTTGAGATAAAAGTGTTATTAGTCTTGATTGTACAGAGTTGGGACAAGTCCAGTTTTCTTCACTAGCTCATGCTTTTTCAGACTATTTTGTGTATTCGTTAAATTAATCTCTTCATCTAAAATGCAATTTTCTCCCCTTTATGCAAATACTGTCTTTCAAGGCAGAGTTCAAGAATGCTCTTCAGTCAAAAGCCTGTCTTTTTTTTTTTTTTTGAGATGGAGTCTCACTCTGTCGCCCAGTCTGGAGTGCAGTGGCATGATCTCTGCTCACTGCAACCTCCGCCTCCTGGGTTCCCGCATTCTTCTGCCTCAGCCTCCCCAGTAGCTGGGACTACAGGTGCCCACCACCACGCCTGGCTAGTTTTTTGTATTTTAGTAGAGACAGGGTTTCACCATGTTATTCAGGATGGTCTCGATCTCTTGACCTCGTGATCCGCCCACGTCGGCCTCCCAAAGTACTGGGATCACAGGCGTGAGCCACCATGCCCGGCCCCAGTCAAAAGCCGTTCTTAGCCATTTATAGTTCGCTGGACTGTCATTCTTCTGACTTTTACAAGTGTGCTCTTCAATATAGTTCTTTATGATGAGCTGGTCAAAAGAGTGAGCACAGTTTTACATGGGCTAATACCTTCTTGACTAGAAGGAGTTTTCTCAAACCAAGCCTAGCACAATGCTTAGGATGTTATAGGACTCATCACATGGGGGCATTCTCCAAACAGGAAGAGAGCCACATCCACACATGGGCCGCGGAAAAGTTAATGTACCTACTCAATCGCCACAGACACTCTTTGAAGCTGATATATCAACCTCACCATCTTGGGAAAAGAAAGAAGCGGAAGGAAGGAAGGAAGGAAGGACAGAAGGAAGGAAGGAAGGAAGGAAGGAAGGAAGGAAGGAAGGAAGGAAGGAAGGGAGGGAGGGAGGGACGGAGGGAAGGGAGGAAAGGAGGGAAGGAAGGTGGAGAGGGAGGGAGGAGATGGGAGGAGAGAGGGGAGGGAAGGGGAGGGGAGTTGGAGGAGAAGAGGGGAAGGGCAGGGCCGAGGGGGAGAGGGAGAGGGATATGAATGTGTTTCCTTTTTCTCCCTGATGCTTACACAAAAGGAAATGATCCAAATTTTAATAATTTTAGAAATTCCATTTTAAAAGCATTATTAGTTAGTTCTAACTCTGCTGAATTTCAGCTGAAGAATTCTAAGCAAAACCATGGACTGAAATGGAATTAAGAATGGATTTGAACCTGTGCTACAGTGCGTGCCTATATTTTTGGGTGAATTACAAACTGACTGTGAAAGGCAGGGGCAACGGGAGACCTTTAAAGGTATCTAAATTCAGAAAGCAAAGTGTACAGAGAAACCATAATAGTATTTGGCAACAGCTAGTGCTCTGAAGCGCTTGGGATGTCTCAGGCCTAACTATCATTCTTCTGGGTTTACAAAACAGAATGGTCTGGCCTTCGTTTAGTTGGATTATTAGATTTCTATTTAGTTGCTGCAACAAAAATTATCACAAATTTAGCCCTTAAAACAACACTACATGCATGTTAATGTTACATGGCAGTCTGGAGGTCAGACTTCAAAAATTGGTTTTAATGGGGCTAAATCAAGGATGTGATTGGGCTGTGTTCCTTCTGGAAGTTCTAGAGGAACATTGCCTTCCTTGCTTTTTCAGCAATTGGCTGGCCTGCCATTCTTGGGTCTGTGGCCCTTCTCACCTTCCAGCCAGCCCCAACATGATGCTTTCAGTCCCTCTCGTTGGACTGCAGCTGCCTCCCACCACATCTTCCTTCTCTCACCATGCTTCCAACATTCACAGTATCATCTTGTATTCTGCCTCTCCTGTGCCTTCTTTCAGCATAACCCTGGTCTAGTTATATGTACGCCAACTTTAGAAAAATCTGGATACTCTCCTTTCAGATCCTTATACATTCTTAATCACATTGCAATCTTTTTTTGCTCACATAAGTAGCATCACAGTTCTAGGGATTTTAGGCATGGACATCATTTGGGGGTGTGTTATTCGTCTACACAGTAGATAGGGTGGAATGGCTATGGAAAGTGTTTTGTCTATGAAAAATTCGCATTCTCATTTTACTGGGGTAAATAAGTTCTTCCATTAAAAATAAAAAGGAATGATTGTTGACAAGTCCCATATAACCAGCAAATTTAGTTTAACCCAAAAGCTTTGTTTAATTGCACAATAAGTTCAAGGGATCAATAAATGGGAACATACTGTAGGTGGTGGGGGTATTCATCTGCCAGCTAGTCCTCAAATCTGCACCTTTGTTTTTGGGAATTTATAGGAGATAGTTGACTACATCTCCCCTATTTTTCTTTCTGCCACTACCTTGTCCTGCCACTAAAAGCTTCTTTATGATGTGGTTTCAATGAGGAGGGCTAATGGCGTCAATCATGGATTAATACAGAAACATTTGGGTGTTGCAGTTATACTAAATGTGAATTACCTTTGGAAGTCTTAAAATATGATTTTATTTCTCTCTGATAATATATAGGTAAACACATATATACAAATGTATGTGAAGTAGACTACATTAGAGTATATAATTTTTGATGGCAGGAATTAAATGTTGGTTGTTTGCCAAGTTTTTTATTCATTTCAGGCATAGTGCATGTATGAGGGCGCTATACTATCAACGATGAAAAGTGCTGAACCAACAAGAATCTCAAGTCTCCGCTCAAGTGTGCTGGCTTCAGAGACCATCTTCTCTTTGAGTCTTTGATAATTAAAATACCAAGAAGAACGCTTAGCTTAAACTTTATGGAGGCTTAAATAGTGACTTTGTCAATTTGTTAGCTATCTATCTCTATGCTGTGCAGATTTTTTAAGACTAAAATATACACATTTATAAATTTAAAAAAGAATGGATTTGATTTTAATTTAGCTTAGATAGTACATTATGTGACTGTTTTCTGACCCAATGTGTTTGAAAAAAGAATTATGTGGATCTCAGGTATGCCAGTACAATTTTATGAGGGGCTGCCATTAAATAATCATGTTTTAAAAGCATTTTATAATCTTCCTATTTATAAATGTATAAATAAAGAAAATTCAGTATTAGAGCCAGTGGGAAACCATAATTCAAAATTCATTAACATTTGTGACTCGTGGTCTGATCTCTAAAGTATACATTGAAGAGAAATCTTTGTCTTCTATACTTTGAAAAAAGGTCTTTATTTTATTCTCTCATCTCTTTGTTCTTTCTTTCCTTTTTCTTCCTCTTTCTGCCTTTCATATAAATCATCAACCACACATACTAATTCAACAGATGTCTAAACCAGGAGTCTCCACTTTCTGTAGAATGGAATAATATGGAGGAGGGGAACATTTTTGATTAATGAGCACAGGTCCTTCTAGCATTCTAATATCCACCAGATTATTCTCTCCTACCATGAAGATCTGAATATTACCCATTTCTCTGGATTGCTGTTATTGTGACATCAACAGCCTTGCTATGAAGTGTCCCTGACTAATCCCTCACCCCCAATAATGTTCTCCAGCAATTGTGGCAGTTCCTAGGAGTTTCCTTCAAGGGTCTCTGCATAGTTGATCTCAGACATATGAGGAATGCAGCATTTTTCCTCTCTTTCTTCTCAATGAAATTGCTCATGAAATGCCAAAAGGTTCTGTACTATCTCCACTGTAATTCCCTCCCTGTAAGTGCTGCACGTGGTTGGTGGTTGATAGACCTCTGAAATCATTTCATGTTTGCAGGACACTTTATTGGATTTCTCTGTTCTACAAGAGGCAGCTTTCTCCCTTCTGCTATGTTCCTTGGTACCAAAACCTGTCACAGTGGTTCCTGTCACAAATGATTGCCTTGGGATCCCAAAATCTCTCCTAGACTGTGAGGAAAAATTATTTCTTTCTTCTTGCTGCTAGAGCTTTCTCTCCACAGGACTCAGACATGAGTCCATACGGATTGGGCAAAGAGGGGCGGTTTATGTCTGAGACCATCATCCTCAACTTGCCCTCAAACTTCTTTGCCCCTTCTAGACCCTTGTAAACCATTTTGCCATTTCACTGTCAAGTCACAGAACTTGATATGCAGCAGATATTATTATTTGACAGAAGTCTCTCCTTCTGGTCATTTGCACATTCCTTAACATTTCATAATTAGCCTATTTTATATGTCTCAATTTACATTGTGGAGCTTCCTTTCCATAACTTATTTCCTATCACCCAATTATGAAGTTAAATAATCAGGAAACCCTTCATTGCATATTTTTGTGGCCACTGCTAAACCAAATGAAACAGGCAGTCAGCCCTTCATGGCTTTTATAATGAGTCCTCAGATACCCCTGGAGTAGGTAAGGATGTATCAGGAGGCTCTCTGCTGGAAATAACACAACACAACTGAAACTGACTTAAAAATGGGGCTTTCTTGGCTCACACAACTGGAATGTCCAGAGAGTAGCAGATGATCAGAACCCCGCCTCCACTTCTCTGTGATTCTCTCCATGTCTTACTTCTCCCTATTTTAACTTTGCATCATGGTTGCAAATAAAGTTTGCATGCATAACTTTACATCAATGTCTGCAGCAATTTTAGGCATCATATTCATACAGCACATTATCTGGAAAGACAAAGAACACAACTTTTGTGACATCCCACGCTTCACCCTGACAGAATGGGCTTAGGTTATAGATCAAGCCAGGAACTAGTGAGTAAATCCAGGGAAGAGGAATATGATAACTGATTAAGCCAGTCAAGGGCTGTCCCAGAGCTAAACACATGATCTTCTTGGGAGAAAAAATAAGTATTATTAGAAAGGAATAAGAGGGCCAGGCGCAGTGGCTGACATCTGTAATCCCAACACTTTGGGAGGTCAAGACAGGAGGACTGTTTGAGCCCAAGAGTTTGAGATCAACCTGGGAAACATAGTGAGACCTTATCTCTAAGAGAAAAAAAATTTTCCAGCCTTGATTGCTTGCACTTGTAGTCCTAGTTATTCAGAAGTCTGAGGTGGGAGGATTCCTTGAGCCCAAGAATTGGAGACTTCAGTGAGCCATGATTATGCCACTGCACTCCAGCCTGGATGACAGAAAGAGACATTGTCTCAAAAAAAAAAAAAAAAAAAAAAAAAAAAAAAAAAAAAAAAAAAAAAAAAAAAAAAAGGAGAGGTAGGGTGGGAACAGATAACTAACCAACAGAAAAAAAATGTCCACCATGTCACCCATTGCTTCAGTTTTGTTTATTCAAATGCCATACTATCAGTCAAAATGTCACTTTCTATTCCATTTCTTAGCTGGAACTATGCTCAGCTTTGCTATCCAACCAAATACACCATACAGTATTACACATTTCTCTATGTGCCTGTATTAGTCCATTCTCACACTGCTATAAAAATACTACCAGAGACTGGGTAATTTGTGAAGGAAAGGGGTTTAATTGACTCACAGTTTCACATGGCTGTGGAGGCCTCAGGAAACTTACAATCACGGTGGAGAGGCAGGAATGAGAGAGAGAGAGAGAGAGAGAGAGAGAGAGAGAGAGAGAGAGAGAGGACAGGGGAAACTGCCAAACCCCTTGAAAGCATCAGATCTTGTAAGAACTCACTCACCATCAGGAAAACAGCGTGGGGGAAGCCACCCCCATGATCCAATCACCTCCCACCACGTCCCTCCCTCGACACGTGGAGATTACAATTCAAAATGAGATTTGGGTGGGAAGTCAGAGCCAAGCGCTATCAGTGCCTTACACTAAGATCTGTATTAGATTTCGATAGATTTATTTAGTATTAGGAATAACAATTATAATAATAAACCAGTATTTTGAGTTGAATATAAATCAATAACGAATTAGAGCAACTAATTTAACTGCATGGTTTTTACTCCTAAAATTAGCAGCATTTCCTAAAATTTACAGTTTTAAAGAAAACTTTAAAATGCTTAAAAATTCCAGCCAGGTGTGGTGGTTCATACCTGTAATCCCAGCACTTTGGGCGGCTGAGGGGGCGGACAAGTTGAGCCCAGGAGTTTGAGACCAACCTGGGCCACAGTGCAAAACCCTATCTATACTAAAGATATAACAAATTATCTGGGTGTAGTGGTGTGTGCCTGCAGTCCCAGCTACTCAAGAAGCTGAGGTGGGAGGATCACTTGAGCCCAGGAGGTCAAAGCCGCAGTCAGCTGTGATAGCACTACTGCTCTCCAGCCTGGGAAACAGGAGTGAGACTCTGCCTCAAAAAATAAAAAACAAAAATAAATAAATGAATGAAATACTTTAAAATTCCATGTAGGTATTAAATAACAATTCAAAATAATACTCCAGAGAGAGTATCAAGGGAGCAAATGATTATCTTATGATAATTTAGAAAATACGAGCCTTGAGTTCAGAATGAAAGCAAGAGGCATGTAAGATTAGAGCATTTAAGGATTCTCCCAGTCTCCTTATCCCACATTTATTTCCTAGTTTCATGCGGCTCTCTTCTCAACATTACCTAAGACAGAATTTTTCCTCCCTGCACAGTATAAAGTAATGCACCATTGTGGCAGCACATCTCCAAAATGACCCCCAATGGCCCCAGCCTTTTAGAATTCACATATCTACATAAATAGCATATAGAAGTGATAAGTGATTCATTTCACTGAGGGAATGATGCAGTATGCCAATTCTGAGATTAGGTTATAAAAGACTATGGCTTTCATCTTGGGGGCTCTCTCTGTATTCTCTATCTCTTCCTCTGATGGAAGAAAGCTGCTATATTTCAAACAGCACTGTGGAGAGGGCCTCATGGTGAAGAACTGTGGCATAGAGCCAGTGAGGAAGTGTGACCTGCCAACAACCAAATAATCTAGTCTTGCTTCTTCAGCCCCAGTCAAGGCTTGAGATGCTGTAACCCTGAGCAACTGGCTTAACAGGAACCTCATGAAAGATTTGGCTAGAACCTCTCAGCTAGGCTGCTACTTGTGTCCTGACCCTTTGAAATTGTGTAAGATAATAAATGTTTTATGTTTTAAGCTGATATATTTTGGTGCAATTGGATAAAGAGATAACTAATGCACTCCTTGCTCTATGTTTCTAACCTTGCCTTTTAATTCCCCTTGTACTGTCATTATATATTAATTTCTTTAGTTTGTTTATTGTCTGTGAGAACAATGACATTTCTCTTTGAGTTGCCTTTGTATTCCCAGCCTGGAAGAGTGTTTGGAATGTAACAGATAGTCAATAAAAAATGGATGAGTAATGAGAGTCTAAAATTTTTATGCAAGAGATGATAGCTTTTCATTTACTGTTTTTAAATCAGTGTACAGTGGTCTGACTTTATGGCCATTTGTGATTATAGTAGACATCTTTGTGGAATGTCTGCCCCATTCACTATGATCCTCTTACTTACGGAAAAAGTCAATATGACCGCAAGCACTTGCCATTGACTATTGGATGATTGCTGGATACCAGACCTGCTATGTTGGTGACTGGATCATGAGGGATCTGCCATTATGAATGGATTAATCCATTCATGGACTAAGAGATTAATGGGCTAATAGATTAATGGGTTATCAAAGGAGTGGGACTGGCAAGAAGGCTCTCACCAGATTCATTCTCTTGACCTTCGCCTTCTCAGCCTCTGGAACTATAAGAAATAAATTTGTTTTTATATTTATTTATTTATTTTTGAGATGGAGTCTCGCTGTGTCACCCAGGCTGGACTGCAGTGGCACCATCTCGGCTTACTGCAAGCTCCACCTCCTGGGCTCACGCCATTCTCCTGCCTCAGCCTCCCCAGTAGCTGGGACTACAGGTGCGAGCCACCATGCACGGCTAACTTTGTTTTTGTATTTTTAGTAGAGACGGGGTTTCAGCGTGTTAGCCAGGATTGTCTTGATCTCCTGACCTCGCGATCCATCTACCTCGGCCTCCCAAAGAACTGGGATTACAGGAGTGAGCCAATATGCCTGGCCCAATAAATTTGTTTTTAAAATAAATTACCCAGTTTCAGGCCAGACACACTAAATCACACCTAGGCAACATGACAAGACTTCATCTCTAAATATGTGTGTGTGTGTGTGTGTGTGTGTGTGTGTGTGTGTGTGTGTGTGTATACCACTGCAGACTCATACAAATATATAAAAATTAGCCAGGCATAATGGCACATGCCATAGTCCCAGCTCTTCAGGAGGCTGAGGCAGGAAGGTAGCTTGAGTCCAGGAGTTCAAGGTTACAGTGAAAAATGAAAATGAAATGAAATAAAACTTATAAATTTCCCAGTTTTAGGTATTCTATTACAAGCAACAGAAAAGGGGCTAAGACAGAAAATTGGTACTGGATCTAAATATTTGTCCCCCCCAAAACTCATTATTGTAGTCTGTTTGTGTTGCTATAAAGGAATACCTGAGGTTATGCAATTTATAAAGAAAATAGGTTTGTTTGGCTCATACCTCTGTAGGCTGTACCAGAAGCATGGTACTGGCATCTGCATCTGGTGAGGACCTCAGACTGCTTCTACTTATGGTGGAAAATGAACGAAAACTGGTATGTAGAGACTGCACATCAGTAGAAAGCAAGAGAGAGAAGGGAGGAGGTGCCAGGCTCTTTTTAACAGCTAGCTCTCATTGGAACTAACAGAGTAAGAACTCATTCACTCCTGGGAGCATGGCACCAAGCCATTATGAGGGATCCACACCCACAACCCACAACCCAGACACTACCCACCAGGCCCCATCTCCAACACTGGGGACCACATTTGAATCTGAGACTTGGTGGGGGCCAAAGAAACCATATCCAAACCATAGCATTCATGTTGAAATTTATTTCTTCTTATTTTAAATATTTGTTTTGTTTTTTATTTTTGTGGCTACATAGTAGGTGTATATATTTATGAGGTCATGTTAAAATTTATTCCCCAATGGGGAATATTAAAAGATGGGACCTTTATGGTGTGATTAAATCAGGAGGGCTCTGCCCTCATGGATAGATTAATTCATTCATAGATTAATGGATCAATAAGTTACTGAATTAGATTAATGGGTATCCTGTGAGGGAAACTGGTGGCTTTACAAGAAGAGAAAGAGAAACCTGAGCTAGCACACTCAGCCCCATGGACAAGTGAGGCCCCGTGTTGCCTCAAGACTCTTCAGAGAGTCTCCGCCTGCTTTCACCAGGTATAGCCCCTCGACCTGGGACTTCTTAGCCTCCATAACTGTAAGAAATATTTTTCTCTTCATAAATTAGCCAGTTTCTGGTATTCTACTATAAGCAACAGAAAATGGACTAGGACAAGACCTGAGCTGAGCCAATCAGAAATTCTCCCCTGGGTATTAGGAATTAAAATCAACACAGGCAGAAAAAAGAATCTCTGCGTGGCTGTCCCTCTGCATCAATCTGGACAGGCTGTGTTGCACTGTGTTAAGAAACAACAGCAACAACCTCCAGAGCCTTAAGCAACAAAGGTTTATTTCTTATCACAATATGTGTTGCTGTGGTTTGGATATAGTTTGTCCCCAAGAAATCTCATGCTGAAATTTGATCCCCAATGTGGTGATGTTGAGAAGTGGGGCCTAGAGGGAGGTGTTTGGGTCATGGGGTGGATCCCTCATGAAGAGATCGTTGCTGTTCTCGCCAAAGTCAGTTCTTGTTCTGACACAGAGCAGAGACCCCCCTTAAGGTCTTGTGGGGCACCCTCCACCAAAAGATTAAAATAAAAAAAACTTGACTTCCTTAAAGAAAATTCCAGATATCTAGCTAGTCCTAAAAAACAAAAACAAAAACAAAACAAACAAAAAACTTAAAAGCAAGAAGATAATAATAGCTTAAAACAATAGCCAAAAAATTAACACTATAGGATATTTTATTCCCTATAAAAACTAAAGGTAACATCTTAACATATGTCCCAAGTTGTTTTTCAGAAACCCTGATCCCCACTAAATGGACCCACTGGCACACAGGCCTCAAATAAGGGAGAGCTGAAGACTAAACTCTGACTACTATTCTTCGTTCTAAATTTCTTCTTGATGAGCCTAAAGGAGGCCATGCCCATGAGCCCAAGTTAACGTCCTTTTCTGCTGATGTCAAATTTTTAGACAATTTCACCTTCTTAACAAATCACAAGTCAGAAAATCTTTAAATTTCACCTATCACCTGTGGGGGCCCCCTCTTTGAGATGCCCTGCCAATGCATGGCAGGCAAGCCCCAAATTGGGGATTTGCCCAGTAGAGTTCTTGGCTTCGCCAAGAAAGAATTCAAGGGTGAGCTGCTGGTGTTAAATAGCAACTTTTATTGAAGTAGTAGTGTCCAGAAGCAGCAGAGATACTGCTCCTTGCCGAGCAGGGCCACTCCATAGGCAGTGTGTCCAGAGTAGCATCTCAAAGGCAGTTCTTCTGTCATATTTATAGTCACTTTTAATTACAGGCAAATTAAGGGGTGGATTATGCAGAAATTTCTAGGAAAAGGGTGGTAACCTCTGGGTTGTCAGGTTGTTGGCATGGAAAGGGGCATTAATATGGAAAGCTGCTTCCTCCCTGGCCCTGTTGTAGCTAGTCCTCAATTTGGTCTGGTGTCCAAGTCCTGCATCCTACCTCACTGCATTTTTAGGTTAAGCCAATATATAACCTCCATATATTGATTTATGACTTTGCCTATAATCTCTGACACCCCTGCCTTTAAAAACCCTTACCTATAAACAATTGGGGGGTTCAAGTCTTAAGCACTACCTGATCAATTCTCCTTGCTTGGGACCCTACAATAAATGCCTCACTTTCTTTCACTAAAATCCTGATGTCAGTGTTTGGTCTTGCTGCACAGGGCGATTGAACCCATTTGGTTTGATAACAGCTCTTGAGAGATTGGAAAAGAGAGAGTCCCTGAGAGAGTGGGTTGTTATACAGTGAGCTTCCACCTCCTGTTTGGTCCCTTTTCACATGTATCAGCTTCCCCTTTGACCTTCTACCATGTTGTGATACTGCACAAAAAACTCTAATCAGAACTTGAGCAGATGCTCACACTATGCCCCTTGAGCTTTCCAATGTGCAGAACCATGAGCTAAATAAACCTCTTTTTTAAATCCAAGTATACCTTGAAGATATTGGGGGTTCAGTTCCATGCTACCACAATAAAGCAAACATCACAATAAAGCAGTTCACACAATGTTTTTGGTTTCCCAGTGCATATAAAAGTTATGCTTACACTGTACTGTAGATCATTGTGTACAACATGTCTAAAAAAATGTACATACTAACAAAAATAGCTCAGAGCTGTCTGAGCTATATGAGGTATGCAAAATTTATTAGGCCCGGACAGACGTGAATACTGGCTTCCATCACGCTATCCCACGTCTAAGGGCAATTGTTAAAGGCATTTTGTTCTTTACCAGCTGCTTCACCCATTATCTTTATGTTCCTGGAATTTGTGACACCTGGAAGAAAGCATAGCCAGTCAATAGCTTAAGTTTTTAAAATATAAATTCTTGGTAAACAAGTTAAGATCTGCCTCCTCTCCTTTCCTTAAAAACCTACTCTGACTGCTTGCTAATTGGAGTGTATATTCAAGGCAACTTGAATCTAAGCTCCTGAGTGGCCATTCTCAAGCACTGAGCCCAAATCAACTCTATACTTAATATTATTTTCTGAATTTTCTTAAAGTTGGCAACACCTTAATTAAAAAATACTTTATTGATCATGCTTATGAACAGGATCAAATGAGAATCAACTTTGCTGTGTATGTGGGGAAGATATGCAACTAGTAATGCAGAAAGAGGGAAATGGGAAGAGGGAGAAAAGAGGGGCAGACATGGAACAAATGAGAGAGAAGGAAAGGGAAGCCCTAAGTATATCAAGGATGACAGAAAATAAAAGGCGGATAAAATTCAAACGAAAAAGAAAGGAAAACCCCAACACCCTCCAAGAGGTCTCTCTGAATCTGGACCACCGGCTCCAAGCCACAAACAGAAATCTCCCAGGCAGCTTGTGCGCCGCGCGTCCCGCTGACATCGGCTTCCAGGATCAGCTCGCGGCGCGGTACTGTGACGTCACCTGAAGGGAGCACTTCCGGTCTTGTGCCGCCTTCCCAGGACCCTCAGGGAGAGCCGGCCGCCTTCCAGGCGGACAGGTGAGGTACAGCTCCCCGAGCTCAGGGTGACTGCCCAAAGGAAGGACGGGTGGGCAGGCACGCGGAATCTGGCGCCTCTTCTCTATGGTTCCTCGCAGAGCCCCTGTTGCCCTGGGCCAGATGGCCCGTAGCAGCGAAAATAATACTGTTCCGACAGCTCGCTAGTTAGGAGCCACTTGGCCTGGGAGTCCCTTAGTCGCTCACCCGAGCGCGGGAATGCAGCATTTGAACCCCTAAGTGCAGCCCACCTGTGAGGGAATCTTACGGCTCCCCCGTGGAGGAGTAGAGGCCAAAAGGTTGGGCAACCGGCCGGGAAGAAGTGGCTAGGAGGGGTCAAACTCTGGGCCGTGAGTGTTCTTTGCCCCCAGCGTTTAGTGCTCACGCCCCCTTTTATTCACGGTAAAGACCTTTACCGTAAACTCTCACCCTTGGGTCTTAGTTTGATTTTCTTCCCCACGCAAGACAGGATGCAGATTGGAGCACTTTATTCCTTGATTAATTAATTCGCGCCTTCCCTCGCAAGTAGTTACCGGCCAACTGCTTTGTGTCCTGTGTACCAAACACAAGACGTTGATAGTCCTGGCCGGGCGCAATGGCTCTCACGCCTGTAATCCCAGCACTTTGGGACCCCGAGGCGGGCGGATCACGAGGTCAGGAGATCGAGACCATCCTGGCTAACACGGTGAAACCCCATCTCTACTAAAAAAAAAAAAAAAAAAAAAAAAAAAAAAAAAATAGCCGGGCGTGGTGGCGGGCGCTTGTAGTCCCAGCTACTAGGGAGGCTGAGGCAGGAGAATGGCATGAACCCGGGAGGTGGAGCTTGCAGTGAGCCGAGATCGCGCCACTGCACTCTAGCCTGGGCCACAGAGTGAGACTGTCTCAAAAAAAAAAGAGTTGATAGTCCTATAGTTGAAAGAACAAATCTGTTTGGAAAAAGAGATACAACCAAAAGAAACCCAGAAGATTTAGAAGCATCTCCAGAATGTTTATTCTCAAAAGCTGTTTTTTAATTAAACTTCTTTCTGAAACTATAAGTAGGAGTGTCTCTGTTGNAAAGGGGGGCGGGAACACCCTTGCTAAAAAAGCGAAAACCCCACTCTACTTAAAAAAAAAAAAAAAAAAAAATAGCCGGGCGTGGTGGCGGGCGCTTGTAGTCCCAGCTACTAGGGAGGCTGAGGCAGGAGAATGGCATGAACCCGGGAGGTGGAGCTTGCAGTGAGCCGAGATCGCGCCACTGCACTCTAGCCTGGGCCACAGAGTGAGACTGTCTCAAAAAAAAAAGAGTTGATAGTCCTATAGTTGAAAGAACAAATCTGTTTGGAAAAGAGATACAACCAAAAGAAACCCAGAAGATTTAGAAGCATCTCCAGAATGTTTATTCTCAAAAGCTGTTTTTTAATTAAACTTCTTTCTGAAACTATAAGTAGGAGTGTCTCTGTTGTGTGTTTTCCCATTTTTCCACCTAAAGGTGAAAGGCTTGGAAACCTGCTAAGGCCCCTCTTTCCATCATGTAGCATTCTAGGGCACAATCAAGGCAACACAATGGTGCCCATCTAAAATTTTGCATTTTAATATTTTGCTTTTTGATAACTTAATGCCTTCAGACCGGAGGACTTTTTATTTGTTAAAATGTTGCTCTGCTTTCAGCATTTTCTCCCTTGTAGTATTACCATGATATATTTAAGATTAAGCACTTAATTCTGAAGTCACTTTAAGTATACTTCAACCAAAGGGAAATTAGTATATTATTTCTAATGAGTGTATTTAATATAGGTAAGTAGTTTGTACACTTATGAAATTCTTGGCATTAATTGATGTCCAGAAGCTGAAAGCTGTTCTCTGGCACATTTAAAAAGTGTGTGTGTGTGATTACAAGAAAGTTTGATGTCATAGTTGCCACCTTAGACATAGCAAAGGAGTTGTGCAAAACAAATTGCCTTTTTGCAGTAAAGATAATTCAGCAAGTTCATCTTGAGTGTAATGTGTGCTTTAGTTTTTAATATGTCCTCAGCAGTAGTCATGGATTTTATCTTCATTTAAGCTTGATTTTCTGGCCGACTTGCACAGATTTAAGAAGATTCTCACTGGGGTTAGTGTGCAGTCATTCAGATAGCAAATATAGCAAAAGTAGGTGAAATGTAAAAGTCATTAAAAAAAGAATTGTGAAATTGCTCATGTCGCAACCACATCAAGCAGGAGCAAAGACAACTACACAGAATCTTGGTGTAACATATAGTCATTACCACTTGGACTTTCTCCTACAATATTTTGCAGTTTGTTTTTTGGATTCATTAGTGTTATATAATATTTCAAAGTTATATGTGACTGGGAAATATTGGAATAGGTATCAGAGGACTGTAGAATTTATTTTGCCATTTAAATGCTTATGTCCTTGAACAAAAAATGTAAACATCTTTGACCTTTAATTTCTTGTTCTATTAATTGCCTGCTTTTTAGGTCTCCTTAAGGTCTGATGAGAAAGGAAGAGAATATAATTTGCAAATGAAAAGAAGTTTAAAAAAAAAGTGGTTTTATTGCAAGGGGCTAGATGGTGATCAAGTCAGGATATAGAAAACAATTATTTGTTCTTACATGTTATTCTGGAGAAAGATGAGATGGATACCCATAGTTACAGCAGACTGTAAAAAAAATTCTGTTTATGCATCATCTGTTTATATGTTGACTTTCACCTGTATGTTTTCAAGTTTATATAGGGCTATGTGCTAAGATTCCCAATTTTCCCCTTTCATACCACTTATTATACCAATTGCAATTAAATACATGTATAATTATTAATAACTTTTTTAAAAACCTTTTTGTTTTGAGATAATTACATAGTCACAGGAAGTTGCAAAAAACTTTACGGGGAAGTCCCTATGTACCCTTAAGCCTGCCTCCCTCAATGGTAACATCTTGGATAACTGTGGCACAATGTTAAAACTGGGAAATTGGCATTGATACAATTCACAGAGTGTATTTCCATTTCACCAACTTTATAAGGACTCGTTTGTGTGTGTACACTGGTCTATGTGTAGCTTCTTATAACTACCATAATCAAGATAAAGAATTATTCCATCACCACAAGGCCCCCTGATGCTGCCTCCTTATAGTCAAACTATCTTGTCCCAGCTCTATCCCTAACCTGTGACAACCACTGCTCTATCTCTATAATTTTGTTATTTCAAAGATATTGTATAGATGGACTCATACCATATGTAACTTTTTGAGATCCATCCAAATTGTGTGTATCATGCATTCCTTTATTGCTGAGTAGTAGTCCATGGGATGGCTATGCTGCAGTTTGTTTAACCATTCATTCATTGAAGGACATTTGGGTCATGCTATTATAAATAGAGCTTCTATGAACTTTTGTGTGAAGGTTTTGAGTGAACATACATTTTTCCCCTTCTGGGATAAATGCCCAAGAGTACAATTACTAAATCATATGGTAAGTGTATGTTTAGTGAATTCATACTTCTTTAGCTTGTTGATGTGAGTTACATTGATTTTAAAATGTTGAACATAACTGGTATAAATCTCACTTGGTTATAGCATATAATTGTATATTTCCATATTCTATTTGCTAATATTTTTTTAAGGTATAGGTAGAGAGGTATGAGAGGTTAAGGTGTAGGTATGAGAGATGTGTTGTAGTTTTTTGCTTGTTTGTTTTCTACTGCCTTTGCCAGGCTTTGATAGCGTAATAGTATTCTACATGGTTTTTAGTGATAACCCTTGTTTCATTATTGGTGCTGTATTAGTAATTTGTGTAGTTTTATCTTTTTCAGTGGTGATTTGCTGATTACAGTGACCTTTTCAGAGAACTAGCTCTTTATTTCATCTTTGTCTATTTTTCTATTTTTAATGTCATTGATTTCTGCTCTTGCTTTTATTATTTTCTTCCTTCTCACTTTAGGATTATTTTGCTTCTCCTTGTCTAGTGCTGCGATTATTAGTTTAAGATCTTTCTTTGTTTTTAATGTAAGCATTTATTGCTCTGATTTCCCTCTTGGCATTGCTTTAGTTGTATCTCACAAATTTTGCTGTCTTGTATTTTCATTTCCATTCAGTTCTATATATTTTAAATTTTTCCTTAGAAGTTTGCTTGACCCATGAAAATATTTGGGAGTGTCGTTTAGTTTCCAAGTTTTTGGTGATTTACCCGTTGTTTTCTGTTGTTGATTTCTAGTTTTTTCCACAATGATCAGAAAACATAAGCTGTGTAATTTTTAATTTTTAAGTTTGTTTTATGACTGAGGGTATGGTGTATCTTGGTGGATGTTCCATGTGTGCTTGAAAAGCATGTGTATTCTGCTATTGTTGGTTGCAGTGTTCTATACATGTCAGTTATGTCCTGTTCATTGATGGTGTTGTTCTGTTCTTCTGTGTCTTCTTGATTGTCTAATAGTTATTTTTGTTGCTTAAGATCCCAACTATAATTACAAATGTCTCTGTTTTTCCTTTTAGCTCTGTTGGTTTGGGCTTCATGTATTTTAAATATCCGTTGTTTGGTGCATATACATTTAAGATGTTTTCTTGATTAATTAATCGTTGTATCTTTGTACAATAATTTTCTTTGCTCTGAAGTCTACTTTATCTGATGGTAGTGTAGCCATTACTACTTAAAAAAGAGTAGTTAGCATGGCATATCTTTTCCATACTTCTATTTTCAACCTACCAATGTCATTATGTTTTAGTGAATTTCTTGTAGACACTATATGCTTGGGTCCTTTAAAAAAAGAAACTACTCTGCCAAACTCTGTCTTTTAGCTAGTACAGTTATATCATTTACACTTAAAAGTAATTGATATGGTAGGGCTTAAGCCAGCCATTTTGTTACTTGTTTTCTGTTTATTTCCTGTTTTTCATATTTGTTCCTCTTCTCTTTCTGTAGGTTTCTTGAATATTTTCAGAATTCTATTTGACGTGTTTATAGTGTTTTTGAGTATCTGGCTAAGTTAACCTTTTTTATTGTGCTTTAGGTATAACAATAGATGTAACAACTCATCACAAGGGATAATTTTATTGCCTTTTGCCAGTTGAAGTGTAGAGACCTTACTTCCATAAAGGTCCTTTTTCCTTTTCCCTTTTAAATTTTTTTTTTTTTTTTTTTTTTTTTTTTTTTTTTTTTTTTTTTTTTTGAGATGAAGTCTCGCTCTGTCACCCAGGCTGGAGTGCGGTGGCGCGATCTCCACTCACTGCAAGCTCTGCCTCCCAGGTTCACGCCATTCTCCTGCCTCAGCCTCCCGTGTAGCTGGGACTACAGGCACCTGCCACCACGCCTGGCTAATTTTGTATTTTAGTAGAGACGGGGTTTCACCGTGTTAGTCAGGATGGTCTCAATCTCCTGACCTCATGATCAGCCCGTCTCAGCCTCCCAAAGTGCTGGGATTACAGGCATGAGCCACCGCCTGGCCCCCTTTTTAAAATTTAATAGTTGTATTTTCTCTATACACCTTGAACACCACATCAAATGTTATAACGTTTACTTCAACTATCAAATATGATTTAAGAAACTCATGAGATGAAGAATAGTTCATTTTATATTTACCATGACTATTACCCATTCCAGTGTTCTTCCTTTACTCAAATTAAACCTTATTGATACATCATTTCCTTTTTGTTTGAGGAACTTCTTTTAGGAGAACTTCCTAAAGATATGTCTGTTAGTGACAAGTTAGTTTCCATCATCTGAGAATGTTGTTCTCCTTTGTTCCTGAAGGGTGGTTTTCACCTATATGGAATTTGGCCTTGACAGTTCTTTTACTTTAATATTTGAAAAATGTGCCATTTCTTTCTGTCTTCCATGATTTCTGATGAGAAATCTGATGGCATTCAAATTATTGTTCCCCTTAAAGGTAATGTGCCATTTCTCTCTGGCTGCTTTGGAGATTTTTTTTCTTTGTTTTTAGTTTTCTAAACTTTGACTTATGATGTATCTTGTATTTTTATTTTTTCCTACTTAAGGTTTTCTCAGCTTCTTGACTCTGTAGATTTATGTCTTTTGTCAAATTGAGAAGTTTTCAGCTATTATATCTTTAATTATTTTTTTCAGCGCCATACTTTCTTTTCTTCCTCTAAAACTCTGATTGGATGAATGTTAGGTCATTTGTTATTGTCCTACAAGTCCCTGATGCCCTTCTTGTTTCTTTGTCTGTTTTTCTCTGATCAGACTGAGTAAATTCTATTGATCTGTTTTCAAGTTCACTGATCCTGTTCTCTGTCAATTCCACTCTACTATTGAGCCCATCCAGCAAGTTTTTAATTTTAATTAGTATTTTTTCAATTTTATAATTATTTTTTATTCTTTTTAAAACATTTCATCTTTCAAGGAGAGCTACTTTCAATATACATGGAATTTCTTGGAAAAACTAGTAACGGTTTTAGGTTATTTGTATATATGAACTAATGTTACTCAAGATTTTAAACCTTCTTTGCAAAGTTAACTCTGTAATTAGCAGATGAAGCATGAACGTATATAGTTTTTTTCTCTCTGTCTCAGGTAATTCCTTGTTAGAGGCCCTAATAAAAGGGAAATGGGGAAGGAAATAGAGAAGAGAATTTAGGCATTGGCAAATTGAAAATCGTCTATAGTATCTTGCTGACAGGTAAAGTAGGAATTTTGAAACTCTAGAGAAAAGGAACCAGGAATGAAGATGGAATGAAATATTTATATTTACTTCATTAAAACTTTTAAAGTTGTCATATAGTTTCAGATTTAAAAAGCTCTTTCTTCCAGCCTAGGCAACATGGTGAAACCCCTTCTCTACCAAAAATACAAAAAGTTAGCCAGGCATGGTGGTGTGTGCCTATAGTCTCAGCTACTTGTGGGGTGGAGGCCGGCATATCGCTTGAGCCCAGAAGGTTGAGGCTGCAGTGAGCCAAGATTGTGCCCCTGTATTCCAGCCTGGGTGACAAAGTGAGATCCTATCTCAAAAGAAATAATAAAAATAAATTAAAAAACAAAAAGTTCTTTCTCCTTTCCTTCTTTTCCCTTGAAGAATACTGAAGATTTTACATAGTTGACAAATGAGGTAAATCTAAGAAAAAACAAAAATTAAGTAGAATGGGTAACTTTCAGTGACCATACTTGAGATTTAGGTTATATTGACTGCTGAGGTTTATCAGTTTGATTCCTATCCCTACGATATAATTAAAATAAACCATAGCCCCCCCCCCCATTGTCAGTCTCACTGACAGTATAACATTGTGATTAAAAGCTCTTTCTCAGTAAGTATGAAAAGTTAATGCATGAAAAAGAATATATGTTAATTTAGTGGGGAAAAAGATGGTTTCTGTATTACAGTGGTATTAGCCCAAGTAGCTTTCCATCTGAAAGAAAATAAAATTGGATCCTTATATAGTGGATTAAAGGTTTAGAAGTAGAGATTAATAAAAATTAAACATCTGGGAAACAGTATGTAAAATATGGAAGCCCAGAAAAGCATTAGCATCTGCATTATACAAAGTTTTCTTACAGACTGATAAGAAAAAGATAAATAACTCACTTGGAACCTAGGCAAATGATATGAAGAGACAATTTACGGAAAAGATAGTCTAAAAAGCTAACAAACATGAGAAAATGCTTAAACACGCTTGTAGTCAGTAAAATGCAAATTAAAGAATAAGGTATTTTATATCCAAAGACTGTAAGACTTACAAACAGTGGTATCACTTAGTGATGATAGGGTTGTAGAGGGAAAGATAACTTTCTACATCACTAAAAGAATTACATTCTTTTTTTGAGAATAATCTGGCAACATCTATTAAAATTCAGCCAGCAATTTCACACTTGGCAATCTGGCCTATAAAAACAAAAGTGCTGGTAGATATGAATATATGTAAGAACATAGGTATTTAAGGGTACTTATTGCAGCATTGTTCTGAAAAAACTGGGAACTAATTGAGTGCTTGGCAACAGGGAGATGGTCATATAAATTGTGGTATATCCACATTATGGAACCATTAAAAATGAATTACTTATATAAACTCTGACTTGGCAGGATATCCATATGTTATTAAATATGAAAGTAAAATGCATAGAAGTGTATATAATATGCTACTATTTGTCAAATACTGGCAACTCATTCATAAAAAAATGCATAAATGCTTAACATGTATTTGTGTATAATTATAGAAGAATATGGAAGACTATACTAAGTAACATGGGTTTGGGAGAGATATGGATAGTAAGGAGGAGAGGTAGAATGGAGGCATGATGCAAAAGGTTAAGAAATTGTTTAGAAAAATCACAGCATGCATTGTATCTCATTTATCCATATAAGTGAAATTATATATATGCATATAAGTAAAATTTTAAAAATAACATGAGCTCTGGATCTTTCAGACATTTATGGGTTCAAATTCTGACTCTGCCATTTTACAACTTACTAGCTGTGTGACTTAGGCAAATTGCTTAATGTCTTTCAATCAATTTTCTCACATATTTTCTTGGGGTGGGAAGATGAAATAATAGTACCCATCTCATAGGGTCGTCATCAGGATTAAATTTAGATAGCATCTGTAAAGTGCTTAGCACAGTACCTGGCTTACAGAAAGCACTCTCAGTTATTCTTACTGTTGCCTTGGTTCTTACGCTCTTGGACATTTGTTAATACCTATTTTTAAAACTTTATCACCATCCTGCAACTTTCTTGAAACACTCCTCACTGGCTTACATTACTTTACATGTCTTAGTTAATGCCTATTTCTAGTTGTTCCTTTTTTATTTTGTTGATGTCTTTTTTCCTTACCTATGGATATTGCTCCCAAAATATAGCAGGAGTTGCCAAAGAAGCTTTTGAATTAGGGTGACTGGGAGAATAGTGGTTCTATATATGGCAGCAGAGAAGTCATGATGTAGGGTTTATAGGGTTGATTTTAAAACAAGATGATTTTATATTTGCCATTTTTTATGCATCAATGAGGCATCCAGATAAAATGTTCAATAGCTGGAAAACTTGACAGGAACTTAAGGAGTAGATATAAAGGATTCTCCCACATGGCTAATTCTCGAAGTGGATGTAATCTCAAAGGGAGAGCATATAGAGAAGTGAACCCAGGACAGAAACTTTGGGAACAGGGAATAGGGGAGGAAAAGGTTCTCAATGAGGACTGGGAGGTGGCATGGAAGCCAAGATAGAGAAGTTCTTTAAGAAGCAGCTGGAGAAACTGTATGTCTACTTTGTCCTCTCTTGAGCTTTAGTTCTGTGGCTCACATTGTCTTCTGGCGTTGTTCCTTATTTTCTTGAAACTTTAACTACATTTGTAACTAATCCTAGCTTCCTTTCTTCCCACTAATTTCCCTTCTTTTATATTTCCCCTATATGTATGTGAGTAGCGCTTTCATTCCTCTCATCTTTGGCATCAAAATCTGTCATCCCTGCCCCTTTCGCATCCCTGGTTCTCCATATCATTACCAAGACTTTAGACTCCCATTCGCTCCTTTTTCATTCCCACTCTTGCCTACATTTGATCGATTATTATCAAAATAATCTAAAGAAGATTATTTTGAAAGCTTCCAAACTCTAGTGTAATCTTCTGTTTTTTCTGTCTTTCATAGTCCTCTTAAAAAAAACTAGCTTAATCCAGTCCCTCTCCCTTTTAAATCCACCAGATTCTCTTTCCTACAACATTTTCCCAAACTGTTCTGAGGAAGGAGATGAGGTATTAATGAGAGAGATTAGTAGGATCACTATTAATGAAATATAGTCAAATCAGATTTTAGAAGGTCGTATACCTTTTTGGCACCAGGGACCCCTTTTGTGGAAGACAGTTTTTCCACAAATGGTGGGGAGTGAGGGTGATGGTTTTGGGATGAAACTGTTCCATCTCAGATCATCGGGCATTAGATTCTCATAAGGAGCACACAACCTAGATCCTTTGCATGCACAGTTCACAATAGGGTTTGTGTTCCTGTGAGAATTTAATGCCTCCATTGATCTAACATGAGGCGGAGCTCAGGCAGTAATGCTTGCTTGCCGCTTATCTCCTGCTATGTGGCCCGGTTCCTAACCAGTTCCAGTACATGGCCCAGGAGTTGTGGAACCCTGTTGTATACTATGTCCCCAACTTCAACATTCACAGTTCCTATCGGTGTGCTTTGAAAAAGTTCCTCAGAAGTAAAGCTTACGTGCCTTTGTGTTTAACTTAACTTTCCAGATTGTGTTTTCCAAAGATGGCCACAATAGTAACTCCCATACCACATGTTCTTTTTACAATATGACTTTGACACTTCTTCTACTGACCCCTTGCAGTAGAAATGTCAAGGTCATATTGTACAAAGAACATGCTGTCTTTGAATATTGATGGGCTTCTGTCTAACATGGAAGTGATGCTGTGTGACTTTTGAGGGTAGGTCATAAAAGGTGATACAACTTCAATCTGGTACTCTTGAGACATTTGCTCTTGGAACCCAGCCACCATTTTCTGAAGAAGCCTAAAGCAGCCCATATTGGCAGGCCAAATGGAGAAGGCACATGCAGGTGTTCCAGGCCAACAGCATATGTGACAATAGCATCAGTCACCAGGCATATGAATAAAGATACTTCCAGATGATTCCTGCCCCCAGTGATCAGGTCACACCCAGTTGTTGAGTTTTCTCAACTAAGGCCCCAGACTTTGGATCAGAGATAGGCTATCTTTGTTGTGCCCTTTCTGATTTCCTGACCCACAGAATCTGTAAGCATAGTAAATGGTTGTCTTAAGCCACTAAGTTTTAGAGTAATATTTTAGGTAGTGAGAGTAACTGAAACACCCAATGTTTCCTGAGAATAGTTTATTTTCTTAAGTATGGTAACTAATAGCTTGTGATACATGTTCCTTGGAAAAACTGTTTGTGGAATTACTGGTTTTCTAATTTTTTAGCTTGCCATTCAAGGCCTTCATAGTAGACAGTAGGACAGCTTCAGTATTGGCCTGTGCATTTCCAGCAAATCAGTCTCCTCCCTGAATGGTATTTTATTTGTAGTTTCTGTATCAATATTCTTTTACTCTTCTAGAAAGCCCTTATGTTTAGTTGCTATCTGATAGTCTCTTTTGTGAAGTGCCTGTTCAAATATTTTGCCCATTTTTCTATTGAGTTGTCTCTTACTGATTTGTAGAAGTTCTTTGTAAATTCTGGATATGTGCATGTTGGGGGAGAAATCTATATTTTATATCCTATGTGTATATATATGTTTCCCAACAACAGGCTCGTATTCAGAATACTATACATATGTGTATATATGTGTGTGTGTATATGTATAGTGTTCTCCCACTCTGTGACTTGCCTTCTGACTCTCTTAATAGTGTCTTTTGCTAAATACAAGTTCTTAATTCTAGTGGAGGATGGAATTTGAAAGTATTTTCCTTTTTTTTCTTTTTCTTTTTCTTTTAGATAAAGTCTTAAGTCTTACCCTGCCACCAGGCTGGAGTGCAGTGGCGCGATCTTGGCTCACTGCAACCTCCAACTTCCTGGTTCAAGTAATTCTTCTGCCTCAGCTTCCTGAGTAGCTGGGATTACAGGCACGTGCCACCAAGCCCAGCTAATTTTTTTGTTGTTGTTGTATTTTTAGTAGAGATGGGGTTTCATGGTATTGGCTAGGATGGTCTCCATCTCCTGATCTTGTGATCCACCCTCCTCAGCCTCCTAAAGTGCTGAGATTACAGGTGTGAGCCACCACGCCCGGCAGTCTTTTCCTTTATGGCTAATGTTTACTATTACCCTGTTTAAGAAACCTTTGGCTACCCTAGGCTCATAAAGATATGTTCCAATGTTATCTTTTGGAAGCTTTATTATTCACCTTTCACATTTAGATCTATAATATACCTAGTACTGTATTTTGTCTAAGATGTGAGAAAGGAGTCAAGATTCATTTATTTTCCACATGGATATCCAGTTGAACCAGCATGATTTATTTGAAGGACCTTCTTTTCCTTACTCCTCTGCAAGAACACCGTTGTCATAAATCATGAAGATACATGTTTGGATTTGTTTCTGGATTCCCTGTTCTTGTCCACTGTTTTGTCTATTTTGTCTGTCTTTGTATTTAATAATGGTATGTTTTTATTAAACCTGGGTATAGGGTAAAGTCCTCCAACTTTGTGGTTGTTCTTCAAACTTGTCTTGGCTATTATTATTATTATTATTATTATTATTATTTTGAGGTGGATCTTGCTCTGTCGCCCAGGCCGGAGTGCAGTAGCACGATCTCTGCTCACTGCAAGCTCCGCCTCCTGGGTTCAAGTGATTCTCCTGCTTCAGCCTCCTGAGTGACTGGGACTACAGGTGTCCGCCACCACGCCCAGCTAATTTTTTGTCTTTTTATTGGAGACAGGGTTTCACTGTGTTAGCCAGGATGGTCTCGATCTCCTGACCTCGTGATCCACCTGCCTCAGCCTCCCAAAGTGCTGGGATTACAGGTGTGAGCCACCACACCTGGCCTTGTCTTGGCTATCCTTGACTTTTTACACTTCCACATACATATTAGAATTAGCTTTCCAATTTCCATTTAAAAAAAAAAAAAGGAAAGGGAAAAAAACCTGATTTGGATTAGAATTTTACAAATCTAAGAATTAATTTGGAGTTTATACTAGTGAGTCTTCCAGTTCATGAATATGGTTTGTCCCCTCATTATTTAATTTCTCTCAGTAATATCCAGCAAACCATTTAGCTTTCTGTGTAGAGGTCTTGCACATCATTTGTTAGATTCATTCCTATTTGATTTTTTTGATGCTGTTGTAAGTGGTCTCTTTTTAAAAAATTTTATTTCCAAATTGTTTGTTGCTGGTATATAGAAATACATTTGATTTTCATATATTGACCTTTTAGCTAATGACCATGTTGCATTCACTTATTAATTCAATTAGTATATGTAAGGATTTTTTTTTTGCATTTTCTATGTGTATCATCATGTTTGTGAATAATCACATTTCCTATCCAATCTAAATACATTTATATCTTTTTTTGGTTTCTTATTGCATTGGCTAAGACCTCAAGTATAGAAGTGTTGATAGCAGACCTCCGTATCTTGATCCCAAACTCAGAGAGGGTTTCAATATTTTGCCCGTAGTAAAACATTTACTGAAGATTTTTAATACTTGTATTATATGAAAAAATATGTATTTCATGTTTATATTTTATGAAAGATTTCTTTATTTTCACTTTTAAGAATTTTCATGACTCTTGGATTTTATAAAATATTTTCTCTATCAATTGAGATGATTATATAAGTTTTCTTTACCCTGTTAATGTGGTAACTTAAACTGATTAAATTTTGAATATTTAAACAACTTTTCATTTCTGGTATATACACAATTTGGTTGTCATCTATTACCCTTTTATATAGCACTAGATTTGGTCTGCTAATATTCTGAATAGTTTTTGCATCTATCTCAACCTTAATTATAATGTACATTTTAAACTAAAATTACAAAGAATTGCTGATTTCATAAAAGAGTTGGGAGGTGTCTCTCTTTTCTGTTCTCTGGACAACTCTATGTAAAATTGGTACTATTCCTTCCTTAAGTGTTAATTTCATCTGGACCAAGAATTTTGTCTTAAGGTATAAGTCTATTAAGAGTCTTCTAGTCTTTTTTCTTTTTGTATCTGCTGGGTTCGGTTTTTTTGTTTGTTTGTTTGTTTGTTTTGGAATTTGTCCATGTCAAGTTTATTGGCATACATTTCTTCATAATATTTGTTTATTATTTTTTCATGTCTGTAGAATCTGGAGTGATCTCCTTTTTTCACTTCTGATATTTATTGATTGTGCCATCTCTTTTCTTGAGAAGTCAAGGGTTTGCTTATTTATAGGTGTTTTCAAAGTAAAAACTTTTGGGTTTGCTAATCCTCTCTAATGTAAACTTTTTTCCTATTTCATTAATATCTACATTATTATCTTTTTTCTATTTTCTTTATTTGGATTCATTTGTTTTTTTTTTCTAATTCCTTAAGCCAAATGGTTCTTTTATTTGCAGCCTTGTTTTCTAATATATGCATTTCAAAACTTTGAATTTTCCTGCATTCATATCTTTATCTGTGTTTCATACATTTTGTGTCGTATTTTCTATTCTCTATTGCTTCTCTGCTTTCTGCTTATTTCTATATTAATTATTTTCTATATTTTATTAGTTTGTTTCACAGTCTTGTAAATTCTTTCAGTGGTTACGAATTTTTTAAACAGATTTTTTAAAGGTTTTTCTGGCTTTTCTAATTGTTCTCAATGGAAGATTATTTGGGATATACAGATCACCAGCATGTTTATGTTGGCTTGTAGGCCAATTTTTAAAAATGATCAAAGTAAAACTTCTGATACCAATTAAAAATTTTGTATTTCTGCCCTGGACCTTTAAAAGTCAAACCTGCACTTGACCAGTCACCATATATTTTCCAAGTAGGTTTAATCCTAGTGCCTAGGAATAGCACTAATGAAGGTTCAGACACATGCAAAGTATGTGCTCTGCTCTGTGTCATTGTGGCACAATAACAGAGTCCACAAAATTGTCCACATTTGATATTATTATGTTTAAAGTTTTTGGCATTTGAGGAAGTTCTGCTGTGTGGCATTGTGGGACAATAACAGAGTCCACAAAGTTGTCCACTTTTGATAATATCAGGTATAAAGTTTTTGGCATTTGAGGAAGTTGTAGAAGCTTCCTGTTCATCTTACATATGTAATAAATAATGTAAGTTATGATTAGATATTGTTGGTTCTTTAACTTTGAAAGAAAACCATCTTATTACCTCTTTTTCAAGTTTTATTGAAAGACTGGACATTTAATTGAAAACTATTTGGACATTGCAACACAAAATTTTAAAAAATTGTAATCATCTACAGTTCTTACATGAATAAAGCAGTATTCTTACCAAGTAGCCAAAGTAAAATGCAGACATTTTACTGTATGCTGAAGCTGATTAAGATGTATTATTTATAACTCCACTTTCAAATATTTTATTTATTAGTATGGTCTTACTGTTCTCAATGGCTAACTTTATAATAAATATTGAAAGTATTTAACTACATAGAATCACTTAATGTATATTAAGTATATATTTAAACATGTAAATAAATCAGCCCATGACTTTATGTTTATATTATACATACTATAACAAATATTATAAATTTGAACCTCTAAAATTTATACTAGTCAAATTATCTAGGTTTGTATGAGATTTAATTGGAAAAAACCCTAGAAGCCCATTAAGCAAATTAAAACCTATATTTAAGAAAATAGTCTTGCCTAAGATGCACAAATTGTATCCATGCTTAGTTTTTATCTAGCACAAGTCTTGCTGCTTACCAAAATTGATTTTATTAAAGATTGCTTATTGCTTATAGGCTGAGGCTGAAGGCGTGCCATTATCCTTCACCAATATATAATTACAACATACTGTTCTTTGTTAATCTGACACTTATTTGAAGAACTGAACTACCTTGGATTCTTAGGTAAGAAAGAGTTTTAATTCTTGTGCCTCAGATTTTCCATTGCTGCTTTTACATGGGTGTGTGAGTTTCAGAAATATGAGAGTGAAGTAAAATAAAAGATGCTTTATAAATACACATGGAATTAGGTGCCTGCAGGGGAAGCTACACAGCAGCTAGCCAGCATTTTAATTCCATGTTTCTCAGCTGTATTTTATTTGAGATGTTAGAGTTGTACTTTTTTGTTTTCCAATGTTTATAGACTGAGCTTGATTTTCATATCTACTTGAATTCTCATTGATTTTGTGGCTAATCAATCTCCCAAGATGTCATTTACTTGAAGTTAAGTATTGATATTTATGATTTGAATATATTTAACAACTATAGTTAATAACTTTAAATTCTCTTCTTGTGAAGGTATTCAGTTTGGCCAGCGTCTTCTCAGTCAGTGCTCTAATTTAATACAGTGTTTACTGCTAAATCTAATGCTGTTTCTAACACATTATAAAGGTCAGAACTTATATAAATATACTGTAGTTTGTGGTAGTTTTGGAGATTGGGCTACAGTGGTATTTATTAGTGAAGTAAAAGGTCAGTCCATAAGAAAAGATGAAGTGATACTTTATTTGGTCCATGTATTTTTAATGGACAGTGGTCTCCACTTTCTAAGTGAGGATTTTTCATTTTTCTAAGTATTCTCAAGAGAATCAGTTTTGGACTTTTGGTTTAACATAGAGGTTAGAATAAATATGTTTATTTCTTCCTAAATTCACTAAATTGACAGAATAAACAATAAAGGAATAAAGAGAATGGAAAAGGCAATACAGCATCAGGCTAGAGAAGTGAAATTTTAGAAATGTTAGAAAAGAAATGCATAAATTATAACCAACTTAGAGCAGTTTTGATGGAACTTAATATTTGATCATTATGGCCCGTACCTCCTCGCTAGCAGCCGTCCGGAGCCAGCCACCCAGCGGAAAATGGCAGACAATTTTTCGCTCCATGATGCCTTATCTGGGTCTGGAAACCCAAACCCTCAAGGATGGCCTGGCCCATGGGGAACCAGCCTGCTGGGGCAGGGGCCTACCCAGGGGCCTCCTATTCTGGGGCCTACCCCAGGCAGGCACCCCAGGGGTTTATCCTGGACAGGCACCTCCAGGCGCCTACCCTGGAGCACCTGGAGCTTATTCTGGAGCATCTGGAGTCTACCCAGGGCCACCCAGTGGCCCTGGGGCCTACCCATCTCCTGGACAGCCAAGTGCTCCCGGAGCCTACCCTGCCACTGGCCCCTGTGGCGCCCCTGCTGGGCCACTGTCGGTGCCTTATAACCTGCCTTTGCCTGGAGGAGTGGTGCCTCGCATGCTGATAACAATTCTGGGCACGGTGAAGCCTAATGCAAACAGAATTGCTTTAGATTTCAAGAGAGGGAATGATGTTGCCTTCCACTTTAACCCACGCTTCAATGAGAACAACAGGAGAGTCATTGTTTGCAATACAAAGCTGGATAATAACTGGGGAAGGGAAGAAAGACAGTCAGTTTTCCCATTTGAAAGTGGGAAACCATTCAAAATACAAGTACTGGTTGAATCTGACCACTTCAAGGTTGCGGTAAATGATGCTCACTTGTTGCAGTACAATCATCGGGTTAAACAGCTCAATGAAATCAGCAAACTGGGAATTTCTGGTGACATAGACCTCACCAATGCTTCATACACCATGATATAATCTGAAAGGGGCAGATTAAAGAAAAAAAAATCTAAACCTTACATGTGTAAAGGCTTTGTGTTCACTGTGAGTGAAAATTTTTACATTCATCAATATCCTTGTAAGTCATCTACTTAATAAATATTATAGTGAATTAAAAAAAAATTTGATCATTATATTGAGTTACAATTTATTTAATTATTCCTTAATATTGAGTCATATATGTAATTTTTTTAGTGTCTGATAATGAGTTATCATAATTAACCATTCATCTATCAATTACCATTTAGTTTTTTCAGCTTTTCACTGTTAAAATTAGCATTCCATGTATCAGTCTTAAAATATTTTAGGTTTTTTTCAGAATGGAATGACTGAATGAAAGTTTATACCTTTTATGAGTATTGATCCATGCTGCCAGATTGCTTTGCAAAGCCATTTTTATTGTTACCATCAATGTGTGGAATTTCCCATTTCACTACTTCCTAGCCAGCATTGCATTTGCCTTAGGATGTTCAATCTGGGAAGGGACACATAGCCCTTGCATCAATTGCTTGTCTGTGGTGCTGTAGGAAAGTGTGGCATGACATGACATGACAAATTTTACCAAGTGGAGCTTAGCTGTGTGCCTTTACCACTGCCACCTATAATAAAGACAGATGCTGTGAGTTTAAAGGAAGAGGTGATTTCCCTTATTTACCTGGGGTGCTCAAGGAAGGCTTCATGTAACAAGTAGAATTTAAGCTGTGTATGATGAGGGAAAGATTTATAAAGAAAAATTTGCACAGACACACGAGAGGTATATCAGTCTGGATCAAACCAGAAGACAGAAGCCACATAGTAACTAAAATTGTTAGTTTAACTTAAAGAATTATTAGGGTATGGGCCGGGCGCGGTGGCTCAAGCCTGTAATCCCAGCACTTTGGGAGGCCGAGACGGGCGGATCACGAGGTCAGGAGATCGAGACCATCCTGGCTAACACGGTGAAACCCCGTCTCTACTAAAAAAAAAAATACAAAAAACTAGCCGGGCGAGGTGGCGGGCGCCTGTAGTCCCAGCTACTCGGGAGGCTGAGGCAGGAGAATGGCGTGAACCCGGGAGGCGGAGCTTGCAGTGAGCTGAGATCCGGCCACTGCACTCCAGCCTGGGCGACAGAGCGAGACTCCGTCTCAAAAAAAAAAAAAAAAAAAAAAAAAAAAAGAATTATTAGGGTATGATAGGAGAAAAACTATGAAGTCACTCTGTAAAGAGAACTCCAAAAGGTACCCTAGGGCTGAGGAAAAGTACCCAATGAAGGACGGAATTGAAATGAGGTTCAGACCTCATTGAAAGTGTGGCTATAGCCCATTGGATGGTAGAGAAATTTGCTGGGTTGTCTGAGCCAAAGCTGATGCACACTGTGTCAGCAGGTGAGTTAAGACTGGTAGGAGAGCATGCAGAGGGAATCAGGGCAGTGCAGCAGGGCCACAGTAACAACCCTTGGGGTGCAAGTGAGTTGAGGTTGGCTAGTGAGTAGAAGGAGTTGGAGCACCACTTTAGATACCACTGGAATTGTAAGTTGGAGAGGCCTCCCTGTGTAGCAATCTAGAGCACTGCTGTGTACAGCTTGGGGCAAGGCAATATACCAAGCTGCTGTGTGGAACAAAGGTCAGGTGGCTGACTGGCCAAGCCGGTGCATGTGGGCTGAGGAGAGGGGATGGGGAGTAGCCACCTGGTCTGGGGCTCCTGGATATGGTGCTGCTGCTGCCTGAGTAGAGAGCTGGAGAAAGCAAGCACACAGCAGCTAGCCAGATGCTGGAGAAAGCTTTCCCCTGTAGGCACCTAGTACTAGAGCAGTGTTGTTTTTCAGCCTTGGCATTATTGGCCTTCAGGGCTGGATAATTATTTGTTGTGGGGAGCTGTCCTGTGTATTGTAGGATATTTAGCAGTATCCTTGGCCTCTATTCACTGTATCCCAGTAGTTCCCCAAGTTGTGACAATGGAAAATAGCTCCAAATATTGCCATATGTCCTCTGAGGGCAAATTGTCTCTAGTTGTGAACCACTGCAATAGAGAAATCTCACAGCAGTGGAACAGTGGAGGGGTAAAATATAAGCTCTCCAGAAACCTGCTGAGAAAACTTCTTCCTTCTGCAAAGCCTTTCCAGTGCACTCTATTGACAAAGCTTAGCATCATGTCAACTAGCAAAGGAAAAATATTTTAAAGGCCCAGATCCATTCTTCCAGATAAGACAATGAACGATGAATTTGGAGTAGAGAGGCAATAAACTGAAAACTGTACAAAGTGCAGTTGTAGAATTAAATATGGTTGGAGAATTAAATATGAGCAAAGTTGTAGAAGCAGAAAAGCATAGGGGCACTAGGGAAATTCAAGGACGAGAAGACTAAAGTACAAGGTTGATGTAAAGTGGTAAGAGGAGAATAAGCTAGAAAGGCCCTTTGAATCTTAACTCTGGAGTGCTTTGAGTGAGTGGAGGAGAGGGAAAGAGAAAGACAAAGACCAATGAAGGTTTGAGATTTGGTGCTGTCAATAGATGAGGAAGGCAGAGGCAGAGGTGGAGGAGTGATAGAAATAATTGAGGCCTATATTTTTGCACATAACAGATTACTCAGGAAATGGTTCATGATAGTATATCCTGGTTTTTTTTTTCCACCTATCCATTTCATAATTTAATGTAGTGCTTTAATACATAAAATATGCTTATTGGGGCCGGATGTGATGGCTCATGCCTGTAATCCCAGCACTTTGGGAGGCCAAGGCGGGTGGATTACCTGAGATCAGGAATTTGAGACTGGCCTGGCCAACCTGGCAAAACCCCATCTCTACTAAAAATACAAAAATTAGCCAGGCGTGGTGGTACATGCCTGTAGTCCCAGCTACCCAGGAGGCTGAGACAGGAGAATTGCTTGAACCTGGGAGGCAGAGTTTGCAGTGAGCCAAGATCATGCCACTGAACTCCAGCCTAGGCGACAGAGGGAGACTCTATCTCAAAAAAAA
>NW_016806571.1:2375075-2384889 GCF_001698545.2 Rhinopithecus bieti
ATATATATATATATATATACACACACACACACACACACACACACACACACACACACATATGGATATGTATATATACATACACACACACAGCCACACACACACAGAATTTGGGACAAGAGAAGAGTAATACAAGGAAATAAGAGACTATAGGGAGTTCATTGTCCCTCTTACTCTTCTATGGGGAGAATGCAAGGGCAAGCCAGAACCTCTGCACTTTCTCACCAGGTGAAGGTAGGGGAATATGTCTCATGGTAATGCACAGAGCTAAAAGAGAATTCCAGCAGAGGGAAAGTGGAAGTTACAGTTTTGACTCAAACGCCTCTATAGTCTTTCCTTTTGCCAAGGATACGTCTCCTCCTTTCTAAATACTCTTGTGGTTTGTTTTGCTTGTCTTGCTATCTTATAATCCAGCATCACTGAATGGTCTTAAAGTTTCCCAGATGTCCTTGTGGCATTTCCTTCTAGGTATATTGAAATTGGCCCTTTTTTATTCTTGAATTTTGTCCTTGGCTCAAGGCTTTACATTTTACTGACTCTTATACTACTTTTCTCCCCTTATTTAGAAATGGACTCAGAACTCAAGGAAGAAATTCCTGTGCATGAGGAATTCATTTTGTGTGGTGGAGTCGAAACCCAGGTTCTAAAATGTGGGCCCTGGACTGACCTCTTTAATGATCAAAGTGTCAAAAGGCCTAAGCTGCTTATTTTCATTATTCCTGGTGAGTATAAAAGTCTGGATGAGGAGACTTTTTGTAGATACTCCTAACTATGTCTGATTTTAAAGTATAGAGAATTTGGTAAATATAGAAAACCTTGGAGAAGGAATTAAAATCGCTAGACCCATTGTTAACAACCACCCTTAATATTTTGATGGCTGGACTTTGTGTTTTTCTTCTATGTATTTACATTATGTTGTCTGTTATGTGTGTGTGTATTTGTGTGTGTGTTTGTGTCACAGTTGGAAGTATATACTATATATGCAGTTTTGCAATGTGGTTTTTAAAGCATTTCTTAATATTTAAAATTTTATCAATATTTTTGCCAGTTTTCTAAACTTTTTCTGCCTCATTTCAACATGATTATATGTTTATTATAGAATATTTGGCTGGGTGCGGTGGCTCATGCCTGTAATCCCAGCACTTTGGGAGGCCAAGATGGCCTCTTTCTTAGTTTATTCTCTTGTTTTTGGTAGAGCGCGCATCTTCTAGTAGCTTCCTTAGAAGAGGTACAAGAGAAGTAACACAGCATGCTGGATAGTGTCTTAGACTCTAGGTTGGAAATAATTTTTCTATAGGAGGAAAATGGAGGGCGTTAAATAGAAGGCATTAATCATTGTTTTCCAACACTCAGAGCTGCTTATAAGAAGTATTGGTATCATTTCTGATTTTCGCCTTTTGTATGTAAAGCTTCTCTACCCACATTTTGGAGACCTTTTCTTTGTTCTGAGATTCTGAAATTTATCAGTGAAGCACATTGGTGTGAGTGTTTTTTCATACAATGTACTTGGGTTTTGGTGGGCCCTTTTAAGCCAGAAACTCATATTCTAATAGCTCTTTGTTTTTCTTTTCTTTTTTGTAGTCTCATGTTTAATGGATGCAATATCATTTTCTTTTCTTTTTTTTTTTTATTGCATTTGTAAGAATTTTCACTGTGTTCCTTTTTTTTTGTTTGCATTAGTCTTTAGTTTTCCTCAAATGCCTGGCAATCTTTGACTATCCGTTCATGTTTAAGAGGAAGATAAAAAACAAAATGGAAGCTTTGCACTCAGAGCTGGGGCTTATCCAAAGGTGTGTCTAGGGTAATTAGCCATCCTAGCTTGCTTAGGACCAAGAGGTTTTCTAGGACATAAGACTTTCAGTACTAAAACCATGACAGTCTCAGGCAAAACAGAGGGGTTGGTCACCCTAGGTGGGCCTCATTCTAAGGTGATCGAGTAAGGACCCAGCATTTCATTGAGGGATTTCCAACTTTGAGTGTCTGAAAGTTCTTTCTTTTATTGTTCAGTTTTCCTGGGGAGGAGTCTTTCAGGCTCCTGTTTGAGGAATGGAAACCTGTCTGTTAATGTTCAGAAAGGAACAGGGGAAAGGAGGTGTTGGGAGTTTCGGTGTTTGATTATGCCTAGTCCAACCTCTTCTCAGTAAGGTACTTCCATTCTCAGCTGGACTAAGATTCCTGATCCAGAATTTCTCTTTGTTTTAACCACTTCTGGGAATAAACTATTCTTCTGCCAGGATGTAACAGTCTTTCTGAAAGTCAGTCCAGCAGCATCTATTAGATAAAAATACACGTACTTTTCCAGTAGTGAAGGAGAGTTTGAAATTATAGGCATGGCAAGTGCTGGTTTGATGGAGCAGAGATTGGAATAGCATATAGCATAGGATAGAGAAAATAAGTAGAAACATTATCTTCAACTCGACAGGGGATATCCTTCTAAGGTTAGAAAGAAGGAGGTGAAATTGGTTACTAAAATGAAGAAGTGTAAAGGCATATCAGAGGGAAATGAAGTCTCCTGCTTCCTGACCGCTGTTTTCTCTGTTGACAGTTAAGATCATGTTTCCAATGCTAATCATTTCTAGCTCATGAAAAGATCTAGGCCTGTTGTTCTAAAAGATCTAGGCCTGTTGTTCTTCTAGGATCAGAAGTATTGCTTGAGAACTTTAAAAATGCAGTTCCTGGGCCTTATCCCTGACCAGAAAGTCTGGGGGTTGGGCAATCAGTGTTTTAAAAAGCCCTCCAGGGGACTGTGATATGCATACCTGATCCAGGGTGGAGTCATGGGAATGAGTTGCTTAAGTTTAATGTAGGTGAAGTTCTTTGGATTTGATCATAATAATGATGATGGGACAAAGTTTTTGACTCAGTCAGTCTAACTGGATTTTGAAATGTCCTGACGTGACATGACAAGTGAAACTGTCATTTAAGGGTCAAGGCTTTCAGGCAATGTGTGAGTGACTAAAAAGTTGATAGATGGAAATGGATGGCTTGAGTCTTAAAGGAGAAGAGGTTGTTCTAATAGTGAGGTGAAATAGTAAGTGGGACAGACAACCCACCCACTTCCCCACCTGGGGATAGTATTTATTCACTCACTCTTTTATCCCAGGTGCTAGGAATGCTGTGTTGCATTAAGTCTTTGCTCTGATTGAGTTATATGTGGTGTTAGAGAAGAGTGACTGAGGTCTCTGCTGAAGAGGATTGGAAGGAAGACAGCCCATTACAGGGGAGAGCCAGATTTCAGATAGGTCAGGAGATAAAGGGAGCATTCAGTGAAGACACTGAGGATGGAGGGAAGCATAAAACATTTGTAGTTTGACAGTCTCATTGTTTATAGTGCTTTGACATTTTCAGATCACATTTCATTTCCTAGTGTTCTTTTATGTTTGCCCTGCTCATTAGTTTGTGGGATTTAGAATTGTATTTTCTTTTTTGGCAGGTTTTTGGGAAGCTAATCTATTTACACTGTGGGAATAATCAGGATAACAGTATTTTAAGGATTGTGAAGCCATTATCACACCGTGTTATGTCCATCTATGATAGATTGACATAACATTTCATTTTAAATCACATTGCTTTTGCAGCTAGCAAAATTAATTCTTCACTTCTAAGTTAGTAATGATAATGGCGAGTGAGTGATCAGATTGAAGAACTTTTAATTTAGTTTCATTTTTTCCAATGAATTTTGGATCTTGGATTTATGTAAAGTAACATTGTCCTTGGACTTTCTTTAAGTAGTGAAATGAACAAAGGGAATCAAATTGAGAATTCACCACAGAGTACATTGAATCATAATTCTTAGGAGGTCATGTGGAGATAAAAGAATCATGTGAAGTATCGAGTGCTGTGAGTACAGTGGTTGGAGATCCAGCAGATAAGGCTCCATGAATGAGTCTAATAGGTCTGTCTACATGGCAATCTATTATATAGATACTGTGCCATATTAACTTGATATGTGGCAGTTTTCGTTCCCTTCCCTACAAAATTAACTGGAAGGCATAAGTCTATACTTGCAGTGTTGTATAGTTGGAGTTTATTAGCAGTCAGGGCCTAGAGATGATCCCTACAACTTCTGTTATATATTGTGTGGGTATTTGACTGATTTGACTGTTACGAGCATGTTCAAGTGTGTGTTTATAACACATTTTGATGTAAACTTTTGATTAAATATTTTACCTGCATGTCTGTATTGGAATGTTTTCCAACATCCTTACACTTGGATCTCCCGTGTACCCCTCCATGTGTGTGTCTTGTTTAGTTGCATAAACATGGACCTTTTAATTTTCTTTGTGGTTTTTTAACAAGGAGGTTTAAGTGGTGAAGTATGAAGTACTGTATGCAATGGTATTTAAGCATTTTGCATTGCATTTTCCACTTCTGTGTCTGTTATGAGTTAGACCTTTATGTTACTTGCTATGCATTCAGTTTGAAAGGATTTATTGTATGTAAGTGCCATGTGCCCAATCTAGTGCTGCTTGGTGCCACTGGATACAGGGAACTATAGCAAATGATGGCTACTTTTAAAGAAGTTAAACTTACAAGTTTGGTACATTATACATGCTACAATATTAAGTATATTTCTGACAGGATAAAACTTCCATTTTTCTGCATCTGTTGAGGATCATATGATTTTTCTTTTATGGTTGGTTAATGTGGTGGATAATGTTAATTTTTGAATGTTAAACCAATCCAGCCTTCCTGTGATAAATCCCACTTGGTCATGATGTATTATGCTTTCAACATTTTGATGGACTCAGTTTGCTAAAATTTTGTTTAGAATTTTTCCATCTTTGTTCACAAGGGATAGTGGTCTGTAGTTTTCTTTTTTGTTTTTCTTTTTGCAGTGTCTTTATATGGTTTTGGTATGAGGGTGATGCTGGCCTCATAGAATGAGTTAGAATATATTTCTTTCTTGATATGGTTTGGCTGTGTCCCCACCCAAATCTCATCTTGAATTGTAACTCCCACAATTTCCACGTGTTGTGGGAGGGGCTCAGTGGGAGGTGATTGAATCACGGGGGTAGGTCCTTCTCATGCTGTTCTTGTGATACTGAATAAGTCTTATGAAATCTGATGGTTTTATAAAGAGGAGTTCCCCTGAACACACTCTTTCTTTTTGCCTGCTGCCATCCATGTAAGACGTGACTTGCTACTTACTCCTTGCCTTCCACCATGATTGGGAGGCGTCCTCAGCCATGTGGAACTGTGAGTCCATTAAACCTCTTTTGTGTGTGAATTGCCCAGTTTCGGGTATGTCTTTATCAGCAGCATGAAAACAGACTAATACATTTCTCTTCTATTTTCTGAAAGAGTTTGTATAGATTGGGCCTTTTTCTTCCTTAAATGTTTGATAGAATTCACCAGTGAAGCTGTGTGGGCCTGGATTTCCTTTGTGAGAAGATTTTTAACTTAAATTCCAATTAATCTAATCAATTTAGGGCTACTTAGGTTATCTGTTTCTCTTGAGTAAACTTTGATAGTTTCTGTCTTTCTAGAAGTTTGTCTATTTTATCTAAGTTGCTAAATGTATTGCTATGAAAATTTTCGTATTTTTCCTAATTACTCTTTTACGATAGAAAAATTTTTTTAAATTTAAATCTAATTATGCCTTAACCCTGCTCAATCTCTTTTAATGTTACTTAGATTAAAAGCCAAATTACTTATCATGGCCCAAAAGGTATCACATGGTTGTATTTTTCTTCCTCTTCAACCTGATCTCATACAAGATTTGATATCTCTCGTTATGCTTTAGCCACACTGATAGATCAGATGCATAGGGAGGAACCAAGGATTATGGACTGTCTCCCATTTCTTCAAGAGCTAAGATCTTTATTTCTTGAGGACCTTCTCCCTCCTTAGTATTTATTCTCTTCCCTCAAATTTTCACAAGGCTTATTTCTTGCCATTTTGGGGTCTTGGGTAAATGTCACCTCCTCAGACCTTTTTTTCACTCTATTCTCTTCCCTTCTCTATCATGTGACCCTATTTATTCCTTTTATAGGAGTTCTCACACTCTTTAATTATCTCATCTATTTAGTTATGTGCTGTATATTCTCCCATTAGTACATAAATTCCAAATAGGCCCTCATCTGTCTTTTGACTGACATAGTGACTTTCATGCAGTAAGTGCTCAATAAATAATTGAGGGCTAAAAGAAGCTGTAATTCTGAATAGAATGAATGAACATAAGTAATTGGCATCATCATTTACTTGATGATGATAAAACTGTGGATCAGAAAGCTTAAGAACTCAGACTTAAACCCAGAGATAGGGAGAAAACTTTGTTTTATTCATTTATTTTTTCTTCCTCATTAAAAAAAAATACGTTAAGTTCTGGGATACATGTGCAGAATGTGCAGGTTTGTTACATAGGTATACATGTGCCATGGTGGTTTGCTGCACCAATCAACCCATCATCTAGGTTTTAATACCCTCATGCATTAAGTATCCATTGTCTAGTACTCACTGTTTTTTGTATATCCTGTCATTGTAACTGACATCTAAATCACGGGGTTATCTTTGATGTCTCCTTAATGTTACACCAGTTTTTAATTGTTATAATAGCTGTAGTATTAATAGCTGCCATTTATGCAGCCCCTACCATGTACCAAGTTTTGTTCTAGTGGCTATCTATTCATTATTTCTAATGAAAAATGCTAACTATTATATAGAGATATTGTAAGACTGACTAAAACAAGGAATGCAGAAGATCCTACACCAGATTACTGATGTTTTTAAAAAATTCAGTATTATGATTTTCTTTTGTATATACTTCCAGTCATCAAATATTTATTTATAACTTGCCATATATGTGATATTGGCTAGGTTATTTAACCTCACTGTACTCAGTTTCCTCATCCATAAAATGGAAGTAATGATAGTGCTACCTCATATGATAATTAAACAATACATGTAAAGCACCTAAACACTGCCTGGCATGTAGTAAATTATAGCACCTAAAAATATTAGCTATTATTATTTTCTAGCCATATGAACAAATCTATGAGCAACATAAAACATGTGAATATGAGGTATAACACATTCCTAGAAGGTTATACTCAGTAATATAAAAATATACAATTTTTATGAATTAATATAGTAATGAGATGAAATTTTAGTCACAATCCCAAAGAGATTTTTAAAAATTGAAACTACTGAAAATAACCCTAAAGTTTATGAGACCAGCTCAGAAAATTTAGAAAAAGAAAATAAAGGGAAGGAATTTGCCCTACCGATTAACATATCAAAAAAAAAAATGTAATTAAGACAGTATGGCCTGGCAGAGGAGAAAAGGAAAAATAAACTGAATTATTTGGTATAGGAATTAGCAAGTGAATGTAAAAAGGTAGTGTTGGGTCAGAAGATATTTCAAATCAGTGCAGAAAGAATGGATTATATAATAAATGGTCTTGGAACAATTGGCCAGTCACTTGGAAAAAAGTTGGATTGCTACTTAGTATTTTATACTAAAAAATATTCTAAACTTACTGAAGACTTAAATGCATAAAACATGAAACAGTGCCACCCACAACTTCCATAGATGTTACAGCCCCTGTGCTGGTACGCCCTTCCTCCCTTCTTTCTTCCTTAGCTATGCAGTGGCCAATAAACTGACCAAAGAACATATTTCTTCATTTGAGGAAGTTTTCATCCTATTTGACAAAGAAGCCAAAAGCACCATCAAAAAAAAGGAATTTGGAACTTGGGTCACTAGGTCAGAATGCAGCAGAAGCAAAATAATGTGGATGCTAAGGCCATTGTATACTACCATTATAGCTAGACATTGTTGTACAAGTTTGAATACCTAACATTTATATAATACTATGTTTCAGGCAGTGTTACAATGCTTTACATATATCGATTCACTTACTCTTCAAATGAGGTAGTACCATTATTACACATTTTGTGGATGAGGAAACCAAGGCACAGAGAGGTTAAATAGCTTGGTCAAAGCTCACACAGTTGGCAAGTGGCAAAGCCAAGATTCCAACCCAGGTAGTCTGGCTCCAGAGTCTATGCTCTTAATCACTTTATTACACTGCTTATGTAGCAAACTGAAAGACATAAACAATTGAGTAGAAATCAGTGAAATTTGACAGGGATGACAGTGGTTATTTACATCAGTGCTCCAGAACCATGTCATGTAATTGCAGAGACCAGAAAGCCTAACAACATGAAGAAATAGATAAACTGATCAGAGAAGTAGATATTGATGGAAATGGACTAGTAGCTGTGAAGACTTTATATAGATGATGATTACAAGATGAAAATCCCATTTCGTTGTAATTTCCCCCTACAGATATATCAGATTGAATGTTTTTAAAAAGATCATTTATTTATTCTGTTTCTTTATAGCAAACTCATGTCAAAAATACCTTCTGTACACATATAAGAAAAATCTACATGTACTTGTGGACGTTTGTTTCCCCAAAAGATCAAGCTGTACACCTGTTTATAATTGTATTATTAGGGATAAGTGACAAGGAAACAGTAGACTCCTTAAAGCTCTCCCTGTGCATGCTTCTTACACTATTTTGGCTGGCTTGTTTCTCTGGTTTTCATGCACCTTGTTAACTGAGCATGACCAAATCTTGAAGTGCCTTATATGCAGTATTACTAATTTTAGACTTTTTCCAGATGACTTTATCTGGAAGACCCTGAAGGGTGTTTAAATAGGGTACTGCTGTGATTTTAATGGAAGTTTGAAGATAATCTCTCTTGGGTACTCTGAAGAATTCAGAGGAAAGTGTGAAAAGAAACAGACCCATCTTTTCTAGTCTGCGTGTCATCTTATACATATTTATTACTTTGATTAATCTAAGGTCTGTGTTTCTTTTCTTAGGTAATCCAGGTTTTTCTGCCTTTTATGTGCCATTTGCAAAGGCTTTATACTCTTTGACAAACAGACGCTTTCCAGTTTGGACTATCAGTCATGCTGGGCATGCGTTGGCTCCCAAAGACAAGAAGATTCTTACAACATCAGAGGGTATGTCCTTGTTAATATCTACTTTCCTTTATAGTGAGCGGAGGGTCATGTTTCTAGCAAGCCTGCTAAGGTTAAGAGTTACACCAGTGAAAACCTGCTTGTGGCATTAGGCCTGTGGTTCCATATTTTGGTAAACTTAGGATTTTTAGAGACATTTTAACTCTTTAGGTAGTTTTCTGTAAGAATATGGGTAGATAAAACAATCTATGACTTGCCTTCTTTATTTACCAATTAGTAATCAATTGTGTGGTTTTTGATCATGTATTATTTTCCTAGGGTTGTACTAGGAGGAATGGTGGGAAAAAAGCAGTCCCCAACCTTTTTGGCACCTGGGAACCAGTTTTGGGGAAGACAATTTTTCCACAGACTGGGGAGGGGTGAGTGGTTTTGGAATGAAACTGTTCCACCTCAGATTATCAGGTGTGCAACCTGGATCTCACATGCACAGTTCACAGTAGGGTACTCCTATGAGAATCTAATGCTGCCGCTGATCTGACAGGAGGCAGAGCTCAGGCGATAATGCTTCACTCGCCCATTGCACACCTTCATCTGTGTGGCCGGGTTCCTAACAGGCCACAGATGGGGGTTGGGAACCCCTTTTATAAACCATGTTCTTTACTTTAAAGAAGCTTTTTCTCTCATATTTAGAGAATAATTAAGTGATAAATCATGGCCTGCTAATCATGTAGACACCTAAGGAGTAAACGAAGGAGAAACCACAGTGTGGGTTAGGAGAGACTCTGTGGAGTCTGCAAAAAACCTTGTATTTTGCAGCTGACCATTTAGCTGCAGGGAGCATGTTGTATAATTTTCTTTTTTTTTTTTTTTTTTTTTTTT
>NW_016806571.1:2385139-2422833 GCF_001698545.2 Rhinopithecus bieti
GCCCGCGGCGGCGGCTGTGCCTGGGCTTGCTCACGTTCTTGGTCACCTTGTGGCCCTTGTTGAGGCCCACGGCCATAGGGTAGCGTAGAGCCATGGCTACTGCTCTCCAGTGGCGGCCGTGACGGAAGGCTATAATTTTCTATTCATTTTCAAAACGGATTACCTTCCTTTATTGTATTTTTAGATTAAAAAGTTATATGTGCTTATTAAAAAATTTAGTATGGAAAACTGAATAAGAAAATAAAAAATCAGCATCCTATAAGTTAAAGGTTGAAAAGAAATACTAAAACTTCATAATGTTTTGTTTTAATTATGCTTAAACATTTTCAACCTAAAGCCTAACAGACATTAGCACCTTGGCACTAAGAGATGAGATTTTTCAATGAATAATACTTTGTGTAATAGCTCAGATATTTTCTAGGCTGAAGTAAGCATCTAGGAATAGCAGCACCAGGGACCATATTTTTAGTGCTTTTCCACCTATGACAATATCATGATGAAGTGTGTATCTTAAATGTTAGTGAAATAGTTACATTTAGATTTTTAGGGTATTTTTTTCAACATTTATTTACTTATTACTTGTTTAAAACTTGTAGGTGGCATATGTTATACATTAAGAAAATATTTAGCATAGAATGTTTTTTAAATAAATAGTGGACTTCCAGTTTCAGCTCTGACATGTAGAACTTGGAATTTGTCACTTCGCTCATTGCAGTAAGAAAAAAGCTGAGGCTGAGTGTGGTGGCTCATGCCTGTAATCCCAACACTTTGGGAGGCCAAGGCAGGTGGATCAAGTGAGGCCAGGAATTTGAGACCAGCTTGGCCAACATGGCAAAACTGCACCTCTACTAAAAGTACAAAAATTAGCCAGGCGTGGTGGTGCTCGCCTGTAATCCCCGCTATTCGGGAGACTGAGACATGAGAATTGCTTGAACCTAGGAGGCAGAGGTTGCAGTGAGCCAAGATTGTGCCACTACACTCCAGCCTAGGTGACAGAATGAGACTCTGTCTCAAAAAAGAAAGGAAAAAAGAAAAGAAAAAAGCTGAACAAAACTAAAACTCATTTTTCTTAGACCTTTCAGAGAATTGAGGTCACAGGACAAATTGTCACCTGAAATCTAGAGAGACAAGGAAATACAATGAAGATCAGCTTATGTGAAGCAGAAGACACTAGTGCCATTGATGTAGAATACATAAATGGTGATTTTGATGAATTACTGGGGGTAAAGTACAGACTATTTTAAGAGTAACAAACTTCTGCAAGCCTATTCTTAGGGGACTTCCTCACTTTCATGGGTATTACCTCTAGGAACCTTATCAGGTTCTTTTGTGAAAATTTGAGAAATGTCCCCTATGGTTTTTGTTAAGGGTAGAAGAGAAGTAAGCATTTTGCAGTATGTCCAGAATATTCTCAATAACATGACTTACTTTCCAAGGGAAAAAGAGTTCCAGAACTTTATCCAACCTGGGGGAAGGGCAGTTAGCCAACTCCATCTTCCCCTAGCCTTCCTGTCTCACATGCAGGAGAAGAAAAAAAGATGACAAACACTTTTGAAGATCACAGCACAGGCATTCAGGCCCACTGAAAGACTGAGGTTTAATCTTTACATTATAGGATGCTTCCCTCCTCATTTTACCACCATGTCTATAGGCCTCTACCTTAATAATAGTATATTATAACTATAGGAGCTACAAAACACAAACTCTATTTAAGAAGGAGTTCTTAGGGAAAACCAAAGACAACAGAGAAAAAAAAAGCAAGATCATTAAAGGAAACTGAAGTTTCTGATACCTGTAGCTACAGAAAACAGTAAGCATAGCCCTGCCCAGGCGCAGTGGCTCATGCCTGTAATCCCAGCACTTTGGGAGGCTAAGGCAGGCAGATGACCAACCTGGCCAACATGATGAAACCCTGTCTCTACTAAAAATACAAAAATTAGCTAGGCATGGTGCTACAAGCCTATAGTCCTAGCTACTCAGGAGGTTGAGGCGGGAGAATTGCTTGAACCCAGGAGGCAGAGGTTGCAGTGAGCCAAGATAGTGCCACTGCACTCCAGCCAGGACAACAGAGTGACACCCTGTCTTAAAAAACAAAAAAAGCATAGCCCAGCTTCTAGCCACATTAACATATACCCTCACATAAAAGATCTATTTACCTCATTCCTGTTACTCAATATATCATGTCCAGCTTTAAGCAAAAAATAAAATTAGAAGGCATTGTAAAAGGCAAGAAAAAAACCGTCCAAAGAGACAAAGCAAGCATCAGAACCAGAGTCAGATATATACTTTTTCCAGTTTTAGAAATATCAGATCAGGAATTTAAAGTAACCATGATTACTACGTTGAGGACTCTAATGGAAGAAGTAGCATGCAAGAACAGATGGGTAATGCAAGCAGACAGTAGGGAACTCTTAAGAAAGAATCAAAAGGAAATATTAGAAAACACTGTAACAAAAATGAAAAATGCCTTTGACGGACTCGCCAGCAGACTGGATGCAGCTGAGGAAAGAATCAGTGGACTGGAAAAATAAGTTAATAGAAACTTTCCTAACTGAAATGCAAAGAGGAAAAACAATAACTTATAAAAGTACAACGCATCCAAGAGTTGTGGGACAATTTCAGAAGGTGTAACGTATGCATAATTGGAATACCAGATCAAGAAGGAAGAGAAAATGGAGAAGGTAAGAGTTGAAGTACTTAATGCCAGATGACAAAACACAGGTCTAGGAATCTCAGAGCACACTAAGCAGGGTCAATACTTAGGATCTACACCTACATATGTCATACTTAAGTTGCAGAAAACCAAAGACAAAATCTTGAAAATAGGCAGAGGAAAAAGCGCCTTACCTATAGACGAACAAAGATGAGAATTACAGGGAACTTCTTGTCAGAAACCATTCAACAAAGAGGAGAATGGAGTGAAATATTTAGTGTCGAATGAAAAATAGCACTTACCTGGATTTATCTATCTAGTGAAATCATCCTTCAAAAGTAAAGGAGAAATAAAGCCTTTTTCAGACCAATAGCAGCTGAGGAAATTAGTTGCTGGAGACATGCTATGCAAGAAATATTAAAAGAAGTTCTTTGGGGGAAAGGAAGGTGATAGAGATCAGAAATTCAAATCTGTATAAAGAAGAGCATGGGAGAAGGAACAAACGTTTAAAAAGTTTATTTTTCTTATTCTAAATTGATCTGGTAGATAGCTATTAATTCAAAGTAATAAAAGTAACAGTACGTTGAGTGATTACAACATTGATAAATGAAATGAATGCCAGTAATGTTATAAGGGATGGAAGAGAGGAATTGGGAATACTCAGTTTTAACATACCTGGACTAAAGGTGAAGTAGTATAGTGGTATAGTGTTACTTCAGATGAACTTAGATTTAGTATATATGGCAAATTCTAGGGCAACCACTGGAGACAGGGTCTCACTCTGTCACCCAGGCTGGAGTACATTGGTGCAATCGTGGCCCACTGCAGCCTCAACCTGCCGGGCTCAGGTGATCCTCCCACCTCAGTCTCCCAAGTAGCTGGGACTACAGACGCCTGCCACCACACCTGGCTAATTTTTGGATTTTTAGTAGACACAGGGTTTCACCATATTGCCCAGGCTGGTCTTGGAACTCCTGGGCTCAAGCGATCTGCCCGCCTCAGCCTCCCAGAGTGCTGGGATTACAGGCATAAGCCACTGTGCCCAGCCAAAAAGAATTTTTTTTAATAAGAATAATTATTATGAGAAGAAGAGAGAATGTTAGATCATTTTAAATGCTCAATTAAAGCTAGGAATGTAGAAGAGAGTAAGATTTTAAAAAGAAAGAACAAGTATAACAAGAAATATTTATAAATATGATAGATATTAATTCAACTATATCAGTAATCACTTTATTTATTTAGCGACACAGTCTTACTCTGTCATCCAGGCTGGAGTACAGTGGTGCCATAGAGACTAACTGTAGCCTGAAACTCCCAGGCTCAAGTGATCATCCCACCTCAGCCTCCCGAGTAACTGAGACCACAAGTATGTGCCAGCATGCCTGGCTAACTTTTGTATCTTTTTATAGGGACAGGGTTTTGCCACGTTGCCTGGGCTGGTCTTGAACTCCTGAGCTCAAGTCATCTACCTGCCCTGGCCTCCTAAAGTGCTGGGATTACAGGCATGAGCCACCATGCCCAGCCTCAGTAATCACTTTAAATGTGAATGGTCTAAATATACCAATTAAAATACACAGATTGTTGGACTGCTTAGAAGGAAATTTATAGCATTGACTCATATTTTAGAAAAGAAGGAAGATCTAAAGTCAATTACCTAAGTTTCTGCCTTAGGACACTAGAGAAAGAACAATTTAAACCTAAAGCAAAGAGAAGAAAAGATGATAAAAATGGGAACACAAATCAATGAAGTTGAAAACAAGAAATTATTAGAAAAAATCAACAAACCAAAAGCTAGTTATTTAAAAGACTAATAAAATTAATAAACCTGTAGCCAGGCTAAGCAAGGGGGGAAAAAGAGAAGACACAAATTACGAGTATTCAGAAAGAAAAGATTCATTGCTGCTGATCCCTTAGATAATAAAAGGATAATAAACTTAACTTAGATAAAATGGACGAATTTATTGAAAGATGTAAGCTCCCAAAACTCACACAAGGAAAAATAGATAATCTGAATGGACCTTATCTGTTAAAGAAATTAAACCACCAAAGCTGAATAAGGACAAAACAAGAAAAGTATAGATCAATATCCTTGAGGGACATAGATGCAAAAATTCTCAACAGAATACCGGCAAACTGAATTCAGCATCACATTAAAAGGATATGGTCATGATCAAGTGTGCTATCTTAAGTCATACTAAAGACAGAAGCAAACATTTGAAGAGAACATGAATGGCAACTTTGAAAGTTGAAAACAGATTCGAAGGATCACCCTTGATCAGGTGTTCTCAAACTTTGGCATGCATCAAAATCACCTGGAGGGTTTATTAAAACACAGGTGCTACCCTCTGAATTGTTCATTCAGTAGATCTGGGGGTGGGACCTGAGAATTTGCATTTCTAACAAGTTCCCAGGTAATATTGATGCTGCTGGTCCTGGGACCACATTTTCGGAACCACTGCCCTAGATGTTCACCAATAAACACTGAGGAGGAAAACCAGTAGAAAATATCTGTCATGTGTCTGAATTTTTAGGAAACAGCTTTAATTCTAATTGTAAATTGACATCTTATTATTTATAACTTTACTTTGAATATGTTTATCTCTGTTTGGCCTGCTTGTGTACTATTGAGTTAATAACTTAGTAATTAGAGCCTGGGTTCTTTGCTACCTAACGAGAACAGTGCCATCTAGAGGCATTAGCCCAAAGGGCCACCGTAGGGCCAAAGGAAGCTGTGGTTTCTGGAGAGGGTGAAAGGGCAACTCACTATCATTAAGGACTTACTGACAACCTACTGGGTTATTAACTGTCATGCTACGGGGTATACAAAGGGTTAGAATTGCTTGCCAGTCTCCACCTTTTAGGTTCGTGACTTTCTATATTCTGAGTAACTCAAAAGTTCTGTGAAGGCTAAGTAGGGCTCTGGGCCTTACCAGCCCCTCATTCAGCTAGAACAGGTCTGCTCTCATCTGTTGTACACATTGGAGATTATGTTTGCAAATGTATGCTATAGTTGCTTTGGATAGGCAGCACAGATACATTATTTGCTGTCCAAGATTGTCCTAAGGTACTGGTTTTCTGGCATGCAAAATATAGTGTGAAAAATATGTAATCATTGAGAAAAAGGGCATAAGCTATAACCACACATCAAATGTTGAAATTATGTCTTGCTTCATATTAGCGCATGTTAAAATTATGAACAGTTGGAAATAATATTCTAGTGGACCACATTAGCACAATCATAAGTTGAATACAATTGGAAGAACAGATGTTCACCAATGTCAGAAGGGGATGATTTGAGGGGGAAAAAAGTGTGAAAAGAAAATTTGAGGAGTTAGGAGTATAAACTGTTTTCTGGATTTGATTTGCTATAGAGTCAGCATACATGATGGGAAATTCATTATCAACTATTTCAAGTCATTGTTTAGAGAGTACAAAAAGAAAGCTAGAAATCATGCTGGTTTCGTTTTAGCAGATAAAAACATTACCTAAAAAAGTTACACAGTCTTGCAACTAACGATGAATTTGAGTCATGCTTATCCAAAGAAACAATAAACTACTCTCACTGCAGTCCCCCAACTAGGAAGAAAGAGAGAAAACCCAGTGGAGCTTTCTCTCTTGCCAGGACTGGGAGTGGCAGGGCAACAAGGAGGTGAGATAGATGAGCCCAAGGCAGGAACAACCAATCAATCAACTCTCAGGGCTCACAGTCCCTAGAAATGAAAGCAGGTAAATCTGTGGGTCAGAAGAGCGAAAAGCCAAAGTGCAGAGCAAGAGAAAGAAGTTAGGAATCAAGCAAATTGTTAGAGTGCCAGGACAGACAGAAGAAGTAGGGAGAGTGAGCATTGCAGTTAATATCCATAACACAGACCAGATTGTGCACTCCTCTCTTGGCAATCTATAGGTATCTTCTCATTGATCACAGAACTGAGTCCAAACTCCTTGGTGTGAAGTTCAGTTTCCTCCTTTATCTAGACCCAACTTTCCTTTTTAACCTTATGCTTCACCTTTCCCTATAACCACATATAGCCACAGAACTCATAGCTTTTTCCAAGTAACAGCCGTGGAAACATGGCTGTTTCCAAAATAGCACTTTACAATAAAAAGTAACACACTTTTTATGCGTTTTGCTTTTATTGTTTGCTAAGTCTATAACATTATGTTCCCCTTGCTGAATCTCTCTTCTGTTTCCTGCTAAGGACTGTTGAAGTCCTTAGCAGATAATTGGTTTTAGTCAAGTGGAAAGCATAATTTGATGACTGTGGTTTTCACCTTCTGTTTGGAGAATAATAATTAAAAATTATTTTATAAAACATAAGCTTGGGGTTTACAAATCTTAAAATTTGTTTTCTAAATAAGAAAACAGTGTTAAATAGAATAATCATCTCCCGTCCCCTCACTGTGATGCATACTTTAAGAGCCAACAGAGTTGTATCAGTGTTTAGATACAAGGATCTTACAGAATACTTCGGGAGGGAGCTGGGGATTGATGAGAGTGTACTCTCACTTCAGCCTAGTAACCTCAGGACAGTTTTGAAAGGAAGGCCTTATGGATCGATGAACTCGGTAAGCATACAGAATTAGGGACCACAGTTTTCATTGAGCCAGTTCACTGATAATCAGTATGAACCCATAAAATCCTTGGGGGCTTCTGTATTCCGTGTGAGAAGGAAATGAATGGTGATTTTCCCTACAAAATGGGAGTAAGATACCTAGGAACAACAGCACGTCAATGCATTCTTTTTTTTTTTTTTTTTTTTTTTTTTGAGAAATTTTTTAAAACATAGAAAAACATAGTTATATAACAATCAAAGATTCTATTACTCACAATTGACAGTTAACATTGCCATAATTACATAAATATTTTGTTAACAAAATAAGTGAAATAAAACAATACAGAAAAGTTTTGTTCTTTGTATCCCATCTCCAGTTCTATCATGAATATAGAGTAAATACTTCATGTATCTTTTTATATTTTTAGTTTATATATATATATATTTGTGTAGCATGGTGAACAACATACGATTTTTTATGTATTTGAAAAAATTACCTAAGGAGGAAACTGGTTTTTTTTTTTTTATTTCTTCTAACTACATAGTTATACATGTGCCATGGTGGTTTGCTCTACCTATTGACCTGTCTTCTAAGTTCCCTCCCCTCACCCCGTACCCCACAATGGCCCTGGTATGTGTTGTTCCCCTGTCTGTGACCATGTGTTCTCAATGTTCAACTTCCACTTATGGGTAAGAATATGCATCACAAGGAAACTGCGTTTTCATCTTGATCAAAGAATTCTTTAAAATATGAAATATTATTTTAGCCTTTGAATTTTACATATAAGTTGTTTAATTAAAGTTATTAAGATACAGCTTCGGAGTAATGATTGGGGGCAGGATGGAAGAGTTTAGTAGCTGAGCAAATTCTGGTGTGAGATGTAGTTACAGTATGCAGACTCAGTCCTACCAAAGGCGTGTGTAGTGCTAATCTCCAGTCTTGTCTGTTCTGTGGTCAGAGATGACCTATAAATGCTGTTTGCATGAAAATAAATAGTTGAACTTATACATTTGTATTCAATATATAGCCATATATATGAATGGCAGTTAAATTTAAACTGTTTTGCTTGGATTCAGATACATAGTTAAATGTATACATTTATAGTAACATACATGTAATAAAGAATATCTTCTAGTTATTTATCTTGGGTAGAGTGGGAAAAGGTACAGTACTTTTTATGAATCAAAGTGCCATTACCCTTCTATTGTGATCCAATAAACCCTGTTCTTTTCTCAAGCAAATGCTTGAGATACTTAACTTTGGCATTTAATAATTGTGTTTTTATCTATGTCTGTTTCCTCTTAGTAGATTATGATCTCCTGAAAGGCAAAGGTAGTATATTTTATTTATGTCTGTACTTTCAATAATACCAAGGGCCAATTAGTCACTGTTTTCTGTCAGAGTAGTCAATTCAGTTCATGTAAAATGAAGAAAATAATAATCATGAGATTTTATCTGTGTTCTGAGGCTGTAAGGGAATTTAAAATTGAAAGCACTTTTAATGACTGCTTAATAACTTTAATGACTGGACCAGCAAATTTGAGCGATTAGACAAAAAGTTAATGTGAAGTACTGATTTTATTTAATTTCTCTACTAACTATTTCAGAACAAGTTGTGTATACCTTTTGAAATAAACTGTAGAACCGATAGGTGAGCTGTGAAGTGATATCTAATAGAGATGGGTCTAAGAAATAGGCTTAGGTTCTAAGAGAAAATTATCAATATGATACTTAGGACCATTTATTGGTAACAATATGGTGGATTGTATTGTCATCCACCAACTCAGGCAATTCTCAATTTAGAAACAGATTATGTTCCAAATGTGCTTCGTTGATTATAACTTGGAGTACAGTTTCCTCATAGAAAGAATGGTATAAATGATTTCCATATTAGCATTCTTCTGGTTTTGATACAACTGAATGTAATTTTTTCTGCATTTTTTGGAGAGTAAGTTAATAATTACTAGCATTTTCTCAGAATATATTACTATTAAAATAATAGGAATGAAAATATGTAATCAAGTATATAGTCTTTTAACCTTTCATTTTCTGCTAGTAAAATAATATCTAGAATTTTATTTATTAGTAACATGAAAAAAGATAGGCTGGGAGTGGTGGCTTACACCTGTAATCTCAGCACTTTGGGAGGCCAAGGTGGGTGGATCACCTAAGGTCAAGAGTTTGAGACCAGCCTGGCCAACATGGTGAAACCTCATCTCTACAAAAATTCACTGGGCCTGGTGGTGCGCGTCTGTAATCTTAGCTACTTGGGAGTCATGAGAATTGCTTTAACCCAGGAGGCAGAGGTTGCAGTGAGCTGAGATTGTGCCACTGCATTCCAGCCTGGGCAACAGAGTGAGACTCCATCTTAAAAATAAATAAATAAAATAAAAATAAATTTTAAAAGATAGCACATTTAAATTTTCAATCATTGTTCATTTTAGAAAGTACTTTCCCTGTTAATCTTACCACTTCGGCAAACACTAACTCGTAGTATGTTCTTCTTGAAAATCTCTGAGTAGTTCCCAGAGGTAAAGCCAGATCTACCTCTGAAATATTCTGATTTATAATGTCCTTTAAAGTTTATCTGAAATGCAATGTTTTAGGACCTTATTTATGATGTCAATGAAATTTTAGAATATTTAGCTCATTTTCTTTCTCTTTGCTCTAACCATGTAAATGTTCTTGGTATTATTTGAAGGAGGACTTAAATAACAGGAATTGAAATGATGGCAGTCATAGCTTTTATTTATCTGTTTATGCCAGACACTTAAACAACAGCCATTGGAAGCTAGCATTATTATCTCTATTTTGTGTATGAGGAAACTGAAGCCTAGGTTAAAGGATTTGCTCAAGTCACACAGTTAGGGAGATGCTGAGCTGAGATTTAAACCCAGATTTATCTCATCTCCGGAGCCTGTTTATCTTTGTACTGCACCTACTGTCCCAACAAAAGGAAAACTTGGATATTTCCATATCCAAGTTTCAAAAAATGCTGCATATTTTGAAAAAGAACTTGGGATGCAAATATTAATATTATTGTGGTGTTTTCATATGAAAGAATGATATGATCACTTTTGGGTAGAGTGATTAGAGAAGCAGGGTATGAACTATTCAAACCTAAATAATATTTCATGCATAAAAAGGTGGATTTGGAGCCATTAGAAGTCCTACCAAAGTCAGGTTCCAGATTCTCTCTCTTCCCAGTTCTGTTTCATGCTTAACTTTCTTGTTAAGTAGAGAATGAATTGTAAGCTGACCTGGGAAAAAGAGTGAGAGCATAACATATTTTACCTGGGAGATTAATAGTACTATGGAAATAGGGAAGTAAGCCTCATTGAGTCAAGAAAAAGCTTTTCAATAACTGTATGCTGGACTTTGGGGAGCAGTGGTAAGCAAGACCTAAATTGTAAACTAAGAGTGAATTAGGAGTAGTATAGTGAGATAACTAAACAGGGATGTTGTGGAAACTGAAAAGACAGCCACTTTACTCCTCATATAATGAATCATAAAAAGGTCTCTCAGAGGAGATAATGCTTGTTTCAAGTTTGTAGGATAAACAGGACTTCGACTAAAAGGAGAGATAAGCACTAAAACAAACAAACAAAACCTGTACAAACAAAACAGAAAAGTAGTTTTTCTGAGTTTGGGGTGCCTTTTGAATGAACCATACCGATTATAATTCCCCTCAATGCCTTGCAAGTCATAAGAGCAAGAAAGTCAGTGTTCAGTCATTCAAATTTTAGGAAGCAGTTGACTATCTTATGATATTTTGAAATACTACACCCTGTCATTGGGTTATATATATGTTCATAGGGAAAACCTATTCTACTCATAGAATATTAGAGCGGCCAGCATCCTCAGAGATCATCTAGTCAGTTCCAATTTTCATTCAACAATAACATTTGCTGTGTACTAATCACAGGACACAGATGAAAAGATGAACCTTGCCTTCAAGGAACTCACAGCCTAAGAGAGGAAATAAACATACAAACAGACAATATGCAAGTTTGATAAAGTGCTATAATAAAAGAGGTACTGATTAAGCACAGAAGAGAGCTCATTAATTTTTCTTGAGGATTAGCTAGGTAAAGTTTTAATTAGGTCTTGAAGAACCTAGAAAAGTAGTTCATTTGTGACAGGGAGGGAGGATATTTCAGGTCAGGACTGTGCTGGTTATTTAAAAGGGACAGTTTTCCATTTGACCCAGCCATCCCATTACTGGGGATATACCCAAAGGATTATAAGTCATGCTGCTATAAAGACACATGCACACGTATGTTTATTGCAGCACTATTCACAGTAGCAAAGACTTGGAATCAACCCAAATGTCCATCAGTGACAGACTGGATTAAGAAAATGTGGCACATATACACCATGGAATACTATGCAGCCATAAAAAAGAATGAGTTCGTGTCCTTTGTAGGGACATGGGTGCAGCTGGAAACCATCATTCTCAGCAAACTATTGCCAGTACAGAAAACCAAATACCGCATGTTCTCACTCATAGGTGGGAATTGAACAATGAGATCACTTGGACACAGGAAGGGAATCATCACACACCGGGTCCTATTGTGGGGAGGGGGGAGGGGGGAGAGATAGCATTAGGAGATATACCTGATGTAAATGACGAGTTAATGGGTGCAGCACACCAACATGGCACATGTGTACATATGTAACAAACCTGCACATTGTGCACATGTACCCTAGAACTTAAAGCATAAAAGAAAAAAAAGGGGGACAGTTTTTAACATTTCTACTTAAGTTTTTCCATCTGGATTCCTTAAATAAATAAAGATTATCTAAAATAATTAAGTCATATCATGGACTTTCTTAGTTGTCTGTTAGTAATATAAATTAGCCTAAGCAGCTGGTTCTCAATGTGTGGTGCTGGAACCTAGTGCATCAACATCTCCTGGAAACTTGGAAATGCAGCTTCTCAGGGCCCAGCCTAGACCTACTGAAACAAACCCTGGGGTGTGGAGCCCAGCCATGTTTTAACAAGACTTCAAGGGGATTCTGATGTATGCTCAAGTTTGAGAACCACTGGCCTAAGCTAACAGTAATACACGGAATTATTGAAAGTTCATGGGCTTTGAGGATTTGGAGACCTGAATTTGAATCTCACCTCTCCCACTTAGTAAGTTTGTGACTGTTAATCTGTCACCTAATATCTATGAGCATTGGGATTTTCACCTATCAGGTGAAGGTTATAATGTTTCCTTCCCAAAATTGTTGTGAAAATTGGTTAATATAATGAATGCCTAATATTTTCACTGGCACATTGTAGGCTTTGATAAATGGAAACTGCTTTTTATCATGATTGTTATCTTTTCTGGATCATTTTCAGTGATTACTTTTACTTACTGAATGAAAACATGCTCATAATTTGCTTTTAGATTCAAACGCTCAAGAAATTAAGGACATCTATGGACTTAATGGACAAATAGAGCACAAACTAGCTTTCCTGAGAACTCATGTGCCAAAGGACATGAAACTTGTGCTCATTGGCCATTCGATAGGCAGCTATTTCACTCTTCAGATGCTGAAGCGAGTCCCTGAGCTCCTGGTAAGTACATCTCCAGAGGTGACTATGGGTGCTGGACTGTGTGCCTGCACAAATCCTCCTCACCTTTCCTATGTTCTTTTGTCTCTTGTTCAGTTGATAAATAGAACAGAGAGAGGGATATTTGCTTGCTGCCTTTATCCTTATCTCCATATTATGATGGACTTATGTGAATGTATGTTCATAATGTTTCAAAGAATAATGCTGAGGGAGATAGGAAGTTTCTGAAAGAATGCCTTTGAATCTAGGGTTATCTGGAGTTCTTATGTTACACATTACTTGCTGTTTTTTATAAAGAAATATTTAAGAGCAGTCACTAGGTAAGACCTAGACAAGAATCTTTCTTTTGTGGGAAGGTATTTTGTAAATATTCTTGCCTTTTTCAGAAGGAAGAAATGTGTCATCATCATCACTGATAGGCAGACAGCTGTCTTTATGGAGCACTACATCTTTATTAAGTCATAAGTCCAGATCCTTACCTGTTCTGTATCTTGGCAGCCTTTTTGAGACACATACTCACAAATACTTGCAAATATTTATTGGGTACTACTATGTGCCAGATATTAAGTGAGGTGCTAGAGACACAAAGACCTATTTAAAGTGCCCAGGAAAGCAAGTAAACTATAAGAGATATAAAACCAAACAAAACATGGTACTTCCACTGACATATACCATTGAAATAACTCACTGAATGGATGCAATTCACAAGATAATTCATTTCTTCTTTATTCAACAAACATATATTAAGCCCTTTCCATGTGTCAGATCCTGTGCTATGTTTTGAGGACGTCCCAGTGACTAAGACAGTCTTTGAAGTAGGAGAGCCTGGAGTCTGCTTGAGGAGACAGTCTAACCAATAGATGTGATACCTGCTGTCTTGTTTAAGTTCAGGGGGCGTGGGAGCATGGAGTGCTGGTAGACCTAGTAATCTGAAGCCAAGATAGGACATGATCGCTTCATGGCCGCTTTGTGCTAGGATTTTGACTGTTTCTCACTCCATGGGATAAAATATCTTCAGTGGGGTCTCAGAGCTCACTAAGCGCTTGCTCCTTTTCTCACCAGCTTCACCTGCTTACTTCTTACTCATAATTGCCCTTGGGAAATGTACAACTATAGCCTCCCTTGCTATGGTTTTTAATAATAAATGGAGGTTTTAAATTATTATTGGGTAGAAGAAAATGTGTTTTTCATTTCTAAGTGTGAATTCAATAAATTCAAGATTGTACTCTGTTCTCTGTATTACTGTCTACTGTGTTGGTTTCTTTTTCCCCTAAATAAGGTGTCGTAATCAGAATGCAGGCTTTTTTCTTGCTTTTAGCATTTTGCACAGCTTCTAATGTCTTTTGTGCCTTTGAAGTCTCCTCTCGTACTGTGTCATGTGGTTGCCATCTTTATGGTGTCCAGCCCTGCCTCTTAGTGGTTCTACTTATACAGTTGCTGTGAGTTCTGGCTCTAGAACCAGGACACCTATGTTCCAATATTTATTGTCTTTTTTTTTTTTTTTAGTCTGTCTGATCTTAGACAAGTTATTAAGTCTCTACTTCAGTTTTGAGTCTCAACCTCAGTTTCCTCATTTGTAAAATGGGGATAATAATATGTTCTTCAAAGGATTTTTGTGAGGAATTATATAAAGCATCAAGAATGATATCTGGAACTTTAAAGTTCCAAATAAGTATTAGCTATTATTATTATTAGGAAGTAACTCTAGAGTCATTGTCTCAGTCATTAGGTTAACTGTTGTATTAGGTATCTACTGCTGTGTATCAAATTGCCCCAAAACTTAGCAGTGTAAAACAGTATACATTTCTTCACTCATAGTTTCTGGTCAGAAGTCTGGCCACAGCTTAGCTGGGTTCTCTGCTTCAGGGTCTCTGCCAAGATTTTAACCAACATGTCTTCCAGGGCTGCAGTCTTATCTGAAGGCTTTAGTTGAGATGGATCTGCATCCAGGCTCACTCATGTGGTTTTTGACAGGATCCCATTCCTTGAGTGTTGTTAGACAGGGGGCCTTCACTCAGTGGTGGCAGTTGGGTAGAGGCCACCTTCTCTAACATGTCAGCCTGTCTAGCTTACTTCATTAGAGCATGCCTGGAAGAAGAGCCAGGGAGACAGGCTGCTAGCAGATGAAAGTCACAGGCTGTAACCCAGTTACAAAGTGACATCCCATCACGTTTCCTGTATTCTTGTTAGAATCAAGTCACTACATCTAGCCCACACCCAAGGGGAGATAATTACACAAGGGCATGAATACTAGGAGGTGAAGGTCACTGGGAGCTGTGTCAGAGCTGCGTACCCCACCACTCTAAAATTAGGATTTCACTTGTGTGTTGTGCAATCAAGCACATGGACATAGGATGTACATAAATTAAATTACTGCATTTATTTACTGGTATAGGCAGTGACTTGTACCTGTCAAATAAAATGTAGCAAACTGACATGACATAATTATTTGTTGTTAGTTGTTCCGGGTGTCTTAAACACTTTAAAAACATTAAAAAGGATACTTGCATATTTGAAATAATAGCATTACTGTTCTGTAAACATAGGCAAGAAAATATTCATTTCGGAGCTCATCACAGGCTATTATTAACTTAATCACAGATCTGTTATGGTTTTTGTGTTTTCTCCAGATCTATTCTGCATGTGATGTGTGGTTTCTCTTTTGTGTATTTGAAAACGATTTTTCAACACATTGTCTTGAACCCTTCTCTCTTTTTGGGCTCGTATTCACAATGTTTGTTGGCAAAGAAGTAGAATGCATCTCAAGTTTAGTGTGCTTTCTTATAGCTTGTTCAGCGTCATAACTTTCTAATTATTGTCCTGCCTTCAAGTGTCCTTGCTTTTGCAGGAATAGTGGTGAAAAGGGGAAACAAAGATGAAACGTGAGCTTAACCTACTTTATTTGTGGAGACATAACTCAAACTGATTATAGAGTTTCCAGAAAGACATGTGAAGCAGTGTTTTATCTTCTTAAAAAGGGCGTAGGCTAGAAAATAATGTGTGCAATAAATTGTCCAAAAGGTCACCTCTTTTGGGGGGTGGGAGGGGCAATGAACATCTGTATGATTTTTAAATTATTATTCAGAAGCTTTATCTGGTTTCAATTAACTACATTGTTGAAATTCCCTACCCATCCCCAGCCCCCATTAAACACCTGGGTCAGTGAATATTGGTGGTGTGATCCCTGCCAAAGTGTTGAAATTTCAGTGTCTCTGGGCTACTCTAAGACACTGCAGTGCCTGCATGCCTGAAGTTAGCATGACATGCTCCATTTGAGATGCATTTGACAAATATGTTTGTGTAAGCCAGAATGTTACAATCCTTAATCATTTTGCCAAAAATAAGTTAGCTATTATGTTTTATAACATATGAAGTGTGATAATAAGAAACTTGTGTTTCCATCTCTTCTGTTATTTTTTACTGGAATATTTGACTCTCGTAAGATTTTGAGGACATATGTGTAGTTTAGTAGCTAGCTGGCTTATTTAGTTTTATTTTGGTTCAGCTCTTTGCAATATTTTCATAACTAATTATAGGCAACTTGGTCTTAAATCATTTTAAGAGACTTACTGTATATGTCAGATACATTGTCTGACCTGTATTTTAATATACTAAAAAAAAGTTGCCGCTTTAAAAAAATCTGGTATTTAAAATTATTTATCTAAACAAATTCCACACATAGAATTAGAGATATTCTTCATATATTTTTAAAGTAATGCTCAGTATAGGGAATTTAAAGAGAAACTTGAGCAAATAGGTAATTGGAAGACTGTTAAATCGTAGCTATCATGACTTAAAATAATAAACATAATTGTTTTTAGGTTCATGGGATCTTAGAACTGAGATAGGCTTTAGAGACAATCTGGCCCCATCTTTCATTTTATCAATGGGAAGTGAGAGAAAGGTCCCTTGCCAAGATTCAGCCTTGGCTCTGCCTGAATCTGGGGTGGAGCATACTGATATTAGCTGTGAGTATAAAAAGAATCCAAGAAGGTATTGATGGCTCCTCCAACCTGTGGATGATAGCAGAGACTATAGCTATTACAGTGTGCCCTGCACTGTACACAACTGCTAGGTTCGTGTGACTCATTGTGTTGGTGCTCCAGGAGTAGGAAACCCCATGAATGCTCTAGCAATTTCAGGATTGTGTGTTGCTGTAGGGGGAGAATAATCAGAAGCAAAAAAGTAGTAATCTTATCTCCACTATCTAGAATCTTCTTTCTCTTATCAACCATCTATATGTTAAAAATGTGTCACCTGATTTTGCCAGTAAATATTTTTCATAAAGTTCAAGTTTGGGAGTTGAGTTGAAAGCCCTTGATTCTTCACTGAGTCTTGGGGTGAATATCAATTAATATAACTTTAATTTTCCTCTAAGAATTTATATAACCTTTAATGATAACATGTTTTCCTCTTCCAGGGATATCAGATCCTTCACAAACTTATTTTTTTATATTATTTGGCCTTCCTGTGCACAATAACATAGAGTTTCCTTTGTCTGTCTGGTTGGCAAAACTGTTTTCTCTCTGAATGAAATTTCCAGATTACTTAAACTCACTATCTTAAGTACCAGACTATTTTATCCAACAGGATAAAAATTTGTCTAAAGTATATTACTTACTTATCTGCCTTCTTCAGCAATGCATATTGAGTATAGAGGAATTTTTTTCTTAGTGATTTAAGGGCAGTGGTAATAACACTATTATTTTGATAGTGTTATACTAGAATAAAATGTAATCAAAAGGAATGTGCCTGTGTCCTGAAATTTCTTAGGTGATAATGCTTTTTCATTAAAAAAAAAATGTTTCATGTATGTCTAGGTTAGTTTTTCTATCTCCTCGCTCAGTGTTAAGTACCTCTTCTCTTCCCTACTTCTAATTTATTGCTGCTAATTTGCTATAGGCAGAGAAAATCAATAACTACATTATAATTTTTTTTTTTTTCAGTAGAAATGAACAGGTCCTAAATAGATAAAGGAGTAAAACTGACAGCATTAAATGTGTGGGCATTGTTATCACTCAGCTGTTTTTTCTCTTCTTTTGAGATCCTCAAAAAGAATGTTTTGGGGCATTTTAAATACTCAAACTTTTAGAGACTCAACATATAACTACAGCTGAGAAGCTTGCAAAAGTATACTAGGAGAATTAGAATAGCATGTTAGATCATGTATGTTTTGATTCAGGAATATACCTCATCCATACTAAGGAAAAAATAGCTTCAGTGTTCTCCAACAATGAGATTATTGAAACTGTAGTTTACTTACACTATTCTGCTGAGCCTTCATGTCTGCTGTCAAAGTAAGACATGCTTGTAAGACGCATTCATATGTCAGTCAGCTGTGTTTAACAGTTGAGATAATCGGGAGGGAGGGAGAAGAATAGGAAATAACTCATTTGTCATAGTAAATTTGTCAGAATCCTGTCCCTAGATTCAAGTGACAAGACATGGAAGGCAAAATGAGGCAGTACTGTAAGGCTCTGAATGTTTTGTCGAGAGAGGTGTCTTCTACCTGGGAAGCTCAGAAAAAACTTCCTGGACGAGCTTCAGGGCCACTGAAGGATGAGTTGTATCTGGAAGTAGAGGATTTGATATGGTGACTAGGGGGTACTGTGCATTCTAGGCAAGGGGGACAGCATGAAGAGAAATGGTTTTCATCACTGGGCACAGGGAGAGGGCAGTGGGTGGTGTGACTGGGTTGCAGCAGAGTGTGCCTGGAGGGATCAGTCAGACATGAGATTGATAGAGATGGACAAAAAGCTGGGCTAGGGAGTGTGGACTCATTTTCTGGACAGCAGAAAGCCACTGAAGGATCTCTGATGATAGCAGTCATGCATCAGGTAAATTAATCTCTCGGGGAAAAGGAAAATGAGATGGAGAGAGAAAAAGTGCAGTATAAAAAGTGAACATCCAGGTGACAGGAAAGTTTACTAGTCCAAGCAAGAAATAATAAAGAGAGTGTAAGGGATAAAATTGCCCAAGGAGATTGCTGAGAAAAGAGAGAGGTCATAGATGTATATCGGCAGAATGACTTCATTTGCCATAAAGGAGTGTTACAGGATTTTTGGGGTGTTGCTGTTCTGGCCAGAAACATGTGGTTGGTGGCACCTTTGCCTGAGTTTTGCTGGGGCCCACTGGGCTAGTTCCACCCACTCTGCCTGACAGGCTGTGCTCAGCTCATGCTGCCGGCCTGGATCCTATGCCTCCAAGGGAGAATAGAGTCAGGCATGGAGTGATGAGGGGGGTGTGTGAGCGAGTGTGGGTTCCGGCCACTGCACAGTCAGTTATGCTGGCTGCTGCCATGGGGCAGGCAGCTTCAGGTGCCAGCTCTCTGTGAGGCCGCAGCTGGACCAGGCACACTGTAAGCAGCTTCCCCGGTGGCACCAGGGAATGCAGTGGCACCCAGAAGCTTAGAGACGCCAGGAACCACAGGGCCCCAAAGAGGGAGTCACAGCTCTGACTCAGGGAGCTCACAGGTCTGGGCTCCCTGAAGTGCTGCAGATTTTCTCTCCTTCTCTTCACTCGCAACATGGAGAGCAGGGGGCATGTTTCGGCTCTGTTTGTGTTATAGCAGCTCTTTTAGCCTCGCCACTCTTCGGGTCCCGAGTTCTTGTCCTACGACAAGGAAGAATGAGGTTTGCAGACAAGCGGAGGGTGAGCAAGACAGAGAGGAGCTTTATTGAGCAATAAAACAGCTCAGAGAAGACCCACAGTGGACAGCTCCTCTATGTAGCCCAGTGAGTGTTCAGCTCCTAGCAGAGAGGGTACCTCCTCCCTGCAGCTGGTCATCCTGACAAGTGTTTAGCTATCAGCAGAAAGGGTAGCTCCTCTCTGCAGCTGGTCATCCCATCCTGCAGCTCTGAGCAGAGAAGAGGCCCTATAGTAGGTGGCTTCTCTGTGCAGGCAGGTCATCCCTTTGTCTGAATCTCTTGGTAGAGATAGTAGCTCCATTCTGCAGCAGGTCGTCCCATTGTCTCTCTGTCCTCTGCTCTGGCTGAGCCCAGGGCTTTTACAGGCCTCAGAGAGGAGGAAGTGCGCACTGATTGGTCCATGGGCAGCCATGGGTAGGCCCAGAAAGGGCACCACGAGTCCCCTACTCTGGCCCATGGGACTGGCAGCCTGGCCTCTAGCCTTCAGACCCTCCCTGACCTGCAGGTGGGGCCTCACCAGAGACCCTCCCCCTTCTGCCCAGTGGCCCATCTGCCTCCTGCCAGCATCTATGGCACCCAGGTTGCTTGTGCCAAGGGGCACCTGCAGGCCAGTGCCGAGCCACCCTCAACACCCCCCCTCAATTTCCCCTCATGCTTGTCAGCACCCAAAATCCAGAGGGGGCTGAGGTGGCAGGGAGCTGGCATGTCAGTGCTGCCTCAAGTGTGCGCACACCCAGCTGGGCTGTGACAGTGCCCAGGCTTGGCCCCAACCCTACTCCAAGATCAGAGCGGGCGCCAGGAGCAGGGAGAGGCCAGGGAGTGGGAGTAGGCCTCTCCAAGCCTTCAAGGGCCAGGAAGGGGGCCTTCCCAGGCCCCCAAGGGCACAGAGAGGCATTGGTCCACAGCTCTTACTTGGGCTGCTGCCTGCTTCTGGCTCTCGTGACTCCGTGACGCATGAAGCCCAGCTGCACTCCCTCACAGCTTGGCGCAGGGGCTCTAGGTACTTGCTGGGCCTAGGCCGGTGTCAGGGTAGGGGCAACATCTCCATGAGCTCCCCCAGTGACCCTGGCATTCAGGGGCAGTCAGGAGCTCCTCTTTGCCCAGACTGTGGCCCTGCCTAGTGCACACCTCCAGGGGTGGATTGCAGGCCCTGACCTGGCCACCAGGAGTGTCAGGCCTGATGGTCACCCTGATGCAGGGCAGACCCCGGTGACAGAACCCTGGGCAGCCCTGTGCAGAGCCCCCTCCTGAGGCGCAGGAACCCTGAGCTGCTGGCCAGTCCCCAAAGCAGGCGTCACAGTCAGCTGCCTCAGGGACATGGAGCACAGGGGACCCACCACCGCCATTGCTGCTCCTGTAGCCACTCCTGCTGCCACCGCCCATGCCTCCCCACTGTGGACAGCCCACTGCTGCCATCAGGAGGAGGAAGAGGTGGAAGTCACAGAAAGAGGCAGAAGATATAATAATTTTCCAAACTATTGGCTGCAATCCATTAATGGATCCCAAAATCACTTCAGTGGGTTGCAACCAGTGGATCAGTCAAGACAGAGTAGACTGTGCTACAATAACACAATGTCAGTGGCTTTTAACAACAAAGGTTTGTTTCTTGTTCATGATACAAATCCTTTGAGGGTAGGCTGCCCCTATAAAGATTTGTCTATGCAAGCTTTCTCCAGAATCCAGATTGATAGAGTAGCCTCTATCTGGAATATTCAAGTCCCATGGCAGAGGATATAAAGTGAATAGTGAACCACACCTACATTTTAAAACCTCCGCCTGGAAGTGAAAATTTTCACTCCTCAGATTTTATTGGACAGAGCAAATCATATGACCAAGTCAGCCATCAATGAGGCTGTGAAGTACAGTCTTCCCCAGAGAATGGAAGCATATGTTTGTGACCGATAAAACAGTGTTTTTAAACAATGTATAATAAAATTGAGTAAAATAGAATAGAATAAAAATATATTGCAGTAAAGGCATGTATTATGAAACTTTTGTTTCACTTTGTATGTGTGTTGATAACATAGATTACAATGTCAAATGTATATCTTACTGTGAGTTAAGGTAAAAAAAAAAAGTTTGAAAACCATTCTTCTGGACTAGAGTACAGCATAGCAGCTAAGAACACAGCAAGAATGTCAAAAAAGGGGTAGATACATGGAGGATTACGGATGGCCACAGATTTTTTTGTCATTCCTCTCAAGAAATGAAACCTGTTTCCCTTCCCCTTTAAATTTAGGCCGAGCATGTGACTTACTTTCACCAATAAGATACAGTGGAAATAATGTACTTCTGGTACCTTCAAGTCCAGGCCTTAAGAGGACTGGGAGCTTCTATTTTCTCCCTCTCAGAAGCCAGCTGCTGTGTAAGAAGGTCAACTGCCCTGAGACCATGAGGCTGAGAGAAAGCCCAAGCTAACTACGTAGGAGGATCATGAGGCACCAGGCCTAAGTGAAACCTTCTAGGGCCCTCCAGCCCATCTCAGCCCAGCCCATCCACCACTGAGTACAGCCAAATGAGTGACCCCAGCCCACACCACATGGAGTAAAAGAACCATCCAACTGAGCCCTATTTGAATTCCTGACTCACAGAATTATGAGACAGCAAAATCATTGTGATTTTAAACCATAAGTCTAGAGATGCTATGTTATATAGCAGTAGATAATTTAAACAAGGTAACAGGGTTGAATGTAACAAATGTTGAAGGCTTCAGGCTTCTAGAGTAAAAGGTTCTTGATGTCCTTGAAGACAGACTTTTTAGTGAAATAATGGACAAGGTGGTTGCAGGAAGTTAGGTGAGAAATGGATAGTGATTCCACTGGCCAGTGAAGGAGAATACATGAGAATTTAAGGAAGAAGCTGGTCAAGGGAACTTTTTTTCCTGTAAGTGGGGGAGAATTTAACATATGCTGAAGGGAACAGCCCAAGCACAGAGATGTCGAAAGTGAAAGACAAACAGGAACTTTTGTTGGAACAGGTTTCCTTCCATTTGTCTTTTAGTCTACATACTTGAAAACTTGGAAAATGGAATTTTTCTTAATATTTGTGTCTTTGCAAAAGTGGTTTCCCCTTCCCTGGGGTGTAGGGGAACATATATTACATATTTGGTTCTCCTTTTCTATCTAGAAAAGTCTAGCTCAATTTTAAAATAGATGTTATTGTCATTACTAACAGTGATTATACCTAACATTCATTTGAAATTTATAAAACATGTTCACATGTAACAAGGTATTTTAACAGTCTGATTTTTCCCATCTTTTTTTTTTGTTTTTTTTTTTGTGTTTTTTTTTTTTTTTTTTGTGTGTTGTTTTTTGAGGGGAGTCTCGCTCTGTCGCCCGGACTGGAGTGCAGTGGCCGATCTCAGCTCACTGCAAGCTCCGCCTCCCGGGTTTACCGCCATTCTCCCTGCCTCAGCCTCCCGAGTAGCCTGGGACTACAGGAGCCCGCCACCTCGCCCGGCTAGTTTTTGTATTTTTAGGTAAGAGACGGGTTTTCACTGTGTTAGCCAGGATGGTCTCGATCTCCTGACCTTGTGATCCGCCCGTCTCGGGCCTCCCAAAGTGCTGGGATTACAGGCTTGAGCCACCGCGCCCGGCCAATTTTTCCCATCTTAAAGATGAGACTGAAGTGCCAAGGAGTCATGTATCCAACCCATATGTCAACTAGTAGAAAGTAGCAGAGCTGGGACTCTGTATTCTGTTGTCTAACTTTCCCATTATCTGTTTTCTAGGTGAGTTAATTAGAAAGGTGATGATTACAGATGGTTAGACTAAGTTGCTTTCACAGATGACCAAACTATTTGGCCTAAACTTAAGATTTCTATTTTTGCTTTTTTAATATTTGAGTTCTTCAAATACACAGTGAGTGTTTGAGTAGGAAGCAGGTGAATGCATTGGGAGGAGTTCGGAGAGAACTGAGAAATGACAGCATGTGTGAGTGCTCTGGAGCATAGGAGATAAAGAGACTGTTGAGGCCTGGGCCAAGGGCAGAAATTAAACTGAAAAGATAGTAAATCAAAGTCCTAGAATTGAGCTGGGAACAGAAGGCGTATGAAGGAAATGGAGGATTCTGCAAACATAGTGCATAGTAGTTTGACAATTACCTCTGTGTGACCCATTAATAAATCCTGCTGTGTGAAAAACAGAGGCTTAGACAATCAGCACCTAACTACTCTGATTTGTGAAAGATTTTCCATTTCAGAAAACAGTAAGTCTCTTACTCTAAGTTTGTATTGTAGATGATGAAATGCTATTTTTCCAGTCACTTATGCATTCATTTAAATATATATGTATCTGCATATTTGTGTGCACACACACATTATCTTTTCTGAATTACCCAGAATACTTTGCTAAAAACTAGACACATGGACAGTTTCAACTTTTCAACTTCAGCCATTTTTAGTTATCTGCATATTTTTTTAAATCCTGAAATTGCTTTCAAAGTGGAAAATTGTGTGGGCTTTTTTCATCTTTTCATAACTCAAAACGACTTAATATGTTTTCTCAAACTTTGCAAAAAAAAAAAAAATCACCTTTGGGCTGAAACCAAGCATGGAAAATTTCACCACAAAGGGCTAATTTTTTGGAAAGCTGCAAGAAAGTGAAAACAGGGGTTTATAATAGAACATTCTTCATGCATGTTAATACTTAGTACTTTATCTAATGCATTTCATCTGAGAATTTCTGAACACTTTTCAGATTTAAATATTGAGCCATTTTAATATTTGTGTACCCATGATATATTGTCAGATATCAAAAAGTTCCCCCATCCTCTCAGATGTCCAATAGCTTGGGAATTAGTGAGATGTGTTTAAAATGACAGGTAGGGCAAATGAAGTTAAGTGGCTGCTAGCCAGCAAAAGCCATATATTTACTGCCCAACACATTTTATCACTACCTCTTCTTGGCCCAGGAGTACTGTAGTTGTAAGTAAAATACAATAGATGACGTGGCACTATTTTGAATAAGCCAATATGTCTCAAAGTAGTATCAACAGCACCTGTGATCTTGTTAGAAAAGCAAATTCTTGACCCTCTTCACTCCCAAGGGGTGGGGCTCACCAACCAGCCTTTAACTAGCACTGCAGGTAATTCTGACACATGCTTAAGTTTGAGAACCACCTACCTAAGCTTTCCAAAAGCTTGGAACAGAACACATTGAAATGCTGTGGACAATTCAATCTGTCCTTGGTCTTTCTGTGATGTCAGCTCTGTCTTCTTATATCCTTTGGAAGCAGGAGGAATACAAATCAAATTCTCTGAAGGAAAGATCTTCTGTATTAATGTGCTCTAGCTCTTTCCACCTATGATGTTGTCAAAAAGCACAGAGACTCCCTTGAGTAAATGTGCTGATACCAGCTTGTTCAGGGTAATAGCACTACCAAGATGTATTTTCTCATTTCCTTGAATAATTAGGGTCAAAACTGGAATGGGACTATAAATTTCTTTCTTATTTCTTTGAAATCTTTTAAGTTATAAGATGGTATCAGATCTGTCAGTGGAAGTTGACTGAAGCTCTGCTCTTTGGTGTGTAAGTTCTCAATCTGACGCTTTGCAGTAGCCCTCTGCATCTCAGCAAATCCAGAGTCTATATTTTTGTGTCTTCGGGCACTGAAGTAGTTGTTTATGTGCCATTGTAACAAGTTTTGAAAATATGACCCTGGTGATGGAAGTCTCTAGTCTGTAGTATGTGGGCCTTTAGCTAATCCTTTTAGCCTAGGTTAATTTCTTACTATAAATTATTTGTAGAAATTCATAAAAAGGACAGCAAGTTCTCAAATAAAGATGCAAAGTATGTGAACAGATAATTCACTGAAGAACTAGCTAATATATCAAAAAGTGTGTGCCTACCACAATGTGTGATACAGTGTTTTATGAATTAGTATATAGTAGTATACTTAATGATGTCTGTTTATATTGAGTATGGTAGTATTTACTAATGTTGATTTGATGAATGAACCTCAACAGTTATCAAAATTAACTATTACTATTACATAGTCTAAAAGAAAAGTTGTGTTGGGTATGTGTATACTTCGACATACATTTTTGGAAAGTTTGAACAGGTAAATACCAGGTGGCTTATAGTAGTTTTCTATGTTGGTTAGGGGTAAAGGTTGTATTGGAGTGAAAACTCTACATTGTTTCTGCTTTTCTTTGTAATGACCATGTATTATCAGAAAAAAAATAATTTCCATTAAAAAAAGTATTCATACCCTTTGAACCTACTAATTATTTTCTTTGGAATGTATATTAAGAAAACAGACAAAGATAGAAAAAAATCATGTGCAAAAATATTATCTATTATAACAAAAAAATTGGAAACATCCTAATGTCTAACCTTAAAGGCAAGGTTAGGTAGAGTATGGAATGTACAGCCATTAAAATTATATTTGCAAAAGACATTATAATACATAAAAGTTAATTATAGAATATTAAGGATGTCAGAATACATAGAGAATATGTGAATACAACTATATAAAAATCACACATGGAAAAGCTTGATAATAAAATTATAAAATGAATTTAGTGGTTGTATTTAAGTGGTGAGTTTGGGTGTTTTTTTTTTCTATTTTTTCTTTTGAATTTTCTGTAATAGCACATATTTATTCACTATGATAGTCATTTAATGGTCATGCATTTTTCTCTTTTTTCTCTTTCAAGGTGATTTGTTCATGTTACTTTATAGCAGAAAGTTGTTCCAGGGGAGATCTTTCTTTTTAAATTTAATTTAATTTCAGATTCATAGGGTACATGTGTATGTTTATTACATGAGTGTATTATGTAATGGTGCAGGGTGGGGGGTTGGGCTTCTAGTGTACCAGTTACCCAAATAGTGAACATTGTACCCAATAGGTATTAATTATGTTCACTTTGTATATTGTCAAGTTCAGTGCAGTCCTTCTTAGGGCTCAGTCAAATTATCCTACAAGGCCCATATTAAATACCAACCTTCTTAAGTCCTTCTGAGTACAAGATGGTTTATAAATAGACGAAAGAACAAATAAGTCGTTAGCCAAATGTCACTGCCTGCATGAAAACTTTGCTGATTGCTCTGATAGAGTATAACTTCTGCTACTTTTGGGCCAATCATATTGTCTCCTATTAGCTTTTCTGTTGTGGCTTGTAGCTTAAGTGTAATTTTTTTTTTATAGCCACAAGAGCAAGAGCTGGCTCGTTCTCTTCTTTGTATCCTTGCAAGTTCTAGCATAGGGTTTTACACATCCCAAAAGGAAGACATCCATTTTTTTTCATTTAATTAAATTAAACTATATGAAAGTTACATCAGCAGCTTCTGCTGGTAAAATCCTCACTTGGTTCATAAGTGCCACTGACTTCTTCTGTTCATATAGATTAACCACTGCATTGACCTTAAGGAAACAATTGTCTTGTTTGACAGTGAAAGAGAGTACAGATCAGCAGCAAGAGGTAGCAGCTATATGCATCCAAAGGAGCAATACTAAATCAGCTTCTATAAGATAGAATTGAAGAATATTATTATCTCAGAATAGTTGAAGATTTCTTAAATTGGACAGCACAAATGTTTGTGTAAAATACTGCTGTACATGAAAGGAAATAGCTTAGGGGTGTGGTGGACAGACTTTAAGGTGGGTGGCACCCCATGATCCTTACCTCCTAATGTTCGTTCCTACACGTAATCCCCTTCATAAGTGGATATGACTGATGACTTGCATCTAACCAACAAAATATGATAAAGGTGACAGACAGGAAGCACATGATTATGTGTATGTGATTTACATACCTAAGATTGTAGGGCCTGTCTTGCAGAAGTCTCTCTCCCATGCTGGCTTTAAAAGCAAACTGCCATGTTGTGGGTCGTCTATGTTGAGCGGCCTCTATGGCAAGGAGTTGCAAGGGGCCACTAGAAGCTGAAAGCAGCCTTCAGCCAACATCCAACAAAAAAACTGAAATCCTTGATCCTATACTACAAAGAACTGAATCCTGTCCACAACCTTAGTGATTTGTATCCTTCCCCAGTCAAGCTTCAGATGAGACTGCAGCCCTAGCTGACACCTTGATTGCAGCCTGGTAAGATGCTAAGCAGAGAACCCAGCTAAGCTAGGCCTGGACTCCTGGTGTGCAGAAACTGTGCAATATCAAGTTTATATTGTTTTAAGCTACAAAGTTTTAGTAATTTATTACATAGCAATAGAAAACAAATCAAGAGGAAAGTAAAAGGGTAATATCAACTCCTTGTTTTCTTTGCAGGGAAACCCACCTCTAAGACCAGTAGTGGCCCAAAGTTAGTATCAGCCTTGTAGCAGTAGCAGCTAGCCTAGCTTTTTCCCCTGCCACTTTTCCCTGCTTTTATGCTATCTTACCCACTCTTCCTACTCCATTCAATTACCTAGATTTTTGGCCTTCCTTGCAATTTTTTTATTAACATTACTTCTCTTCCCACCTCAAAAAAAAATAATTTGGGTTGTTGATAAGTGTGCCTTTTGATAGCTTGCCTGGTGATTATTATTTGATGTATTAACAAAATCACAGGTGGGGATTAGCATCATTCATCCTATTCTAGGTTGAAGCAGATCTTATTTGAAAGTATGGCCATATTCAAATCTCATCTGACCAAGAGGTTAATAGTGGTAGGATATTGAGAGGCCCAGGCCCTGCGGTATAAGAGAGTGGCCCATGCTAAGGCAGAGGTGACACTTTTGTGAATTTCGTTGCATTTGGGTGGATATAGGTCTGAAAAATATCGCTTGTACCTGGCCACACTGAAGCCTTGTTCATAGAAGAGCACATTCATAGAGCCTCAGTAGACAGACTAACTATCAGAGAAGACATAACAGGGAGGGGAGTGGAAACAGATGAACAACATTCTGTGAAATGCCTCTTTTTGGCTTTTGTTTAGTTCAGATAGAAGCTTCTTTCTAGGTCTGTTTGTGGAGATGAGAAGTATGATTGTGATCTTTAAGAAAGGAAAAAGCTCTCTAATACAGTTAACCAGAATGTATGAGGTTGTTTTACGCTCACTTCTTGCTTGTATGGAAAATCTGTGAACAATATGCAATGTAGGCCACAAAAAATTTCCTGAAATGGAAAAAGCCTAGCGGGCACTAAATGAAATGAAAGGTAGGCACTAAATGAAAGATGCTTCACAAGAATAAAATGTGCTTGCTTTGAGATCTCACATTCCAGGCCATTTCAGACTAATTGTGTTTGTTTGGGAAGAAGTAAGATTGTCAGGTATCAGGAAGGTGTATCGATACATAAAAGACAGAAGCCAGCGTCATACTGCGAACCTCTCCCTAGGAAACCAGACAGTAAATCATTTTTCAGGATCAGTTATATAGAGACCAGAGGGAGCATGCATGAATGAAGACACAGTCTAGAAACTCCATTTCAACAAATAATTTCTCCCCTCAGTAGTGTTGTTATGGGAGCTTCTGCAAAAAGCCAAATTGAGTGTTAGAGATTCAGCCTTTCCGCTTTCATAATCTACTACCCTCAGGAAGACGCTAAGGAGCTTCTTACACCCTCTTACAAAGGAGAAAGTCTCTGAGAGCTTCAGTAATGTTATATTAATGTCAATTGACATTTTTTCCGAAGAGATTTCATAAAAACTTAGGGACATATTCTGGTTATCTGGGTACCAGGAGGGTTCTCCTTAAGGCCCTTGTTTACTTCCATTAATAGTTTCTGTGTTTGCCTTACAGTCCCTGCACTTAGGGCTCCATCCTGACTTTATAATTTCTCATTGTCTAGATATATATTTTCCTATCTGTGTGCCTTTGTTGAGCTACTTCCTTTCTGCTTTGTCCTACACCATCTAATTGATGCCTTCTGTTCTTCTGGAAAATCATCTCAAACATGAGCTCCTGTGTGAACTCTTTCCTGATCCCAGTCATTTTTACTCTGTCCTTCCTTTGGTAACACTTTTCCTCATAATTCTTCTATATTCCACCCTGTATTACAGGCATTGCATATGTCTTTGATTTTTCCTGTTAGTTTTTTCAGCTTTCCTTTTAACTAGAGCATAATCTACATACGGTAATTCTTTTGTTTGTCTCCCTGCCTCATTCTAGATATTTCTTCTGACTTAACATTCTACTTCACTAATCCTCACTTAGTGAGGATTGTATAAAGGAACTATGTATAAGCACCTTTAAACTCATCTGTTACATCTTTAATTTTAGTTATTCTATTTTTTGCCTATAAAATTTCCATTTTATTGTTATAATTACTAATTCCTGCAAATCTCCATCTTGTCATTTAATATCTTGATCATATAGTTATTTTAAACTCCCTGTCTGACTTTATTCTCCTTTCTACCATCAACAATTTTTAAAAGTATCATTACTTTTATAGAAGTTCAGAGATCATATATTTGACATGAAAATAAAGATTGTGTCTGATAATTCCAACATCTAAGTCTCATGTGGTTGCATTCCTACTTCTGCTTTTTCCTTCTTTGCTTTGGTTATATTATCTTGTCTATCCATATGCTTGTGTGTTAGTCCAGGTTTGCCAGAGAAACAGAACCAATGGGATGTATGTACATGGAAAGAGGTTTATTATAAGGAATTGGCTCACATGTTTATGGAGGTTGACAAATCCCAAGATCTGTAGTCAGCAAACTGCAGACCTAGGAAAGCCAATGATGTAATTCTAGTTTCAGCCCAAAGGTTTGAGAGCCAGAATTTCTGATGGTTTAATTCCAATCCAAAGGCTGGCAGGCTTAAGACCCAGGAAGAGCTGATGTTTCAGTTTGAGTCTGAAGACAGGGGAAAAAAAAAAAAAAAAAAAAAAGTCCCAGCTTGAAGGTGGTCAGGCAGACGGAATTCTCTTTTATTAAACCTTTTGGTTCTATTCAGACCTTCAACTGATTGGATGAGGCTCACTCACAGTAGGGAGGGCAATATGCTTTACTCAGTGTACCGTTCAAATGTTAATCAGCCAGAAACACCCTCACACATCCAAATTGTTTGACCAAATATCTGGGCACCCTGTGGCCCAGTCAAGCTGACATGTAAAATTGACCATCACAACTTGGTAAGTATTTTTTAAACTGAATGCCTGACATTATATGTGAAAAATTATTAAAACAATATTAGAATTTTTTCTTCCTCCAGGGAGGATTTACCTTTGTTTCTGCAGTTATACTTAGGGTAGGTCACTTTGATGCCATTGGGAATTGGGCTGAATCAAAGTTATCTTTGGAGGGGCTGGCCTATTTCCAGTTTGTTGTTACTTCTAGGGTATAGTCCTTTAATAGTTTCCACTGAAAGCCTAGAGTGCCTTCTCTTTAATGGGCATAGAACTCCCAAGTTTTTCCCTCAAGCCCACAAGATTTTTCAGAAACTCTCTTCAGCTTCTTGGCTTCATAGCTACTGCTTGTGAATCAGCGAATAATAAAGAAAAGCTACTTCAGCACTCCTCTCTGAAGTTCCTTTTTCCCTAACATTTTAACCTTCAAATCTCCTCTGCCTCTGATGCCTTCAAGGGGACTTAAAAAATTTTTCCCAACGTTTCTAATTGTTCTTAACAAGAAGATTGCTCTCCAGCAAGATAGCCTGCCATCTTCACCTCCCATCAACATCATTAGCAGCTGGTGCTGAGCTTTAAGATCTTCCAGCTCTGCTATGGAGAAATATGTCATTTCAAGTTTTTAATTATTTTTGTGAACCGTTTTCTTCCTCTGGAAAGTTTTAGAATATTCACTTTATTCTCGGTATTATATTTTATGATGATATTCCTTGGACTATTTATCCTTTTTAATCCAGAAACTGGCATACTTACACAATGAAAACTCTTGTATTTTTTTTTTTCTCGTCTTGTTTTCTCATTATTCATATGTTATACTTTCAGAAAAGATTTTCTTGATTTATTTTCTTTTCCATTATCCATTTTTTTGGATTTTAGTTTTACAATGGGAAATATGGGCTATTTTCCCAACTTTATCTTCCAATTCATCTAATTAAACTTTTGATTTTGGCATCTATGCAAATAGTTTCTAAGGAATTTCTTGTTCTTTTCTTCCTTTTTGTAATATTTTTATTTTTATTTCATGGGTCTCTCTCAGGAAAACACATTTTTTAGAGTTTTGGGGCTCTTGCATTGTCTGTATTTATTCTGAGTTCCTTTCTTCATGCTTTTTAAAAAATATTGATCTGTCTCTTGTAAGTGAAGCTTTCCTCAAATGTCTGGTACTTATTCATTATCCATTCATATTTAAGAATGAGGCACCAGGTTGGGCACGGTAGCTCACTCCTGTAATCCCAGCACTTTGGAAGTCTGAGGTGGGTGGATCACCTGAGGTCAGGAGTTCGAGACCAGCCTGACCAATATGGTGAAACCCTGTCTCTACTAAAAATACAAAAATTAGCCGAGCATGGTGGCACACACCTGTAGTCCCAGCTGCTTGGGAGGCTGAGACAGGAGAACTGCTCGAACCCGGGAGACAGAGGAGGGTGCAGGGAGCCAAGATCGCACCATTGCACTGTAGCCTGGGTGACAGAGTGAGACTCCGTCTCAAAAAAAAAAAAAGAAAAAAAGAATGAGGCACCAAAACTATCAGGAGGTTTTGTATGGGTGTGGGTTTGGTCAGCCCGTCAGCTATACTACAGGGTAATTGGACAGGTATCCAACTTTTTTGGTGTGGTATTCTCTAGTGTACATATTTTTTCTGGAGCCATTAAGTCTCTTCAGAAAAACATTTTCAAACCACTTATCTAACACACAGCATTGTGAAGCAAACAGCCCAAGGAGCTGGAGTTTGCATGTGAGAATGTCTTAGCATTTAGGGTTTTGGCTTTCACTTGTATCATTTTTATGATATTCCTTTTTCCCTGCCTTTTTCTATGTCCTGTGTCTCCAAGTCAGGAGACTCTTTCTTCTATTTCTATACAGAATAAACCTCCAGGCCATGATGGGTTTGTGGAGGAGTTGCTTGAGGATATTGGATGAGGCAAGTGTCCCAGGGGACTGGCTGCCTTTCAGCCAGCCTTTCATTCATCGAGTCTGCTCTGTGCCCTGCACTGTTTTACTGGCACCTGTCATGGTCTTGAATCCATCTGGGAACAAAACAGGAAAAGAAACAAAAAACAAATTCTGCTTATGCTGAATTTACAGTTTACTAAGGAGAGATGGTAATGAGCATAAAAATGAGTAAATTAATATGTTCAAAGGTGCTACTGCCTTGATATAAAGAGTGGAGCAAGATAAAGGGGATTGGAAGCACCATGGTTGGGGGATAGAGGGCAGTGGTGGACTACAAGTGATTTTTAAAACTTTTTATTTGGAAATAATTTCAAACTTACAAAAGAGTTGTGAGACTAAGAATAGTGCAACAATACAAGATACACTTTTACCAGATTTACCTGTTGTTAATATTTTACCTCATTTGCTTTATTTGCTCCCCTACACACACACACACAAACACACAATATTTCTTCTTGAACCATTTGAGGGTAAATTGAACATATTATTGCCCCTTATCCCTAAAGACCTCCTTAAGATATTCTTAAGAATAAGAATATTCTCCTAATCAACCACAGAACGGTTATCGATGTCAGTAAATGTAATATTGATGTAATACTTTAATCTACCTTGCATATTCCCATTTTGTCATTTGCCCACTAATGTCCTTGATAGCATTTTCCCCTCTCCACTTTGGTCTGGAGAATTAGGTATTACCTTGAATTCTCATGTTTCTTTATTCTCCTTTAGTATGAAACATCTCAAGAGTATTCCTTTGTTTTTTCATAAAACTGACATTTTGAAGAATATAATTCCTTTTTAAAAAGAGAGTATCCTTAATTTGTGTTTGTCTCATGTTTTCTTTTGACTAGATTGAGGTTTTGCATTCTTAACTATAAAATAATACCTCATAGGTGATGCTATGTCCTTCTCAGAGTAGGTCACCTGTAGGCACATGACATCCAGCTGTTCTTCATTGGTGATATTAATTCCAATCACCTAATCAAGATGTTATCCAAAATTTCTCCACTGCATATTTTATTTTTTTTCTTTTCCTTTTTTTTTTTTTTTTTTTTTTGAGATGGAATCTTGCTCTGTCACCCAGGCTAGAGTGCAGTAGTGCGATCTCGGCTCACTGCAAACTCTGCCTCCCGGGTTTAAGCAATTCTCCTGCCTCAGCCTCCCAAGTATCTGGGACTACAGGCGCCCGCTGCCATGCCTGGCTAATTTTTTTGTATTTTTTTAGTAGAAGCGGGGTTTCACCGTGTTGCCCAGGCTGGTTTCAAACTCCTGAGCTCAGGCCATCTGCCTGCCTCAGCCTCCCAGAGTGCTAGGTGTGAGCCACTGCGCCTGGCCTGCATACTTTACTTTTTCTTAGCCAAGAATAAACAGTCTGTGGGGAGGCACTTTTTTTTCATGTCAATGTCCTGCTCTTCAACAAAATTTTCTCCTAGATTCAACATCGATTGTTTATCCTTGCCTGATTCAATCTTTATGAAGATTTTCTAACTGTAGTACTTTCTCCACATAAACCCATTAGAACTCAATATTTTATTATAAGCAAGAAACTTCTTTTTTTTTTTTTGAGACGGAGTCTTGCTCTGCCGCCCGGGCTGGAGTGCAGTGGCCGGATCTCAGCTCACTGCAAGCTCCGCCTCCCGGGTTCACGCCATTCTCCTGTCTCAGCCTCCCGAGTAGCTGGGACTACAGGCGCCCGCCTCGTCGCCCGGCTAGTTTTTTGTATTTTTTTTTAGTAGAGATGGGGTTTCACCGTGTTAGCCAGGATGGTCTTGATCTCCTGAGCTCGTGATCCGCCCGTCTCGGCCTCCCAAAGTGCTGGGATTACAGGCTTGAGTCGCCGCGCCCGGCCAGAACCTTCCTTTTTATGTATGTATAATTTGTATGTATGTATTTATCAGCATGGACTTATGAATTTTGGATGTATTAAAGGTATATGATTCATTACTGTATTGATTTTGATAAAATTGTTCCATATTTGGCCACTGGGAGCCACTTAAGTCTGGCTCCTATTGTAACTGCAATTTTAAGCAAGATGTTTATTAGGCATCATAGAAGTGACCTGCTGGAGGTAGAGTTAGCCACATGGCTATCTAGGGTACAAGGGTTCTAAACAGCAGGATAGTTATTACAAAGGCTTTGAGGCCACGAGTATGCCTGTTTGAGAAACAGCAAGGCCAGTGTGACTGAAGCAAAGTGACTAAGGTGTGAAGTAATAAGACAGGGAAACTTTCATTGCATTTGCCCTCCCCACACTCTTCTTCTGTATCCTGTGGTCCAGAAGAAACATTAAATACACCCTTATACCCACCAACAAATAAAGAAATAAAACCTGCCATTAAGTCAACTTCTTGAATTTATTTTGTATATTGTAAAATCCAGATAGCTACATATAGATGTGTACTTTTTGAAAATGTATCCCATCAGCCAGTGATAGTTATATTTCCATGGAGATTATTCCAGTCACCTGTATTTGAACAATTATACAGGATCTGACTATAATTAGAAAAGGGAGACAGGGGCCAAGTCAACCTACTACAAGTTTGGATTTCACATTTTAAATAATTGGTTAAAAAAAATAAAGTGAAGATGAAAATGTTTCTTTTGTTAAAAAAAAGATAAGAAAATATAAAATTGGAGCTTTTATTAATTTATACATGTGTCAGAGAAATGATAGACACAGAGAAGTAGCAGACAGTGGCATGCCCTTATTAGCTCCTCACATTATTATGCTGGAAACATGGGCTATTACTGTACAGTGAAACTAGAGTTTAAGGTGGAGAACCAGATTGACCTGATGCATGTGAGTGTTTATGAGTTTCACATTGAATGTGCCTGGTTTTTGTTGTTGTTGTTGTTGTTTTCTCTACAAAGAATACAGCTTAGAATGAGTGAGGCCAAGCTCAAATCATGTAGCTGTAACTATCAACTTGGTGAACTTCTGAGTTATTAGAAAGTGAGACTCTTTGAGCATGATGAGGCCATAAGTCAAGGAGTATCAGCAGCCATGAGAAGCTGCAAGAATCTAGGAATGGATTCTCCCCTGGAGCTTCTTGACACAGTGCAGCCAGGGCATCTTTGTTTCAGGCCAGTGATACTGATTTGGCCTCCAAAACTGCCAGAGAGTAAATTTTTGTTATTGGAAGCCACCCATTTGTAGCAATTTGTTACAGCAGCTGCTGGAAACTAACACATTGCCATTGACACTTGATAGCTACTTCAGTATGAAGACATGTGTATCTGTCTTGTTCAGTTTGGCATGTATTATTTCTGTCATGTTCCCTTCCCTCCTTCCCTGTCTTTTCTTTCTATAATTCATTTAATAGGACATTAGTTTTCCTGGATTGGGTGTCTGATTTTCTTTCCACCTGCTTATCTCTATGCTTTCAGTGGAATTTCTTTCCACTCAATCTTCTAACATTTTCATTGATTTTTTTTTTTTAATTGAAGTATAAATTTTTTTTTCAATACTACTATCTTTACCAGGCACAGTGGCTCAAGCCTGTAATCCCAGCACTTTGGGAAGCCAAAGTGGAAGATTTCTTGAAGTCAGGAGTTCAAGACCAGCCTTGGCAACATAATGAGACCCTGTCTCTACAAAAAATATAAAAATTAGCCTGGTGTGGTGGCACATGCCTGTAGTTCTAGCTACTTAGGAGGCTGAGACAGGAGGATCACTTGAGCCCAGGAGGTTGAAGATGTTATGAGCTATGATCATGCCACTGTACTCCAGCCTGGGCAACAGAGCAAGACCTTATCTTATAGAATTAAATACATTAAAAAAAAAAAAAAAAAAAAAAAGGAGGAAGATGGCCGAATAGGAACAGCTGCAGTCTGCAGTTCCCATCATGAGCAATGCAGAAGATGGGTGATTTCTGCATTTCCAACTGAGGTACCGGGTTCATCTCACTGGGGCTTGTCAGACAGTGGGTGAAGCCCATGGAGCAGGGTAAGCCATCGCCTCACCCGGGAAGCACAAGGGGTCGGGGAATTCCCTTTCCTAGCAAGAGAAGCCATGACAGATGGTACCTGGAAAATAGGGACACTCCCACCCTAATACTGTGCTTTTTCAATGGCCTTAGCAAATGGCACACCAGGAGATTATATCCCATGCCTGCCTCAGAGGGTCCCATACCCACAGAGCCTCACTCACTGCTAGCACAGCAGTCTGAGATCAAACTGCAAGGTGGCAGCAAGGCAGTGGGAGGGGTGTCCGCCATTGCTGAGGCTTGAGTAGGTAAACAAAGCAGCCTGGAAGCTCAAACTGAGTGGAGCCCACCACAACTGAAGAAGGTCGGCCTGCCTCTGTAGACTCCACCTCTAGGGGCAGGGCATAGCTGAACAAAAGGCAGCAGAAACTTCTGCAGACTTAAACGTCCCTGTCTGACAGCTCTGAAGAGAGTAGTAGTTCTCCCACCATAGAGTTTGAGATCTGAGAATGGACAGACTGCCTCCTCAAGTGGGTCCCTAACCCCTGAGTAGCCTAACTGGGAGACATATCCCAGTGGGGGCCAACTGACACCTCATACAGCTGGTTGCCTCTCTAAGATGAAGCTTCCAGAGGAAGGATCAGGCAGCAACATTTGCCGTTCTACAATATTTGCTGTTCTGCAGCTTCTGCTGGTGACACCCAGGCAAACGGTGTCTGGAGTGGACCTCCAGCAAACTCCAACAGACCTGCATCTGAGGGTCCTGACTGTTAGAAGGAAAACTAACTAACAGAAAGGACATCCACACCAAAACCCCATCTGTACCTCACCATCAGCAAACACCAAAGGTAGATGAAACCACAAAGATGGGGAGAAACCAGAGCAGAAAAGCTGAAAATTCTAAATATCAGAGTGCATCTTCAACTCCAGAGGATCACAGGTCCTCGCCAGCAATGGAACAAAGCTGGAAGGAGAATGACTTTGACAAGTTGAGAGAATAAGGCTTCAGACGATCAGTAATAACAAACTTGTCCGAGCTAAAGGAGGATATTTGAACCAATTGCAAAGAAGCTAAAACAAAATCAATGTGCAAAAAATCACAAGCTTTCTTACACACCAGTAACAGACAAACAGAGAGCCAAATCTTGAATGAACTCCCATTCACAATAGCTTCAAAGAGAATAAAATACCTAGGAATCCAACTTACAAGGGATGTAAAGGACCTCTTCAAGGAGAACTACAAAGCACTGCTCAGTGAAATAAAAGAGGACACAAACAAATGGAAGAACATACCATGCTCATGGATAGGAAGAATCAATATTGTGAAAATGGCCATACTCCCCAAGGTTATTTATAGATTCAATGCCATCCCCATCAAGCTACCAATGAG
>NW_016806571.1:2426413-2427976 GCF_001698545.2 Rhinopithecus bieti
GGAGGGATAGCATTAGGAGATATACCTAATGTAAATGACGGGTTAACGGGTGCAGCACACCAACATGGCACATGTATACCTATGTAACAAACCTGCTTGTTGTGCACATGTACCCTAGAACTTAATGTATAATAATAAAAGAAAAATACAAAAATTAAAAAATTAAAAAGTGCAGGTTTTTTACATATGTATACATGTGCCATGTTGGTGTGCTGCACCCATTAACTCGTCATTTACATTAGGTATATCTCCTAATGCTATCCCTCCTCCCTCCCCTGACCCCACAACAGGCCCCGGTGTGTGATGTTCCCCTTCCTGTGTCCAAGTGTTCTCATTGTTCAGTTCCCACCTATGAGTGAGAACATGCAGTGTTTAGTTTTCTGTCCTTGTGATAGTTTGCTCATAATGATGGTTTCCAGCTTCATCCATTTGTTTGTGTCCTCTTTTATTTCATTGAGCAGTGGTTTGTAGTTCTCCTACAAAAGCTTGAGAAGAATGGGCTATAGGAAGATATTGAAGCTAAGTTTCAGATGTTTGTGTAGTTATAAGTTATATAAAGACCTCTGCAAATATGCAAACATTCCTTATAATTAACAACCCTGACATGAAGATCAAACGTATGAAATGGCTGCTTTTTTTTTTTTTTTTTTCCACATTCAGGTAATTAAAGTGTAGAAAAATCTCTGCCCCAGAAGGTCTGAATATAATTCACATGAATGGAAAATGGCAAAAGTGGTTAGTATCTTGAGTAGCATCTTAACTGAAACATACTAAAATGGCATAATTTTGTTTCAGTAATCAGTAGTTGAAAGATCTCGTGCTTTACTTCTTAGGATATGGGTTTAATTATTTCTGGAGCTAAATGATTTGAGACACTTGTAAAGATTAGCCCATATCTGACAATAATAGTAGTAATTGGTTCAACCCTAAGAAAATGGCCTCCAAACAATAACAATTACAAATAACTTATTCGTATGTAAATGTATAGTATATATAAACGTTAATGGCATGGATTCAGAAGTCATCCTGCTTGAATTCATATATCTCTCACTTTCTGGATGAACCTCAGTTATCTCTTCAGTGGAATGAGGGAACTTCATAAGGTTTTTATGTATATTAAATGAAATAATATATATAAAGTGCATAAGTATAGCACCTGGAAAATAGTAAGCTGTCTCTACTACTGTTAATCCAGCTACTTCCCTGCAAGGCATATTCTTATCTTTCTGACATACAAAGTTTTTGAGACAGAGTAGAAAATCTCAAAAAGCAAGCTGTTGATTAAAATATAATGGCATTTGCAGTTTATAAACTGCATACTTATTAAATAAGCTGACTAGGCTTGTGTTTCCAGTGTGATCCTAAGGAGAGGAACACATGGCCTTAAGAGGAGATAAACAAAACTAGGATTACTTCTAGACCTATGTTTTGACAGCTATAAAGTTTATCTTTGAAGGCTGTCTGGTTGACATTGCATGTTGGCTAAGACATTCCTTACAAATGTTGCAGTCATATAAAAAGAGAAACTGTGTGCTATTTTTTTTTTTTTTTTTTTTGGTTGTT
>NW_016806571.1:2428179-2444512 GCF_001698545.2 Rhinopithecus bieti
AGTGGCTGGAATTACAGGCACCTGCCACCACGCCCAGCTAAATTTTTTTTTTTTTTTTTTTTTTTTTTTGTTTTTTCCCTCTTTTACCGGGGGGAAGCCCCTCCCCAAAATCAATCAGGTGGGTTAAACTAATAAACAAATAGCCAGAGTGGCAGTGATAATGTTCTTTTGAAGATGTTGAAGTACTATTTGTCGCAGCTTCACTTAGTCATAACACATAGGCATCACTGCTGCTCTCCCAGAAAAATGGATGCATCTGTAATAAGCTATATAAACGGATGAAGTCTTTTAAGGATTTTTAAGATTTACTGTTTTTTTTAAGCCTATTTAATGAAGCAGATTGCACACAATCCACACCTGAGCACCATACTGCTTACCTTGTGGCCATACCTCAAATTGTTTCTTAGCTTCCTTTCTGAAAAATGATTACCAACAATAATAATAAATTCAAGAAAAATAAGCATGAAAATACTTTCCTCTAACCCCCGCAAATGTAGCCAGTATAAAAAGTCCCAGTGTGCATATTTACCTTCCTGTACTGTTAAAGAAAACACGGTTGTGCTTCATTATCAAAAGTTGATTCTGGTAGATAGCAGAAGAGAATGTGAAATATGCAAAAATGTTTTCTTAGGATAGAATGAATTGGCTAACATGGGAGTTCTTTTTTTAATGAGATAGTAACATAAGAAAATGTTTGGTCATGTACACAGATTTGGAAACCGTCACCACACAGCTGTGCTATCAAATTAGGCATACTTCCTTGACCTAGGCGATATTTTTTTTTTTTACTAATATGAAGAATGAAAAATTTTTATTACTGTGACTTATCCTATCAAATTTTGACTATAAATTTCATTGAAATTATCATTATAATATCTAGGAAAAGTTTCACCTAGCAGGTAATAATTGTTCTCCAAAAGCAGGAGAGGAAAACCAGTCTCATCAACTAAGTATTAGTTGTGATAAAGTCTTTGGTCTTCTTATATTTTTATAAGGCAATGATGCATTCAGTGTACATATTAGAACTTCCTTATTGTTTTGGTCCATTCCCATTATTTCGGAGTGCATTTTAATTCTCAATTTGTTATTGATATAGATCAACCAAATATTACCCTGTGGTTGCTTATATATTTTTAGAGTTTCCCTTACATGCAGTTTTGCTTAACATGGGTCACAGTAAAGGATCATTTATAAAAGTAATGGATTGTTTCCTGTTTCTGCCAGCTGATTTGATCAATCTGAAGTTCCTTATGTACTATGAGTTACATAACCAGTATGGAATCTGTGTGGTACATTCTCATTTTAGTTGGGTGTTAACTGAATTAGCCATTTATATCCTTTAAATCATTGAGGACATTTTAATAAAGACTTGAACTGCTCTGTTCTTCATGTACCCTGCTCCAACAATATGGTTCACCTGGCTCTTACTCAAACACACCACATTAGCTTTCTATGGCCTCTACACATGCTCTTCCCTCACTACAAAATTTATTTTTCTGATCATCTCTTAGCTTACTCCCTAACTGCCTTTGCACAAATGTCACCTTTCATCAAAGCCTTTCCTAAACACCCTATTTAAAGCTATCCCACCACCCCTCGCAATTTCTAGTCCTCTTTTATTATTTTATCTGCCCCCTCATAGGACTTGTGACTTACTACCATTATACATATCTGATTCAATTATTATTTATTGCTTAAATTGTTATAATCATTATAAATCACTTATGGCTAATTAATATACATATTATGCTCAGTCATTTACTTGATTAGTTGTTAGCCTCAATTATATTTTATTTTTAATATATATTTTTAATTGACAAATAGAAAGTGTATAGATTGGTACAATATGGTGTTTGGAAATAAGCATATATTGTGGAATGACTAAATCAAGCTAAGTGACTTATGCAGTACCTTACATGCTTATCTTTTTTTGTGGTAAGAACACTTAAAATCTATTCTACTATCTTAGCAATTTAAAAATGGGCAAAGGACTTGAATAGACATTTCTTCAAAAAAAAAAATACAAATGACCAACAGGTATATGAAAAGGTGCTCAACATCACTAATTATCAGAGAAATGCAAATCAGAACCACAATGATGTATCACCTAACACCTGTAAGGATGTCTATTAGAAAAACAAAATATAACAAGTGTTGACAAGGATATGGAGAAATAGAAATCTTTGTACACCTTGTACATTGTTGCAAGAGCATTGGTAGAACTACTTTGGAAAACTCTTTGTAATTATCTACTAAAGATGAATATATGCCTACTATATGACCCAGTATTTCTACTTTGAAGTGATGTAGCCAACAGAAAACATGCATACATGCACCAAAAGACATATACAAAAATGTTAATAGGACTTCTGGTTTCCAGTTCCACATGTAGGGAGCTTTAGAAGTTGCCTTTCCAACTCTAATAAGTAAAAAGCTGAGCAAACTGATAAATCAACCTTATTGGACCCAGGATAGGGGAGGACACAGGGAAACCCACTGTCCCCAAAAGACTAGAGAGACAGACTGGCAAATACCGAGAGCCACAAGTTACTAGAGCATGCAGTCACAAATAGAAACCCCCACAGGAAGCAGTGCCTTGGTAGAAAAACCTGAGCTGTAATTGATGAATTATAGGAGGTTCAGTATGAACAACTCTGTAAGTTTAAAACTCCAGGGGGACTCACTCATGGGGAAACCCTACTATTTTGTTAGACTTACCTACATGAGCTAAATTAGATTCTCCAAGTAAATATTGCAGAAAAATCCCTATGTGCTTCTGGCAGGGGGAGGATGAAATGAACCATTTTGAAATATGCCAGAGCACTGTGCTCTTCTTAACAAGGTCTGCCCCCAGGAGAAATTAGTTAGCTAAATCCTGACCTGCTGGGGTATTATTAGAGCCTGACCCAAGGGAAGGAAAATACCTAACTCTTGTCAGCTCTAACCTTCTGCATCAGAGAAGGGAAATACTAAACTCCAGAAAACTCTAGCCATCCTGTCCTGCCAAAGAGGGGAGAAGAATACTGAGGAAACACTTAGAAGTTTGTAGACCAGAGGCATATGCTTACTAAAAGACTGAGACTTAATCATAGGATGATGGAATATCTCTCCTCCCCTTTTCCCCACCTAACTACTGCATTACTAAAACCTGATTTACAGAAGTTCCTTTTACCTGGTACATCATGTCCAACTACCAAGAAAAAATTACTAGGCATACCAAAAGGAAAAAAAAAAAAAATGAAAGAAAGAAAAGAAAAACAATCTGAGGAGAATAGAGCAAGCTTCAGACCCAGACAGGTAGGGATTCTGGAATTATCAGATGAGGAATTTAAATCCGCTATGATTAATATACTAATGGCTATAACAGATAAAGAAGGCATCATTCAAGAATAGGTAGACAATGTAAGAAGAGAGATGGAAATCCTAAGGAGAAAGCAAAGAGAAATACTAGAGAGTAAAAACACTGTAAAATAAAGAATGCCTTTGATGGGCTTATCAGTAGATTGAAAGTGGCTGAAGAAAGAGTCTCTGAGCCTAAGAATATCTCCCCCAAACTGAAAAGCAAAGAAAAAGGCTGGGAAAAGAAAAAAAAAAGAATAAGGACTGCAGGACAACTACAAAAGGTGAAACATATGCGTAAGGGGAATACTAGATGGAAAAGAAAGAGAGAAAGAAACAAGAAATATTTCAAACATTAATGACAGAGATATTTCTTAAATTAATGTCAAATATCAAAGTTCAGATCCAGGAGACTCAGAAAGAAAATAATAGGGGCTTGAAACTCAGATCTTCATAAAGAAAAGAAGAGCATCAAAGGGGAAATAAACAAAGATAAAATGTTTATTTTCTTATTCTTAATTTATCTAACTGATAAGTTTGTTCAAAATAATAATAGCAACAGTGCTTTTGATTATGTATGTTTATATGTTATATGTATGCCTACATATAAGTGAAATGAATGCAACAACACAAAGAGCAGGAGGGAAGACTTAGGATTATATTGTTTTTGTAAGATACACTATTTGTAAAGTGGTGTAGTGTTATTTAAAAGTGAACTTGGACTAGTTGTAAATGGATATTGCAAACCCTAGGGCAATCACTGGAAGTTTTTTTTGTTGTTGTTGTTTTTTTAAGTATAACTGACATGCCAAGAAAGGAGAGAAAATTGAATCATATAAAATGCTCAGTTAAAACCACAAAAGGCAGAAAATATGTGGAAGGTGAAAATAGGAACAAGAACAACAGAGAAAATACTGACAAATATAGTTGATATTAATTTACCAATAACTTTAAACATCAGTGGTCTAAATGCACCAAATAGACCTGGCGTGGTGGCTCACACCTATAATCCCAGCACTTTGGGAGGCTGAGAAAGGAAGATCACTTGGGCCCAGGAGTTCGAGACCAGCCTGCGCAACATAGGGAGAGAGACCAGCTCTACAAAAAATTTGAAAAATTAGCCAGGCATGGTGGTGTGTGCCTATAGTCCCAGCTACTCAGAAGGCTGAGGTGGGAGGATCTCCTCGAGCCTGGGAGGTCAAGGCTGCAGTGACAGAGTGAGATCCTGTCTCAAAAAAAAAAAAGAAAAGAAAAGAAAAAGAAAAGCACTAATTAAAAGATTGTTAGAGTGGATCAAAAAAACAAGATTCAACTATATGTTGTTTAGAAGACACCCACTTTAAATATAAAGATACATGTAGATGAAAAGTAAATGGATGGAGAAAAATATACCAAGCTAACACTAATCAAAAGAAAACAGGAGTAGCTACATTTCAGACAAGGCAGACTTTCAAAGCAAAGAAAGTTATCTGGGATAAAAAAGGTCATTACATAATGATAAAGAGGTCAGTCCTCCAAGAAGACATAACAGTCCTTTACATGCATGTGCCTAGCAGCAAAGCATAAAACTATGTGAGGCAAAAACTGATAGAACTATGAGCATAAATACATGCATCCACTATCATAGTTGGAGATTTTAACACCCCTTTATCAGAAATGGACAGATCCAGCAGGCAGTAAATGGGTAAAGACATAGTTGAATCCAACAACACCATCAATCAACTTGTATAATTGACATCTATAGACTACTTCATCCAACGAGAGCAGAATACACATTCTTCTCAAGATCACATGGAACATTCACCAAGATAGACCACATTATGGTCCGTAAAGCACACATTAACAAATTTAGAATAGAAATTATATCATGCCTGCTCTCAGACCACAGTGGAATTTAGAAACCAATAAAGGAAAGATAACTGGAAAGTCCCAAAATACATGGAGATTAAACATGGATTAGAAAAGAAATTTCAGATAAATTAAGAAATAATTTTGAACTAAATGAAAATGAAAACAGAACTTATCAAAATTTATGAGATGCTGCAATGAGCCAGGATCATGCCATAAAATAATATATCAAAGATGCATGTACTCCGTGTCCATTGGAACACCCTTCACAATAGCAAAGTTAACAGGATCAACCTAAGTGTCCATCAGCAGATGAATGGATAAAGAAAATGTGTGTGTGCACAATGGAATACTACTCAGCCTTAAAAAGAAGTTTTGTCATGTGCAACAATGTAGATGGAGCTGGAGAATATTATGTTAAGGGAAATAAACCAGACACAGGAAGACAAATACCACATGTCCTCACTTATATGTGGAATCTGAAACAATAGAACTTACAGAGCAGGGAGTAGAATGGTGGTTACTAGAGTCTGGGGTGGTGGGCAGTGGGAGAAGGAGGGGAGGATGGTCAGAGGGTACGAAGCCTCAATTAGGAGGAATACAGTTTTTTCCTTTGGGACATACTGCACAGCATAGTAAGTATAGCAAAAACAGTCTTTATAACAAATGATACTGGAACAACTGAACATCCACATGCAAGAAAATGAATCTGGACACAGACCTTATACTTATCACAAAAACTAACTCAACGTGGATTATAGATCTAAATATGAAACACAACTATAAAATGACTAGAAGATAACATAGGAGAAAACCTAGATGACCTTGGATATGATGATGACTTTTTAGATACAAACCAAAGGTACAATCAATGAAAGAAATAACAGATAAGCTGAACTTCATTAAAATTAAAAGCTTCTACAGAAAGCAGGGTCAAGAGAATAAAAAGATAAGTCATAGACTGAGAGAAAATATTTGAAAAGACATATCTGATAAAAGACAAATCCAAAATATACAAGGAACTCAGAAAACTCAAGAAAATATAAAACCTATTTAAAAATGGGTCAAAAACCTTAACAGACACCTCACCAAAGAAGGTATACAGATGACAAATAAACATGAGAAGATGTTCCACATCATATGGCATCAAGGAAATGTAAATTAAAAAGACAATGAGATAACGCCATACCTGTTAGAATGGCCACAATTCAGAACACTGACAATAAATACTGAAAAGGATATAGAAACAAACAGCAGGATATGGAGCACCTCTCATTCATTACTGGTGGGAATCAAAATAGTCCAACCACCTGGAAGACAATTTGGTGATTTCACACAAAACTAAACATATTCTTACCATGTGTTCCAGCAATTGTGCTCTTAGATATCTACCCAAAGAAGTTGAAAACTTAGTGCACATGGACATTTATAGCAGCTTTATTCATAATTGCCAAAACTGACAAGCAACCAGTATTTCCTTCAGTAGGTGAATGAATAAATACACTATGGTACATTCAGATGATAGAATATTTTTTAGCATTAAAAAGAAATGAGGGGGCCTGGACATGGTGGGTCATGTGTGTAATCCCAGCACTTTGGGAGGCCAAGGCAGGGGGATCATTTGATCCCAGGAGTTCAAGACCAGCCTGGGCAACATAGGGAGACCCTGTCTCTATAAAAATATAAAAAATGAACCAGGAATGGTGGGGCACACCTGTAGTCCCAGTTACTTGGGAGGCCGAGGTGGGAGGATCACTTGCACTCAGGACGTCAAGGCTGCAGTGAGCTGTGATTTTGCCTAGTTATGGGCTGAGAGGGTTGTGAGTGGTGGTTCTTCTCAGTCTGAACAGATCTCTAGTCATTCTAAAACCCAGTCATTTGTCATTACTGTACAGAAGAAACAATAAGTAATGGACCTATCCCTTAAGAAAAACTCTCATCAAAGTATGCTTCTTTATTGTAGGTACTTCGCGCCTTTCTGCTGTTTCCAACAATTGAACGAATGTCTGAGTCACCCAATGGCAGAATTGCCACTCCACTTTTGTGCTGGTTTCGATATGTTCTCTATGTTACTGGCTACTTATTATTGAAACCGTGTCCTGAGAAAATCAAGTCCTTGCTAATCAGAAGGTGCCTTCAATTAATGAACCTGGAGAATGAATTTTCGCCATTGAATGTATTAGAACCATTCTGCCTTGGTAAGCACAGATTTTAAAATGTATGTGTTTATTCTTGTATCGCAAAGTGTTTACACAATACTCTCTGACAGTGGACAAATATCAAGCAAGGAATTATTTACTAGTTTTTTATTTTTCTCTTCCAAAAGTTTAAAACTAGAAATAAATAAAATTAGAAATAGAATGAGGGAATTTTTACATGAGAAATTAGACAGAAAAGCCTCATCATTTTAATTTTATCATACGTTTCTGATTCTTCACTCTAGCTGCAGGATGGTGAGAAACACTTCTTCTGCACATAGTACATAGTATATACGGAGTCCCTACAGGAATCCTGGGTATGCCTGTTAGCTCAGTGGGAGTACTTTACAAAAAACAGCAGAAGGACACAAAGCCTAATACTCTTATAGAGTTAACAGGTTGTTTTTATTTTCCTTGTTTAAATGTTTTGGGAGATTTTAAATCATAGAAGTAATAAATAGTTGTCATGGTAATGTATTTTAATACTGGGTGCTTTGCTGATTGTATTGTATGAATATGCTAGGAAATGTTTTTGTGACTACTTTTTGGCTTCAAAAGTTGTTTTAAAATATAATTTATCGTTTTAGATCATACTGTTCTATACTATATTTATAAATGACTTTCATAATAAAGTAGTCCTAGTTTCTTAATCTATAAGGTGGGGATAACAATACCCCATACTTCAAATGTTATTCTAGCGTTAAATGTGATAAAATATGCAAAGCTTCTATCTGGTATTTTATTTATAACAGACCTCCAATGAATGATGTAACAATTAGTTGCAGCAGTCGCTAATGGCACTTTCTAAGCTTTTACCTGTGATCCTCAAAAGAACTAATAAGGTTTAGTATTGCTATTGTCCCCCTTTTAAATGAAGCAACTGAGGTACAAAGAGGTTACATGATTGCCCAAAGTTATACAACTAGTATGTAGTGTTGAAGCCCAGGCATTCTGCCGCTGTATTGCATTTCCTTTCTTTTTTTTTTTTTTTTTTTTTTTTGAGACAGAGTCTTGCTCTGTCGCCCAGGCTGGAGTGCGGTGGCCAGATCTCGGCTCACTGCAAGCTCCGCCTCCCGGGTTCACGCCATTCTCCTGCCTCAGCCACCCGAGTAGCTGGGACTACAGGCGCCCGCCACCTCGCCCGGCTAGGTTTGTGTATTTTAGTAGAGACGGGGTTTCACCGTGTTAGCCAGGATGGTCTCGATCTCCTGACCTCGTGATCCGCCCGTCTCGGCCTCCCAAAGTGCTGGGATTACAGGCTTGAGCCACCGCGCCCGTCTGCATTTCCTTTCACCATAGCTGCTGCTATTGCCCTAGTTAATGATAACAGCAGGACTCCTGAATAAAGTTTTCCATACTCAGCTGTATTAAGAATGCCATAAGGTCACATGCGTAATGAACTAGAAACAAGTTAACAGCCCTGCCTGTTCAATTGTACAGCTGCAGTTCGTATGGGAGGTATTTTTCTAAATATGTAACAAGAAGCAGTCCTCACAAATACAAAATTCAGTATATTTATCCTATTGATAGATTTTTCCCCCTTCCATTTTCCCCCCAATTTCCACTCTTTAATATAGCCTTAGCATAGTGGTTAAAAAAGATGAGATAGGAAGAGGGGAAGCAAGGGCTAAGGACAGTCATGGAAATTGCCAGAGGTTGAAGTTGGAAATATCCCTTAAAGACCATTTGGTCCAACTCCTCATCTCTCCACCATATTGTTACAGGAAAGGGGTCCCGATCCACACCCTAAGAGAGGGTTCTTGGATCTCGTGCAAGAAAGAATTCAGGGTGAGTCTGCAGTGCAAAGCAAAACCAAGTTTATTAAGTGAGTAAAGTGGTGAAAGAATAGCTCCTCCATAGACAGAGTAGGATACTCCTGAAAATAAGGGATACCCACCCCAGGTACAATGCTTGTATATATAGGGAGATGTGTTGTGCTACAAGTTTGTGATAAAGGATTAATTTTCTTAATTACTATATTTTGCAAGAATCGATATTATTATTATTATTATTATTATTTTGAGATAGAGTCTCACTCTGTCACCCAGGCTGGAGTGCAGTGGCATAATCTCGGTTTACTGCAACCTCCGCTTCCCAGGTTCAAGTGATTCTCCTGCCTCAGCCTCCCGAGTAGCTAGGACTACAGGCAAGCACCACTGTGCCCAGCTAATTTTTGTATTTTTTTTAGAGACGGAGTTTCACCATGCTGGCCAGGCTGGTCTCAAACTCCTGACCTCGTGATCCACCCATCTCAGCCTCCCAAAGTGCTGGGATTAGAGGCGTGAGCCACCGCACCCAGCCCAAGAATCGATATTACTATCTTTGAAGCAAAATTAGGAATGCCTTTGTTCTCCAGATATCAGGATATCTGGACACTCCCAAGTCTGAGTCTGTTTTAGTAAACATTATTAATTTGTTCCCTTAACTTTAAACATCTAGAGGCTCGGAGTGCCTTACTTTCTGAGACTACAGTCCAGCAAGTTTCAGCCTCATTTTCCTAGCCCACACTCAAAATGAAGTCTCTCTGGTTCAAAGGCCTCTGACAATATTATGGAACAGATGCCTACTGGTGAAAATGATACTGACAAGAAGTCAGAAACCCTCAACTCTCATTTTGGTTCTGTCCTAGAGTCACTCTGTAGCTTCCGTTTAATTACTTCCCCTCATTGATTTTCAGATGTTGATTACATCAAAAGTTAGAGCCAGTCTACCTTTGGAAATTACTTGAGACCCAATGGAATCAACATTTGAAATTCTGGCAAATATATGTAAAATTCTCCACATATACTTTGATAAGATCATTTTACTTCTCTTTACAGGTTTGTTTGTCCCTCCTAGCCCGTTGTTGCTCTTTGCCATTTTCTTTTTGTGTTGTAGAATGGATTTTATAAAGCATTCTTTAGTTACAGATTCCATTTTCCTCCTGGGATTTCTGCTTCCTGGAAGATAGAGTAAAGGGACTTTCCACTATTTCTCCTGCTAAGTACAAAAAAACCCTGGATATTATCTATAAAACAACATTAAGAAGACTATACAAGGTAGAGAATAGAAAGCAGGCTATGTAGGGACTTTGGGACCCAAGCAATAAACACAGTGGTGAGTTCCCTAGGTTTTCTTTTTATCACATATATCCTAGGTGTGGAGCCAGCAACCCAGAAATACCGAAGGTAGAGACTTTTAAAGGCCCCAACAAAAGCCTACTCTCTCTAGCCCAAAGACCAGGAAAGGAGCAGTGTTTCATAGAGTAGGAAAAAATAGTCTTCTCCCTACCTTGTATACAAAAGACAGATTAACAAGAAAAATATATAAATTTATTAACATTATATTTCATATGTACATGGGAGATACCCAGAGAAATGAATAAATCTCAAAGAAGTGGCTTCTGAGTTCAGACTTAAATACTAAATACTTCAACTAAAACAAAGAAAAGAAGTCAGTAATGGGAGGTAACCACTGTATATAAGACAAAAGTTTCTTATGCAGATTTACGTTTGTGCCCTTTGCATTAATAATAGAATCCCTGGTGATTTAGAGTCATCCTTCATGGTACAGAGAGGAAAACACCCATTCAAATGGAAATTCCTTTATAGATGTGAATTTCCCTTTAAAAGGGAACTTCTCCATTTTTAGAGCTTCTCCTGTGTCTCCAGTTTCTCAAAATACTCGGTTTAAAATAATCTTTTTGCCCAAGAGGCATCTTTAGGGATGGTATATTTTGGGTCCCCTACAGTCATTTTGAGGTAGTATATTCTGGTCTTCAGTACTTTCTTTCTTTATTATTATTATATATTTTTTGAGACAGAGTCTCACTCTGCCACCCAGGCTGGGGTGCAGTGGCTCAATCTCGGCTCACTGCAACCTCCGTCTCCTGGGTTCAAGCAATTCTCCTGCCTCAGCCGCCCAAGTAGCTGGAAATACAGGTGCCCGCCACAGCTCCCAGCAAATTTTTGTATTTTTAGTAGAGAGGGGGTTTCACCATATTGGCCAGGCTGGTCTCAAACTCCTAACCTCAGGTGATCCACCCACCTTGGCCTTCCAAAATGCTGGGATTATAGGCACGAGTCACCGCAACTGGCCTCTGGTCTTTAATACTTTCTAAAAGAAACCTTTAGACAGTAACTCCTCTACTCTACTCCAGCTATCTCCAGCCATGCTTACAGAGATTGAGTGGACTTTACCCTCTCCCCAGCAGTAATGAAGCACCCCCTCTCTCTCCCTGCTCTCGGGTACTGTCCCAGAAGAGGCTGAGTAGAGAGCGAAGACTTTCATCACTGCCCTGCAGTAATGGGTCTACCATCGCCACTACCCCCATGTTATCAGTAAAGGTCATGTGGGAGAAGTAGCAAGGGACTCCCAATTGTCCCAGCCAAGATGGTAACAGTGGAAGCCTAGTACAGAGTCAGAATTGCTTTCCCTACCCAGCAGCTATAAGGAGCCCCTTCACCCCTTGGGTGTCAATGTAGCAGGATGAGCCTCAGACAAAACTCCTCAGACACTGAGTTAAAGAAAGAGGGTGTTTATTCGGCCAGCGGCATCAGCAAGACTCCTGTTTCAAGAGCCGAGCTCCCCGAGTGAGCAATTCCTGTCCATTTTAAGAGCTCACAACTCTAAGGGGGTGAGCATGAGAGGGTCGTGATCGATTGAGCAAGCAGGGGTACGTGACTGGGGCTGCATGCACTGGTAATTAGATCGGAACAAAACAGGATAGGGATTTTCACAGTGCTTTTCTATGCAATGTCTGTAATCTATAGATAACATAACGGATTAGGTCAGGGGTTGATCTTTAACTACCAGGCCTAGGGTGTGGGACTGGGCTGTCCGCTTGTGGATTTCATTTCTGCCTTTTAGTTTTTACTTTTTCTTTCTTTGGAGGCAGAAATTGGGCCTAAGACAATATGAAGGATGGTCTCCTCCTTTACTCCCCGCCTTTGAGACTCTCACTCAATAGTGGGAGTTCTCACTTTCATTTTTACTACGTATGTCTTCTTGCAAGACAGATCGATAGTGATTCATATAGTACACTTGTGCTGAAGCATTTTGGTGAACTAAGGTAGCAATGAAGCTTTTTATCGTTTGAAGAAGTACAGATAGCAAACAAGGGAGCAGTAAGCAGGTTCCTATTACTATTATAACTCTTATTGTAAGAGTTTTAAATCCTCCTAGCACTGGGAACCATTTTCTAAACATGACCCCAGGATCAAATCCATGCCACACTTGCATGGGCACATGTGCCAATTTTGTCATATCTCTAACTGTGTCTTCAACTACTTGCCCTTGATTATCTATGTGTAGGCAGCAATGAGTAAGGTTAAATTTTCTACAGACCTCTCCTTCAGCTGCTAGCAAGTAGTCAAGAGCTAATCTATTTTGATAGATAGCATTTCTCATCTGATCTTCTTGCCGGGCCAGAATAGTCAAGGCTCTGCCAATTTTATTAGTGATTATTTTTAAGACAGCTTGTAACCGTATGATTTGGTTGATCATGTAAATGGGGGTCTGGTATCCTCATGAGCCGTCTTGTGCCTAAGTAGCAGGCCTATAATATTGTATGATTCTCTCAGAGGGCCATTTATCATTTTTTCAATTTCCTATAGCTATGCTTCTCTTTTCGTGGGAAGCATAGACAGGGAAACCTAGGAGTTTGCCTGTTTTTATGGGCAGTAGGAAGAAAGATGGTTTAATAGTGTCAATAACACAACTACCTGCCTACTGGTCAGGTAATTTGGCATAAGCTGTAAGCCTACATATCTAGTATAATCTAGTGGGGGCTGTCCAGTCCTGGTGGGACTCCGGGTGGGTCCACACAGTTTGCAACTTTGGGAATTTACTAAATGGATTTCTCTCTGTGTGATTTGAACTCCACCAAGTGACTGTTTCTGTGGTACCATTATACAGTTTCTGTTTCAGACAACTAAGTCATCCTACAGGGTGAGTGAATTCTTTTCTTTCTCTAGCTATGCAATATTGTCCAATAATTGAGGCTTTTAGGACCTAGAAATTATCAGGGTGATTCTTTTGAGCTGGGAATTCATCAGGAACTGGATCTGTAAGTACTCATTATTGGGCTTCCCATGGCCGTTGATCTCCTATTACAGTTCCTCCACATACATAACATGAAGTGACATTGAGAGACTGGGCTCCATGCTCAGCTAATTGCAAAAACAAATTTCTTGTTTTTCCTGGAATTTCTGGTACTGGCACATTTAGTTCATCATAGAAAGTTTGAAACACTAGCTCAGGAAAGCGTTTATAAACTTCTCCTCGAACCAAGATATTTACTTGAGGATTCAGTCCAGCCCCATCAATTCCTAAGGTCGCACGCTCCTCTTTTTTCCAGCGAGGATCAAGGGGATTGGTTATTACTAGCTCTAAGGGGTTACATTGTCCTTTAGTACAGGAAGGGTCATTTTTTCCTTTCTGAAGGTGGACTGGATCCTTTTCATTTTTTTTTTTAATCTAAGTGGCCTAAATGACACAAGACCAGTATTTACATTTATTTCCACACAGTCCTAATTTATGACAGATGTACTTATTTTCTGCCATATAGCCTCTTAGTTCTAATTAAGAGAACTACACCTTATTCCTAACTTATTACTATTAATGACAGCACAGGCATCAAATTTTAAGGTGACTTGTTTGGGCACCTCTTTTTCTTCTGTTTTGGCTAACACTTTACTCGTATCATTTATGAGCCTCCACCAGTCCTCAGTCCTTAATCTTATTTTTAAAAAACTCTGGTCATGGGAGGCTCAGATGGGGCATAACACACATCAGGTTGGTCATTTCGTGGGCTACATACCCTGTATAGAATAACATTATACAAACAAGTTCTTTTTAGAGTTCCAGTACACTTAAAATAACCATAAAATAATAGGACCATAGCAAACTTTTGTCCTGCCTCAGTGACTTGATGTATACACTGGGAACAGTCCTCAGTCTGAGGAAGGTCAGTTGAAGTCCTTACTATAAAAGTCCAAATTTTAAGGAAAATGAGTCCCGCAATGAGTTTTCTCATGCTTTGGCTGTGCATGGACCAGTCAGCTTCCGGGTGTGACTGGAGCAGGGTTTGTCTTCGTCTTCAGAGTCGCTTTGCAGGGGTTGGCGAAGCTGCTCCTGTCCACGTACTGCTCACAGTCTACTGATATTTCAGGATGGTTTCGGAGCTTGGGCCTGCTAGAATAAACTGAGTCCAACACTTCTACACAGTTATGTTTAACTGGGATCTCTGATACCGGGAGCAAGGTGGTGGGGTTTAGGGTATTGCAAACTTCAGTGGTTATGTGGGGATTGTCACATAGCAAGCTTTGGTACTTGGTTAATCTAGCATTTGTTATCTGATGATGTCCTTTGATAGTCATTAAAGTTACCACAGCATGGGGGGCCTTTATATTCAGGTTTTGTCTAAGGGTTAGTTTATTTGCTTCTTGTGCTAACAGGGCCGTTGCTGCTAGGGCCGTTACCTGGGGGCCAGCCTTTGGAAATCCTATCTAGTTGTTTTGAGAGATAGGCCACTGGCCTTGGCCAGGGCCCCACAGTCTGCATTAAAACTCCAGCTGCCATTTTTTTCTCTTTCTGACCTGTAGTGTGTAAAGAGTTTTGTCAGGTCAGGTAGCCTCAGGGCTGGGACCGACATGAGTTTTTCTTTTAACTCATGAAAAGCTTATTTCTGTTGGTTGTAATAGATGTAGTGTATCTAATCTACATTTTTATTAACTGTCACCTACTCAAATATTGACTCAAATCCTGCAGCTATTTGATTTCAAGCTTTAAATTGATCTGGTATTCCTCGTGGGACTCCAGTTGCGTCTAAATAGACGTGAGAGTCGAAAGACTTATAAGGGGCTTCTCTCGCTTTACGATGTCTTATTTTTTTTCCTTCTGGTTGATGAAATGCCAGGGTGAAAGGGATAACCAATTGGACTAAAGTACAAGTGCCACTCCACTTATTCGGCAGAGTGCCCAGTAAAGGTCCACCACAATACCACCACACATCCGCTCAGGGGTGAACAAGGGCTGACTGATTGATAAGCTCTTGAAAATTCTTAAGCTCACTGCATCCTTTCAGGTCTCCAAGGGATACTAAGTTTCCTCCCTGTCGTGAGAGACACGAAGTGAACTTAGTGTTGGGAGACAGAAGCTGGATGGCCCTTGGGGGCTGACCTGCAGGGTGCCAGACTTTGGGATATGGCAGAGAGAGCTTGGCACGACTTATTACTCCAGCCTGTAGAATCCTGGAAAAGAGCTACCATGCAGCCCACACCTGGTTGACTGGAGGACCACCTTAGTGGAAAGGGGACAGTCTGGGCCTCTGGCCTGCCATGTGCACAAGCATAACAATTGCTCTTGTTTAACATGCAGATGGAATATTTGATCTATTTTAACCATGCATTTGCATCTTGGTATCCTGTCTTAATTGCTAAAGTTTATTTTAAGTCTTTAACTTCTATGATCTTCTAGTAAAATGAATGTATGGTTTTAGGAAACTACAGAAACTGGTTGGGGCAGTCCATCCTTGCTCTTTAGTGGTCCACAGAACGTTGGATCAACTATGGCATGTAAGCTCTATATTGGGGGGCAAGAATCCTGGTTGGCACTGGGGTCTTTATTGAAATCTCCCTGGATTAAATGGTCCTAGTTTACTAATGCCCAGTCTGAGGAGAGTCAGAAGGGACAGAAGTACTTTTCTGAAGTAGAAAGCTGTCTTTGACTTGGCAAGTCCTCATAGATACTAACAAGGCAAGCATTAAATACAGTAGTTTGAGGCAAAATTGACTTGGTTATGTTAATAACTAGATGGTCAGCAATAGAACGAGGAAAGAAAAAAGAGTAATAGAATAGATGAAAAGAGTTAAATTTTTCTTAGATTTAATTTGGTAGGGTTTCCCCCGGGACTATGGCCCATGACTTTGGAGGGGGTGGCACTTTCTTGACTCGGGTGTGATGAGTCC